>NW_012267249.1:1802000-1879296 GCF_000151885.1 Dipodomys ordii | reverse complement strand
TCCTGCCCGGGCTGGCTTTGAACCACGATCCTCAGATCTCAGCCTCCTGAGTAGCTAGGATTACAGGCGTGAGCCACCAGCACCCAGCTTTATTTTTATTTTTTGTAGTCATGGGGCTTGAACTCTGGGCCTGGGCTCTGACCCTCAGCTCTTCAGCTCAAGATGAGCACTCTACCACTGGGAGCCACAGTGCCACTTCCGGTTTTCTGGTGGTTTATTGGAGATAAGAGTCTCATGGATTTTCCTGCCCAGGCTGAACCGTGATCCTCAGACTTCAGCCTCCTGAGCAGCTTGTCTTACAGGTGTGAGCCACCAGCGCCTGGCTTGATATTCTTTTATATGATCAGAGGCACACAGACATTGCACCTTTGTGCTCCTCTTCTAAGAGTACCCTCCTTTGGTCTCACTTGTGTGTGACTGCCTAGAACCCTGTATAATTTATCATATCCGATATTTTAGATATTTAGATGAGAGAAACATGCATCTTTTGTCTATCTGAGCTGGGCTTACCTTGCTTAACATGATTTGTTCTAGGTCCATACATTTTCCTGCAAATGACATAATATTCTTTCTAATGGCTATATAAAATTCCATTGTGTATTGGTACCACATTTTTTGATCCACCCATCTATTGTAGGGCAGCTGGGCTGTTTCCATAACTTGGCTATTATAAATAGTTCTTTTTAATTTCTTTTTTTTTTTTTTGTTGGTCGTGGGATCTTAACTCTGGGCCTGGGCACTGTCCCTCAGCTCTTCAGCTGTAGACTAGCACTCTAGAGCCTCAGCCCCACTTCAGGCCTTTTCTGCTTATGTGGTGCTGAGGAATCGAACCCAGGGCCTCATGCATGCAAGGCAAGCACTCTACCACTGAGCAACCTTACCAGCCCCTAGTTCTTTTTAATTTCTAACAACCTCTTAACCTGTTTTTAATAGTCTCCAGAACAAACATTTAAAATACATAAGTGTACTGGTGGCTCATACCTGTAATTCTAGTAATTCTTAATTTAGGAGGCTAAAATCTGAGGATCTCAGTTTGAAGCTAACCTAGGCAGACAAATTGGAGAGACTTTTTGCTGTCCAAAAGCCAGAAATAAGGCTGGGCACTGGTGGCTCACACCTGTAATCCTAGCTACTCAGGAGACTGAGATCTGAGGATCATAGTTCAAAGTCAGCCTGGACAGGAAAAGTCCGTGAAACTCTTATCTCCAATAAACCACCAGAAAACTGGAAGTGGTGCTGTGGCTCAAGTGGTAGAGAGCTGGCCTTGAGCTGAAGTGCTAAGGGATTGTGCCCAGGCTCAGAGTTCAAGCCCCATGACCAACCAAAAAAAAAAAAAAAAGCCAGTAATAGAGCTCTTGTTCAAGTGATAGAACACCAGCTTTAAGTGAAAAAGCTAAACAAGCCAGAGGGGCTCTGAGTTCAAGTTCAAGTATCAAAAATACTTTTTCTGGTACATAAAACCATGAAAGGGGGGCTGGGAAGGTGGCTCAGTGGTAAAGCTCTTGCCTTGCATACAAGAGGCCCTGGGTTCGATTCCGCAGCACCACATAAGCAGAAAAAAAGCCGGAAGTGGTGCTATGGCTCAAGTGGTAGTGTGCTAGCCTTGAGCTGAAGACCCCAGGCCCAGAGTTCAGGCCCCACGACCAGACCCCCCAAAAAAACCAAAAAACAAAATAACACGAAAGGGCTGGGAATGTGGCTTAGAGGTAGAATGCTTCCCTAGCATGCATGAAGCCCTAGGTTCAATTCCTGAGTACCACATAAACAGAAAAAGCCAAAAGTGACACTGTGGCTCAAGTGGTAGAGTGCTAGCCTTGAGCAAAAGAAGTTCAGAGACAGTGCCCAGATCCCTGAGTTCAAGCCCCAGAACTGGCAAAACCAAACAAAAACCACTTTAAGCTGATATTCCTCATTTACTTAGATGTTATTGTTAGGCATCAGGTTGTTTCCTGTTTCATTATAGAGATGAAGACAAATATCCTAGTTCCTGCCTCTTGTGCCATAACTCCACTTCTGGCTTTTGGATGGTTAATTGGAGCATAAAAGTCTCATGGACCTTTCTGCGCTGGCTGGCTTCAAATCATGATTCTCAGATCTCAGCCTTACGAATAGCTAGGATTACAGGTGTCAGCCACCAGTACCCAGTAATACTACTCATTTCTTTTAGTACTGAGAATGGAACCCATGCACTCACTTATTTATATTTTTTTGTTGGTGTGTGGCTTGAACTCTGGGCCTAGGCACTGTCCCTGAACTCTTCATCTCAAGGTGAGCGCTCAACCACTTGAGCCACAGTGCCACTTCCTGCACTCACATTTAATTGGCAAATGCTCAGTTCATCCACTAAAGCCATTCCTCCAATCCTTTAAGGTTTTCAAATAGGGTCAGTTTTTCAAATAGGCCAGTTTCTAACTTTGATCATCCTAATTGTGCTCCTGAGTAGCAGGATTACAGGTATCAATATCTAGGCCTGGATATTTTTTATGATTCTTTAGAGAGAACCATCACTCAGTTGACTGCACTACATATAGTACCTTGTACCTAAATGTAACACGCACCAACACACAGGTATACTTTTTCTTTACAGACATACTTTCATGTGTGTATTACATATTCAGGTCTGTTTATTCCACAGGTAGCCTACCAGATTCTCTGCTACACACCACAGGTCCAGGCCACTACCTGCCTCACCTACAGTCCTCTCAGAGGTCAGCCGGTGAGCGCCTAGGCCTCAGAACCAGTGTGTCCATTGATTGATGGAACCACCCATTAATCCAGAGACCAACCCTTGACTTATGACACCAGTTTCTCCCACAAATGCACTGGGCCCTTGAGGCTTATCTCAAGAATGTGGCAAAGTCATGGGGACAGGGCTGTGAGCTGGTGCTGGGAGGTCATACAAGGAGAGCCATAGGGAAGCCATAGCTGTGGGGCTGAGCCAGTCACAGAAGGAGTGACGAGAGCCTTCTGCAGAAGATTGAACAGGTGTGGCAGGATGGAGGATGGTGGTCAGTGCGAGGCACAAGAGTGGACCCCATAGACCAGTTGACACATAGGGTGACCTCAGACCTGGAACAGCCCCTAGACCTGTGAGGGCCATTTCTATCTCCTGAGCAGTCCAGTGACCTAGATACCATCTGGTTATTAAGGTCCTAAGTGCCCCTACTTTCCCCCCCTACTTTTGTCAGTAGTGTGGCTTGAGCTCTGGGCCTGGGAGCTGCCCCTCAGCTCTTCAGCTCAAGGCTAGTACTCTACCACTTGAGCCACAGCACCACTTCTGGTTTTCTGGTGGTTTATTAGAGATATAAGCGTCTCATGGATTTTCCTGCCCAGGCTGGCTTTGAACTGTGATCCTCACAGATCTCAGTCTCCTGAGTAGCTAGGATTACAGGCATGAGCCACTGGCGCCTGTACTACTTTTTTTTTGAACAGTTGTGCTCAAGGGTCTTTGGAGTCTGCTGTGCACAGGATGATGACTTACTAGGCTAGTTGTACAGAAGTCCTTTGCAGAGCTCCTCAGAACCTGCCTGGGTGGATGCTGAGAGCCTCAGGGAATCTGTCAGATGAACTGCACAGAAGGCCCTTAGATATAGCTAATCTAAGGTTCCCATTTTACACAAGCATATTTTAAGAGAAGGCCCAGAGAGCAATATGTGTTCAAGGGTCTGAAGCAAGCAGTTGCAAAACAGTATATTTGTACCATTCCCAGATGGAGATCCCTGGCCAGTGTAGGGGCAGGAGGGCAGGGAGACAAATACCATCTTCCCTCTCAGATCTGCACCTGGCAGGCCTAGGAAAGCCAACCTTGCTGAATCCAGAGCTCCCCCTTCCCTATAGCTCTGCCCACTGCACCCTATCCATGGACAGGCCCCAGCCTCTAGCTGGCTGCAAGGCCTAAATGGGCTGGTGGTATGGTCAGCTGATCCTTCCTACAGCCCCAGCCTCACCTCAGCCTTCAAATGTAGTCACCAGCTGCCAGTGGACCATTCCCCCCACTTTCCTACTCTCTTGGCAGATCTCCCCTTCTCCTTATCCTGGAACCCTCTGCCTCTTCTTGCCAGTTGCCCAAAAAGGCCCAGAAAGCATTGGGCTGGGCACTAGTGACCTTCCATCCACCCCATCTGACATGGTCCCTGTCACTTCCCTGTACCCATGTGTTCCCTTCCTGTCTCTCTCTCCAAGGACACTTGGTCATTCCTTGGGGTGAGAGTTGCTGGAATTTGAGTGGCACTCCCAAGGCACTGAGGCTCTGGAGCTGCACACAGCAAGTGCATCTGCACCACACATATGGAGCTACAAATTGTTTTCACCTCAGTTGTGAGACTATAGATTCAGGAGGACCACACTCCCCAGAGCCCCTGTTGAGTTAGGAGGGAACATTTCATGCAAGGTCTCTTGGGCTGCAAAATAGATGGGAAGATGTCAGGATGTCAATGTGGTGTGGATTAAGTAGGCCATGTCATCCAGGCTGTGAGTTGTTTCTAGGACTCGCTCTATGGCAAGCTGAAGCCTTTGGAGACAGATGTAGAGACAGGTTATTTACGGAGGGGTATTCTGAATGGAATTCCAGCACCACTGTCCCCTTGGGTCTCTCTAGTTACTAGGTCCTGACCTACAGAGACCCACCTACATTACTTCCAGGAGGGAAGAGGAAGCTGGAGGGCAGGACACAGGAAAACCAAATTAGGGGAAAAAAAATGTGAGCCTGGAAGAGAAGTTGGGAGGGCTGAAGTGAAGAGCTTCTGAGAGGACATCATTTCTTCCCTCACTTACACAAACTTAGGTCCCTGATTTTTTTTTTTTTTTTGCCAGTCCTGGGGCTTGAACTCAGGGCCTGGACACTGTCTCTGAGCTTCTTTTGCTCAAGGCTAGCACTCTACCACTTGAGCCACAGAACCACTTCCAGCTTTTTCTGTTTATATGGTACTCAGGAATTGAAGCCAGGATTTCATGCATGCTAGGCAAGCACCACTAAGCCACATGCCACATTCCTAGCCTTAGGTTCCTGGGTTTTTTTCCCCCGTTGGTCGTGGGGCTTGAACTCTGGGCCTAGGCACTGTCCCTCAGCTCTTTAGCTCAAGGATAGAGTTCTACCACTTAAGCCACACCACCACTTCCAGTTTTCTGGTGTTTAATTGGAGATAAGTGTCTCATGGACTTTGCTGCCCAGGCTGGCTTTGAATCGTGATCCTCTGATCTCAGCCTCCTACACTAGGATTGCAGACATGAGCCACCATTGCCCGGCTTGGTCCCTGTTGTTTTTTTTTTTTTATGGCAGCAGCAAATGGTACCTGGGGTGATTTCTGCCTCACCACTTCCCTACATGGCATGGTTCAGTTATGAGGGAAACTCTGGAGGGCAATCGGACTGGGAACCCTCTGCTGTGCATGGAATTACTACAAACTGCACAGAGTGTGGGGAGCAGGGGGCAGCACCCTCAGCAAGCATAACAAGGGCTCCACAGTACTCAGGACACAGGATCTGAGCTTAGATATTTTCCTACTACTTTTAATCAAACACATGTGACTCTTGACAGTCTGCCTAGTGGCAGAAGCCAGAGAAGCCAGCAGCATGCTAGCGTTTTCATGCTGAAGTGAAAAAAATCTGAGCAGCAAGTCCAATTTCCTTCCTCCCCAGTTGACCTCATTCGAGACCCACACTGGGCCCAGGGCTGCCACCCTTAGATTGCCACCTGCTGCATGGGTTTGAGTTTTGGGGACACGGCAAAGTCGCAGGCTGTGCACTTCTTGAGCTCATCCATGGTACAGCCTTCCCAGAGCTCCATCAGGACTAGCCCTTTGCTGTTGCACACGTCGAACACAGCCTTCTCAGTGATGATGCGGTCCACACAGTTCTTCCCAGTCAGAGGCATGGTGCATTTCTCCAGGATTTTGGGCTTGTTATCCTTTGAGCAGTGCTCCATGGTGACCACAACTCTGGTGGTCTCATTGGACACCAAATCCATGGCCCCACCCATTCCTTTCACCTTCTTCCCAGGTATCATCCAGTTAGCCAGGTCCCCATATTTGGAAACCTGCATGGCACCCAGCATGGTCAGTTGCAGGTGGCCCCCTCGAATCATGGCAAAGGACTCATCACTGCCAAAGAAACTGCCCCCGGGGAGCACAGTGACTGTCTGCTTGCCTGCATTGATGATATCGGGGTCCACCTCGTGTTTTAATGGGAACGGGCCCAAGCCCAGGAGTCCATTCTCACTGTGCAGAAAAACAGTTATGTCAGGGCTGATGAAGTTGCTGGCCAGCACGGGGATCCCGATGCCCAGGTTGGCATACATGCCATCCTTGAATTCCAGGGCTGCACGTTTGATGATCCGAGTTCTGATGTCATCTCCCTTTTTGGCTTTGGCATCATCTTTCTCACTTCGTGTGATTAAACGCTCGATTCTCTTCTCAAACTTCGGCCCCTTTATCACGCGATCTACATAAATGTTGGGAACATGGACGTCTTCTTTGGGAAAAGTGCCCACATCCACGATCTCTTCCACCTCCGCCACAGTGACTTTCGCGGCCTTGCACATGGGCAAGTTGAAGTTCTGGGCGCTTCCTCTGAAGATCAAGTTGCCAGAGCGGTCAGCCTTCCAGGCCTTTATTAGGGCAAAGTCGGCCCTGATGGCTTGCTCCAGGAGGCAGTGCCGGCCATTGAACTCCCGTACCTCACGGGGCTTACTCAATTTGACTCGGTGGCCATCTTCACCGTAGAGGATGGGCGCACCTCCTTCCTGCACCAATGTCCCGTAGCCGGTGGGCGTGTAGAAGGCGGGCACGCCGGCCCCAGCGGCGCGGATCCGCTCTGCCAGGGTGCCCTGCGGGGTCATCTCCAGTTCCAACTCGCCCGCCAGGTACATCTTCTCGCAGAGCGCGTTTTCCCCCAGGTAGGAACAGATCACGCGCTTGACCTGCTTGGCGGCCAGCAGGAGCCCCAGGCCGAAGTCGTCCACGCCCACGTTGCTGCTGACCACCTTGAGGTTCTTCACGCGCGTCTTCAGCAGCCCCCCGATCAGGTTCTCGGGGATCCCGCACAGCCCGAAGCCCCCGAGCATGACGGTCGCCCCGTCCTTGATGTCCTTCACCGCCTCCACCGGGTCGGTGTAGATTTGGATGAGGGAGCGGGGGCTGGTAGAGAAGCAGCGGGAGGAGCCCCGGGACAGCGCCGGTCCCCAGCGGGCCGCCGGGACGGGCCGCCGGAGCGCCGCCGACGCCAGGAGCCGCAGCGCCGCCATCGTCCGTCCGTGCGCAGGGCGGGCGGTGGGGACTGGACGGGGAGAGCCCGCTGCGCCCGCGAGAGCGCCCCGGCCGGGCCGCGTCACAGAGCAGGGAGGGGCCGCGTCCCAGCCGACGCCCAGGGGGAGCTGCGGGCCCGCCCACCGAGACCCGGGCTTCCCGGGACGCCGACCCACCCTCGGCTCTGACCGAGGCCAGCCTTGGACCACGGCCCTCCCACCTGCACCAGCCACAGTGGCCTGCATTAGACACCTGCACTAGCCACACCTGTTATTACTGCCCAGCCTCTCTAACGTTTTGCCTGGGCTCGCCTTGAATCGCGATCCTTCTGATTCAGATTCACTGGGCTCTCTTTAAAATCTGAGTCGGATCTTGTCACACATACCCCGCCCCATGGCTCCAAACACCCTGCCTAGGTCAGAGGCACCCTAAGTCAGAGAGTGACTTGTGTTAAGCCCCGATCTGCTCCTCTGTGTGGCCCTCTTGCTGAACCACACACAGGCCAGTTTTATGCCCACCTTGGCCTTTCCATCCTCCCTGCCTGGTATTAAAACAAAATGCCGCTGAAACACCTGTGTGTGAATGAGTGAACTTCAGACTGAAGAGAAGGAAAGAGGCACAGAAAGGGCAGTAACTGCCTGGGTCCCTGAGTCAGGGCACTGCAGAGCCAGGATTCTAGCTCAGGCCCCTGGTATTCAGAGCCTGAGGGTGCAGCTCCTCCCGCTCTGGTCCTCCAGTGCAGAGCCTCCCAGTGCCCAGGCTGCTGCGCAGGGACAGAGAGGCGCCCTTCCCTGGGAAGGGCCACAGGGACTGGCGCAGGTGGTGTGCAGTGGGGAGGAGGGGAGCAGCCCCTATCAGGACCTCCTATCAGGACCTCACCTCCACCCAAGGAGTCCTTTCAGTGCTTGCTCACAGCCAAGAGAGGCCGCTCTGCACAGTGCCAGAGCCTCTGCTGAAACCACCTCCCAGGAGTCCTGGGGCAGCTCCCAGCCAAGCCCTGGGCCTCACCATCCTCGGCTTCCACACAGAGGCGGAGTCCCAGGTCCTTGTCACGGTTCAGCAACCAGCGGTCACTGGCTGCCGTGATGTCCAGCACCAGCCAGCCCTCGTCCCCAGCTCGGAGCGTCTGAAGATCCAAAAAGAACAAGTCAGACTCCCTGTGGACATGAAAGAACAATTAACCGAGCATCAGGGGTTGGCACCAAGCCTCAATGTGTGTCTGGTTCTCCTGGGGACCGTTCCTGGGACCTCACCCTGCCCTGGTTTGGGCTAAGGCCCTGGGGTACCATAAAGAATAAACAAAAACTAGCTACTGTCCCCTTGTCCAGATGAGGAAACAGGCTCAGTGGCTCAGTGACCCATCCAAGTTTCTGAGCCAGAATGGGAGGGTGAGGACATCTGGCCAAGTATCTTTCCCATTTTTCCTTTTCTGAGGCTGTTCTCCAAGGAGGCTCCCCTTCCTGGGATCCCCCCCCCCCAATACCAGGGCCCATACAGGACACACTGCCAGACCCTGACCATGAGACCCTGAGGCAGGATGGCTGCTCAGGCAGAGAGAAGGCACCTGTTGAAGTGCTCCTGGACCACCTCGAACACGCTGACGTGGAGGGTCGTGTTGAGCAGGTGGGTGCTGGGCACCTTGTAAATCCGGAACTCAGCAGCTGTGACTGCTTCCCCGGCAGGAATCTGGGTCAGGTCAAAGAGAAACTCCTTCCAGTGAGGCTCCTGGGGGCCCAGGCCTCGGTCTCTCTCCACTGGAAGACAAAGCGGGACCCAGCCAGTCACTAGCTGCCCACATGGCTTGGGCTTGAGTAGGGTCTCAGGCAGCCTGTTGGGGGCCAGCTTCCTCCTCTGCAAGCTGACTTGTTCCAGGCTGTATTCGAGTATAGACAGAGCTCCATGAAGTCATGTAGTGAGAACTCCATGAGGGCTCAACAGGCCCTGAGCCCTAAACCCCACTTGTAAGCCTCCTGGAGTCCTCCATTGGCTCAAAACCCACAGATGAGACAGCCGAAGGGGAGAAGGATACCAGAGAAAAGGACACAGCCAGACCTTGTGCCTAGAATGGGAGATGGGGAAGAGCTGAGCTGCCAGAGCTGAGCTGCATAAGGAGGCTGAGTGTGAATTTTCCTGTGTTCAGGGAGAGGGCAATCAGAGGGCCACTCAGCAGAGCAAGGCCATGAGTGGAGGAGCTGAGGATGGAGGGAGAGCCATGTCACAGAGCTCAGAGCACCCAAGTTCCTTTTAGAGGTCAAGGGGAATGAGGAAGGAGCCAGGTGAGAAAGAACAGGAACACCAGGTAGGGCTGACAAGCTCCTGGAGAGGCCATCAAGGGCCAGGGAAGTCACAGGGTGGAGGAGGTGACATCTAAACTGGCCCTGAGGGCTGGGAAGGCATCCTGCGGGTGGAGGAGGCCCAGGGTTGCTCTGGAAAGAAAAGAGCTGATACGCACGGTGAGTGCACTGGGAATGCAGGGCTGGAGAGAGGCTATGCCTCTGGCCAGTGGGGAGCAGGGTGGTCTGAGATGCAGACATGGAGGTGAGGATGAGGATGAAGGACAGGCCGTGGATTCAAGTCAAGCTGGGGACCAGGCTGGGACAGGCCCAGCTGTCTGGGCAAAGGCCAAGGTTGTAGAATACACCCCATGTTTGCCCAGCTGCACGGAAATGCCTAGGATGGTATATTTAGGGCAGTGTTACTTTAGCCTCCTGTCACTTTCAAACACCAACAATCTGTGTTTCCAGATGGCAGGGGTGGGAACCGCCAAACCTAACACTGAGATTTTAATTATATGTGTGGGTGTCTTTTAGAAACCATCTCTGACTACTGGCCTTAGTGACCACATGCCAGGTTTTAAAAAGCACCAGGCTGTGCTGCCAGGGGGATGTGGGAAGCACTTCCTGTCCTAGTGGTAGGGACTGGGTCCAGAGATGGACACATGCACACAGCTGTGCTGGGAGGGACCAGGGCACAGGCCTGCTGGGCAGAAGCAGGTGGGAAGCACTATCCCACTATCCCCACACCAGGGAGGAGAAGAAATGGAGGAGCAATATTCTGTAGTAGCCTACGGTGCTGGCCATGAAATATATGTCCGAGAGCCAGACTGCTGGGAGGCAGTGTGACAGCTATGTAGTCCGTATTGCCCCCGCCCCAAGTAGAGCATTGAGGGTAGGTTCTAGACCTTTTATAGGTGATTTTCTTGCTATGGAAATCTATACCTCTGCCACTTTCACTGGGCTCAGGGACCTCACAGAGATTCCTTCTCTATGACTGTTAGAGTCCTGATTAGCAGGACAAAGTAGGTCCAGACTGCTGGCTGTTACAGTGTGTGGGACAGACCAAAAGTGGGTTTCTCTGCATGTTCTTGTCCCTTCCAAAATATCACTGGTGTCTCCCCTAGGGTTCAGTGAAGATGACAGATATACTCTGGGGTCTCCTTGTCGGACCTGGGAACTGTAGGAACAATCCATAACTCTGTAGCTCTGTAGCCCCTCCCTCAGTGACTTGTGTGTCCTATACAAGCTGTCTTAACAATCTTGTTGTTCTAAATGTTGCAATATTGTAGTTTCTAAGTAACAAGAACAACAAATCTTGTTCAACAGAACTGGTACCACTTCTAAACATCTTCTTCCTCTTATTCTTTTTCTTATCCTCCTGGCAGTATTGTAGTTTGAACTCAGGGCTTTCTCCTTGGCATTCTACTTAAACCAGGTCTCTAGCCCTTTTTGCTTTAGCTATTTCTAGATAGGAAATAGCTATTTCCTCATAGTTAGCCTTAATACATGATTCTTCTACCTATGTCTCCAGAGTAGCTGGGACCACAGGTGTGCCACACATTCAGCTTTTTGGTTCAGATGGGATCTGGCTGTTTTTGCCCAGGCTGATCTTAAACTGAGATCCTCTTTTTTGTTTTGTTTTGTTTTTGGGTCCAGTCGTGGGCCTGAACTCTGGGCCTGGGCACTGTCCCTCAGCTCTTCAGCTCAAGGCTAGCGCTCTACCACTTGAGCCACAACACCACTTCCGGCTTTGTTCTTTTTGCTTAGGTGGTGCTGAGGAATCGAACCCAGGGCCTCATGCATGCAAGGCAAGCGCTCTACCACTGAGCCACCTTCCCAGCCCAACTGAGATCCTCTTAATTGCTTCATCCTGAGTACCTGGGATCATGGACATGAATATCTTCCAGCTCTCCCATTTCCAAACTTTTGTGACACTGGTTAGTGCAATCAACCAAATGCCCAGGAACTCAAGCCTCAGAAGCTGCCTGCCATGGATGTTGCAGGCAATACTAGATATTGGGAGAATTTTAGGAAAATGATGGCTTTGATCAAAACTGGATCAAAGTTTCTGGGCAGGAGGTAGCATTGTGCAGACATCACTGATACTGGATAATGGGAGTGCCTGACTGCCTGCTTACTTGTTTACTTGCTCACTTGTGCTCTCTCTCTCCCTCCCACCCCCTCTCTCACCTTTGCTGGTCCTAAGGCCTGAATACAGAGTTCCTAAGCTTTTCTGCTCAAGGCTAGTGCTCTGCCACTTGAACCACAGCAACACATCCAGTCTTCCAGTGCTTAATTGGAGATAAAAATCTCATAGACTTTCCTGCCTGGGCTGGCTTTGAACCATGATCCTCAGATCTCACACTCCCAAATAGCTAGGATTACTGGTGTGAGTCACTGGTGCCTGGCAGAACTGTGGGTGCAGCTTTGTACTTGGTGTTGTAGAAGAGCATATTTTGGGGCCTGATTTTCCCCTGCAGTGGTTCTTGGTCAAGCTGTCTCTGTTTTAATCACATGTACAGCACTGAGAGGTCAGGTCTGGATAGAAGCTGGTTCTCTCTGTCACAGTTCTCACCCTTCCATCCTCTAAGTGCTTCCCCTGTGTGGCCTCAGTATCTCTGTCTTTGAAGTAGGAATCCTGGTATCCTTTATTCATAAGTCTATAGAATGGCAGAGATTGTGAGACAGAAAGGATGGCCATTCCTTAGGAGTGACCTCCTTAGGCCATTCCTTAGGATGACCTCTAGTTTCCTAACTCAGTGGATATAAATAATGGGTTCCAAGCAGTCACAGGGAAGGCAGGGAAGGCAGGGAGGATGGAAGAGAGACCTTCAATTTCTTTCTTTTTTTTTCTCTTGGGGTAGAGGGAAAGTCTTGGGGCTTTAACTCGGGGCCTGGGCACTGTCCCTGCACTTATTTTGCTCAAGGTTAGTGCTCTACCACTTGAGCCATAGCTCCACTTTCATCCTTTTTGGTAGTTTCATGGAGATGAGAGTCTTACAAACGTTTCTTCCTGGACTAGCTTTGCACTGTGATCCTCTGATCTCAGCTTCCTGAGTAGCCAGGATTACAGGGCACTAGTGCCCTGCAAGTTTCATTTTTCTAAGCAGAATTTTGGAATGAGAAAATATAAATATGCATGTAAATAAATCATGTAAATATATTAGTTCAACTGAAAGGCATTTGAATGACTTCAAGATGTCTCTTTTTCACCTGCCTGACCTTAGTCTCAGCACTTAGCCTTCTGGGCTCTGTGTTCCCATTTGCAAAAGGATCCTTAAACATAGAGCCAAAAGAAGACTGTAAAGAGGTTGTTAGTGTCAGCCATACTTGGATATGTTCCAGCATATGGGGAGTGTTTCTGTTTTGGTGCATGTCCCATTCCTACTTTTCTATAACAAGGTCTGGAATCTCCCAAACATGCTAGGATTCCAACAAGCATTTCTGCAGCAGGGTTATGGCTGGACAGAACACACCAAATATGATCTATACCTTTTTGTTGTTGGTGGTGGTGGTCATAGGGCTTGAACTCAGGGCCTGGGTGCTGTTCCTGAGCTCTTCTGCTCAAGGTTAATGCTCTACCACTTTGAGCCAGAGTACCACTTCCAGTTTTCTGGTGGTTAGTTGGAGATGAGTCTAATGGACTTTACTGCCTGAGTTGGCTCCTGGGTAGCTAGAATTACAGGTGTGAGCCACCAGCACCAGGCATGATCTCCTCCCCTTTTTTTGCCAGTACTAGGGCTTAAACTCAGGGCTTGGGCACTGTCCCTGAGCTGCTTTTGCTCAAGGCTAATGCTCTACCACTTGAGCCACAGAGCTACTTCTGGGATTTTCTTTGTACATGGTATTGAGCAATCAAATCCAGAGCTTCACGCATTCTAGGCAAGCACTCTATTACTAAGCCAAATTCCCAGCACATGATCTACATTTTTGTACACACATGGGAACACAACCCTGGAGTCCTCACTCCTGTCTGGGACTAAGCCATTTTCACCACTGCATGATGCTGGAAACAGCACCAAAACAAATTGAGGTATGGCCCAAATCAAGACAGTCACCCACACGCTCGGCCCAATGCCCACTTGCCTCCCACCATAGCTCCACTTTCAGGGTCCACAGGGCAAATCTTGGGAAAGGCCTTAGGTCTGTGCAAAGTGACCTCTCAAAATTTCTCAGTGAAATTATGCTTCTGGCTGTGGGGTTGGGAGGTTCATCCCTGGGTCCCTGGCAGACTCAGAATGACCATGATGTGTCCCCTGCCTGGCCACTGTCTTTCATCCCAACCATCTGAGAATCCCCTGAGTGGCTCTGGGAGTGGTCATTGTTTGGAGACAGTTTTTGGGGGGGAGAGGGAGGCTTACTTTCTTAATTTATAATTAATAATAATTTTGTGGGTCCTATAATTTTCACTTTGGGGCATTTTGGGAGAGGATTCCTGACTGTTTCCTTCTCTAAATTTAGAAGGTGTTAGAAGATTCTTTTACTTTTCTCACTCATTTCTCTTAGTCACATCCAAGAATATTTACTAATTCATCTCTTAACACATTTGGAAGCAGGAAGCGGTCTTCATTGCTGGAGAGTCACTATAGAGGCATTGGGAACATGGCAGTAACAAGACAGCCCCTTGGAGTTTAAAGTCTGATGGGAAGTCAGACAGAACCCAAGAGAGTAAACCAGTAAGCTCAGCAAGTGTAGTTTGTAATCCCTGCATTCAAGACACAGGAGGAGCAAAGAATTGGAAAGAAGTCAGAGTGAGCTCCTATCTCAAAAAAAAAAAAAAAAAAACCACCAACAACATTGGGTGCTGGTAACTCATGCCTGTAATCCTACCTACTAAATAGGCTGAGATCTGAGGATCACAATTCAAATCCAGTCCAGGTGGGACAGTCCACGAGGTTCTTCTCTCCAATTCACCACCAAAAAAAAGCCAGTTTTGGAAGCTGTAGTTTAAGTGGTAGAGTCCCAACCTTGGGCAAAAGAAGAGAAATTATTTTCCTTACCTTAAAAACTTCAGCACAGGGGCTGGGAAGGTGGCTCAGTGGTAGAGCACTTGCCTTGCATGCCTGAGGCCCTGGTTCGATTCCTCAGCACCACATAAAGAAAAAAGCCGGAAGTGGCGCTGTGGCTCAAGTGGTAGAGCGCTAGCCTTGAGCTGAAGAGCTGAAGGACAGCGACCAGGCCCAGAGTTCAGGCCCCACGACTGGACCAAAAAAAAAGAAACAAAAACTTCAGCACAGTGGTCCTAAGAAGCCCTGTGGTCTAGGGAGAATTGTAAATTCACTTGCTGCTAATGCTGTGATAGTCCATAGCCTTGGAGGTAAGTGGGCACTATCAGGCCATAGTGTACCTTAAAGCTTCCAGCTACACAGGAACTTTGATTGGTCAGCTCCATAGAGGCCTGAGGGCTACAGAGACACAATGTGACCCCCAGAAAGCTCTAACCAGGGATGGAAAAGTTAACATTCTGAATAGTTTTACTGTGGCTTGAAAAAAAACAAACAATCATGAATCACCCTCAGCATCCCTTCTCTAACATCTGATAAAACCACTCTGGTGTGCATGCTTCCAGAAAAGACCTACTGTAGGCAGGAGGTGGCGATACCACTGTCCTCATTCTGTCTGTTCACATCCGGTGCCCAGGCCCACCACTCACAGGTAGGACCTCCAGAAGTCAAACTTTGCATTCGTTAGCCCAACACCAGCAAAGCATTGGCTGTATCTGTTCCCTAGACAAAACCACTCACCCAGATGATCTAAATTTGTCTTGTTTCTGATCAAAAGAGAGGCTTCAAAAGCTACCCTTCCTTCTCCTTTTCCTCCTGCTCAGAGTGGTTGATGGGACAATTGGATCTTCTGAGCTGTCTAACCTATCTTGATTCCCTTTAAATCTTACCTGGCTTCCCACAGGTCCTGAGAGGAACATAAGCTTAGGCTGGAGTCCCAGGCCCTTTTCAAGCTGGCCCAGCCTTGAGTCTGTCTGAGTGCCCTCTTGTGCCCTCTGTCTGCATCCACCTTCCCCCCAGAGTCCCCTTTGTGGAGCTATGCTGTCGTATGGCACTCCCTCTGCTTCTTCTACAACAACAACAACAACAACAACAACAAACGACTTCCCCTTAGTGCAGCTGAGGTGAGGAGTCTCCATATTTCCCTTCCATTCCTCACAGGCCAGGAGGTTGGTCTGTCCCTCTCCCCTGGGCCAGAGTCCCTGGCTTAGCTGGTCTCTGACACACCCTTTAGAGAGAACATGTAGGATGGATGGGCTGCTCTCAGTAGTCTGCTCATCAAGCCCCAGTGTTCCAGGAGAGAGTCTGGGCACAACCTGTCCTTCCCTGGGGCTGCCTGTCCCAAGACACAGGCTCCACGTGGAGCCTCACCGCTGGTCTGGGAGTGGCCCCCACATCACATCACAGCATCGCCATTGGAGGCCACACATGTTTTTATATTGCTGTGGGACTTAGTGCCTCTCCCACCTGACCCATGCAGGTGGGGACAGGCTTTCCAAGGACCTGGGAGGGGACAGGCTGAGCCTGTCTGGCTACTCTTGCCAGTAACAAAGGCCAAGGGGCCCCAGTTCCACCTAAAACAAGACTCTGATCTCCTGAGTCCCTGCTAGCTGGAGGGAGAGCCAAGGGCCTGGCGACTGGGCAGCAAGCATCCTGAAGGCCTTTCTTCCACAGAAGCCCACTCTGCAGACAAGAGGCCCAGGTGCACTGTGAGGCATTTCTGGCCAGGCTCATTACCGACTTTCCTCAAGATCCCTTTTCCTAAGTGACTCGGCACACATAATTGCTGGTCCAGGCCTTAGATGGCTTCAGACTCTAAATTAAAAGGGAACACCCACCCAGGCCACCACATCAAACCTGCCACAGCCAAAAATAGTCCCAGGGGATGTGAGCAAGAAGGATACGATTCCTCCTGTAGCAAAGTGGCAAAGAACTGAACTGTGGGAATTTTCCAGAGAGACAGTCATGGTGACACATCTCTTGCCTATACAGAGGGGCTCCTGTGATGAGATGGACTTGATGAGTCTCCCCACCCCATGCTCACCTGTGGAGGAACCCCATCGGCAGGTAGGGTGTGGACACATTCTTTGGTCAAAACTGAGAAGGCTTCAGGGCAACACTGCAGAGATGGGGAAACCGAGGCCCAATTGCTTTGGAAGTAAGTCACATGAGAAGTTAGGGTCATGTAATGTGGACTTGGGGCCAATGTGAAATGAGTGGCCCTAGATTTCAGTAGTGGGTGATAATGGGGTGAGGAGGTACTTGTCAACTGGGGCCCCTCAAGTGCCAGCAGAAGACGCCTTCCTCCATGCAAGACCCTGTGTGACTCAGGATCCCAGTGGAGGGCTTGGGAGATGCTGTACCCACTGTGGGCATCACAAAGATGGGGGAGCACTCCTGTCCCACCTGACAGAGCTCAGACTCTGTCACCTGGCTCTGGAGCCCTTGGACCTCCTACTGCACTTGTCCATCACCTTTGCATCTGCCCTGAGCTCCTGCAGGAAGAATTTAGGAAACATGGAGGAGTGGGGTGTCATAAGGACTCAGATTTGGCCTCTGCTTTTAGGTTGCTCAGTTTTCAAGGGCCAGGAGAAAGAGGAATTGTGTGAAAGATAGGCAGAGTGAACTTGGGATTCTAAGAGATGTAAGCACCAAGGAATCTGCCTCCCTGGATAGAGGGACCCATCAGATTTCAGAAACTTTAGTCCAACTCTTACTTATTTTTGTCAGGACTGGGATTTGAACTCATTACTTTGTACTTCCTATGCAAGTGTTCTATTACCTAAACGACTCTCCCAGCTCCTTTGAAAGAGGGGTAGAGTTTTGACAAGCAGAAGTGAAGGTGAGTCAGAGCCTGGTGGCTCATGCCTGTAATCCTAGGTACTCAGGAGTCTGAGATCTGAGGATTACAGTTCAAAGCCAGTCTTGGCAGGAAACTCTGTGACACTCTTACCTCCAAATAATTACCAGAAAACTGGAAATAGAGCTCTGGCTCAAAGTGGTAGAGCAGTAGTCTTGAGCAAAAATGCTCAGGGACAATGTCCCAGGCTCTGAGTTCAAGCCTCATTAACCACCAAAACCACCACCAACAAAAAAGGAATGAAGGAGAGGATATTCTGGGCAGAGAGTACAAAGTGAGAAAAAGCACCGAGGAAGGACACAATATGAGTTCTATGTATTAAGTTACATGCAGCTGGCCACTGTGCACATCTGCTTTGTCCTACACAAGACTGGGTGGCATCTTCACTTTCTTTGTCATGGAGGTGTGGAAATAGAGGATCAGACTTGAAGCAACTACCCAAGACCTCAGGATTAAAACCCAGGTTCAATATATCCACAGAAGAATTTATTAAACTAAGGGGTTGGTTGTCCATTACACTGGGAGTGTGGCTCAGTGGCTCAGCTTGGGCAAGGAGCTGGGTTTGATTCCTAACACCATAAAAATATATACACACATACAAACAAACAAAATGTTCAGAGCAACTTTATTCATAACCTCAAAATAGAAATGATCTCAATGCCCACTAGTAAGAACAAATTAGCCAGGTACTGGTAGCTCATACCTGTAATCCTAGTTACTTAGGAGGCTGAGATCTGAGAATTGTGGTTCAAAACCAGCCAGGCAGTAAAGTCTGTGAGACTTTTTTTTTTCCTGCCAGTCCTGGGGCTTGAACTCAGGGCCTGGGCACTGTCCCTGACCTTCTTCTTTTTTTTTTTCTTTTTTTGTTGGTCATGGGGCTTGAACTCTGGGCTTGGGTGCTATCCCTGCGCTCTTCAGCTCAAAGCGAGCACTCTACCACTTGAGCCACAGCACCACTTCTGCTTTTCTAATGGTTTTATTGGAGATAAGAGTATCACGGACTTTTCTGCCTGGGCTGGCTTTGAACAATGATCCTCAGATCTCAGCCTCCTGAATAGCTAGCATTACAGGCGTGAGACACTGGCGCTCAGCTTCGGCTTTTTCTGTTTATGTGGTACTGAGGAGTTGAACCCAGGGCTTCATGCATGCTAGGCAAGCACTCTACCATTAAACCACACTCTCAGCCCCCATGAGACTTATTTCCAATTAACCACCAGAAAAGTAGAGGTGGAGCGGTGGCTCAAAGTGGTAGAGCCTGGGGCTGGGAAGGTGGCTCAGTGGTAAAGTGATTGATTTGCATGCATGAGGCACTGGGCTCGATTCCTCATTAACACATAAGCAGAAGAAGCTGGAAGTGGCATTGTGGCTTAAGTGATAGAGTGCTAGTCTTGAACAAAAGAGCTTAGTGACAGCACCCAGCCACTGAGTTCAAACAACATGCTGCCAATAGCAACAACAATCAATTAATAAAGCCAATTCATGATCTATATATGCAATGGAATACACCCAATTTTAAAAAATGTGCAGAAGCAACAATAACTTTGATGAATTTCAAAATTTATGTTAAAAGACTAGACACAAGATTCTGCCCTTAACCAGGGAGTCGGTGGCTCATGACTGTAATCCTAGCTACTCAGGAGGCTGAGATCTGAGGATCACAGTTCAAAGCCAGCCCCAGCAGGAAAGTCCATGAGATTCTTATCGCCAATAAACCACCAGAAAACCAGAAGTGGCGCTGTGGCTCAAGTGGTAGAGCACTAGCCTTGAGTTGAAGAGCTGAGGACAGCGTTCAGGCCCAGAGTTCAAGCCCCACGACCGACAAAAAAAAAAAAAAAGAAACAAAAAGATTCTGCCCTTTATGATGCCTTTTATATAAAGCTTAACACAGGCCAAACCAAGCTGTGGTGATAGAAAAGCAGTTGTGTGGTGGGCTGGCCAGCAGGACTAGGGGTCCTAGCCCCCCATCAGTTTTTGTGTGGTTTGAGTTTTATGTATAAGCACAAGTAACGTCTGTAAATCCCAAGACAGTAATGCATTTTCAAAACAAGATCATCAGTGCACAGCAAGCATTCACATTCAGCCTGAATCAGCAGCACTTGCTGCATCTGATGATGAGCCATGCCTGGGGCTGTGGGGAGAGGAGCTGCTGGTGCTGGGGATAAGCTCAGGATGTGCAGGTCAGGAGATGGCCTGCTGTGTAGCCTTGGGAAAAACACCTACTCTGACATAGCATCAGTCAGGGTCTCAGGGCTAGGAATGTCAGAGCAAGAACCAGGCTAGAATTCCAGTCCTCACTTAGCCCACATCCTTCCAGAACCCAAAGCCTCAGCTTACCACCAGCCCTGTCCTCAGGAATCTGAGACCCTAGGACTAAATTAGCCAGGCTCAACAGAGGGTCAAGACAAAGGTGAAGATCCTGCCTTCCCTTCTGCCTGCTAGCACTTTTGGAGCCTTGGTTTCAGTCTGGAGTCAGGGCACTTGCTTCTCCACTGATCGGGAAAAGGATGCAGGGAGCACATGCAATTAGTCCTTCCTGCCTCCTTCTACCCTCAGGAAGGCTGGGCAGGTCTGGATGCCCAGGGGATGGGGCAGTGCTGTGAGCAGGGGCTGCTGATGTGGAGCTAAGGGTCAGGGCCAGGAGGTGCCTCATTTTCCTGACACCATCCATGTAGCCTGGACAAGAAAGCAGAGGACCAGGGACAGGGATGAGCAGGATCTAAAGGCAGGCCCAGGAGTGAGGACCAGAACTTAAGTGTTGTGCTCAGGACACAAGCTCAGCTCAGGGAGCACAGGGAGATGAAGGACAAGACCCATCTGTTCCACACAGTAACAGCCCCATTACTTCATTCTGATTGAGCAGGCCTGACAGTCATTAGTCTAGGACGGATGGACAGATGGGCCAGGCAGGGCCAGTGGTTCTCACCATAGCCTTGACTCCCAACATAGGCCTTGCAGAACATGCCAGGCTTCCTAAGGCACCTACTCCTCAGGAGGTCTGGGGTGGGCCTGTGGCTCTGGGCCTTCCAGGCTTCTTCAGCAGTCAGGGGCCTGGCTTCCCAGGGCCAAATGGGCCCATAGGAAATGTGCAGCTGAAGGTCACAGGTGTGGGAAGCAAGTATAGTCATGACCACAGACACTCTGCTGTTTAGACCTCATGCTGGTTCTGGAGCCCTGACCTTCAGGGTTGGTACATGTCTAACTCCTCACACACAGCCTGGGTAATTACCAATTAAAACTACTCTGGCCAAGGGAGTTGTACCAGTGCAAGGTGTCCATCAGAATCAAGAGGGCCCTTCTGAAGGTGCCGCCCACAGCTGCTGCCACAGAACAAAGGCCTGCTTATTAATCCCACACGTCTGAGGCCCACATACTCATGGAGCATGCAGAACTGGTGTGGGAAGAAAAGGGATTTGGAATCCACAGCCCTGGATGTCACCTTGGATGCACTGTGTGGCCCGGGCTGGCCATGTCCCACTCTGAGCCCTTGAAATGAAGCCAGCAAAACAGTTTCACATACTGTTGCCAGGACTAGGTGAAGAATGGAAGGCGTGGAAGTTCAAATGGTAGTTGTTCTTACAAGTAGATGTACAAACATCCACTTGTTTCTACAATCCCTGCCTTCCTTCCTCCCTACCTTCCTTTACTCCCTCCCTCCTTCCTTCCTTCCTTCCCTCCTTTCTTCCTTCCTTTTTTTTCCTTCCTTTCTTTCTTTTTTTAAAATTTAAAAAAAAATTTTTTTGGTCAGTTGTGGGGCTTGAACTCTAGGCTTGGGTACTGTCCCTGAGCTCTTCAGCTCAAGGCTAGTATGCTACCACTTGAGCCACAGGGCCACTTCCGGCCTGTTTATTTGGTGCTGAGGAATTGAACCCAGGGCCTTATGCATGTGAGGCAAGCATTCTACTGCTGAGCCACCCAGCCTCTTTCTTTTGCTCTTTCTTTCTTTCTCTCTTTTTTTTCTCTTTCTTTCTTTCTTTCTCACTGGGTACAGGCCAGACCCTGGCCCTGGGCTCTCAGTGCTGGTTAGCTATCTCGCTGGTTGTGAGCTCCCCAACCTCAAACCACCACCATCTCTGGGTTGGGACAGCAAAGGCTTAGCTGTCCAATTATTCCTGCCCCTTGAGAAACAAAGGGCTAAGGACCTACAAGTCCTGCTGCAGCTGGGTCCCTTGTGTTCCTCTGCCTTCATCCCCTAGGAAACTGCCCATCCCCAAAGCCTGGCCTGCCAACAGAAATGTCACCTCCTTGACACTGGGAGTAGGAACAGACAACCTGGGCCTTCCTGTGCTATTTCAGGGGTACCACTGTCTGTCTGGGGCTTCCTGTCCTCACCTATCATCCTCACCTGGGAGCTGGGGAGAGAAAGACGGCTGTTCCCAGGGCTGCTGGCAGGATAAGAACCTGCTCTGGGGAGAATGGCCTGTGGCCATGATAAGGGGGCCTCCCTCTCCCTTCTCTTAGCCACATTGCCTGGTCCCCAGACCCAGGCTGCTGTCCAGCCCAACCAGACCCCTGACTGTCACTAGACACAGACAGGAGGCAAACTGGATGGGGACCTGCCCCACAGTAACTATGCATGGCTGTAGATGACAGTGTTGATAAAATAGCACTGAGACCTCAGGAGTAACTGGCTATTCGGTTTCTAGAAGGTTCCTCAGAAAAGAAGAACCAAGCTTTGTCTTGGAGGAAGAAGGTCCAGTCCTTCCCTTTGGTAACTTATAGGCCTGGGCACTCGCTCTATGGCAGGCCAGCAGTGCCCAGGTACCATGATTCATGCAGACAATAGCCCACATTCCCTGCCCCAGGGAGCTGTCTGTCCTTCCTCCTCCAGCTCTCCCTGACAGCACCCCACCCACCCAGGGCTTCCTGCTGCACAGGCAGAGCCTGCTGTGGACTCGGGGCATGTGGGGCAGCTCTGGTCACTCTGACGATGTGACCACAGCTTTCCACGCTGACCTTTGTCCCTCTCCTCAGGCCTGCCCTTATCACGGTGTTTACTCATCCTTCTCCTCAGGACCCACTGCCTTCCTGGTGCCGCCCAGGTGGGCTGGAAGCTCACCAGACTTTCTCGGGGGTATGTTTGGGGTCGGGGTGAATGCAGCCCGTTGGAAACCAGGACGTGGATTGCTATGGACTCCGAGGCTCAGGGAGCCCCGCGCCTGGCCCTTCCGCTTCCACCGCGGTTCTCACGCCCCCGTGGTGCTGCCCGCTGCACCCTGACTCCCTCGGCTGCCCGAGTGCACCGCAGGGAGGTCGTGCTCAGCGCCCAGACGCCAGGGCCCGGGCGCCACCCCGGGCCGCACTCACCCATGTTGACGAAGCTCATGACCAGGTCGGCACGGCCCAGGCGCCGCTCGGGGGCCCCGCCGCCGTCGTCGTCGTCGTCGCCGGCCATGGCGTGGTAGAGGTCCAGCATGAAGAGCGGCGCGGACGCGGGCAGCCGCGCGGTGGCGGGGGGCGCGCGGGGCCGGGGCCGCCCGGGCAGCCCGAGCACCGCCAGGATCTCGCGCTGCATGTCGCGGCGCTCGCGCGCCCCCAGGGGACGCTGGGGGCAGCTGTGTGGGGGGCGCGGGCCGGGGCCGCCGCCCAGCGCGCACAGAGCCAGGCCCAGGAGCCACAGGGGCCCCGGGCGCGCGGCCATGGCGGGCCGGCCGAGGGCTCAGCGGTCGCGCATCCGCTCCAGGGCCAGGGACGCCCCGACGGCGAGTTGGCCGCTGGGCTTTGTGGCGCGGGGGACAGGACGGGACGGGCGCGGGCTTCTTCCTCAGCGCGGTCCCCACAGAGTCCCGAGCCACGCACCTGTGTGGGCTCCGCCACGGGCGGTCGACGCCACGAGGAGCGGGGGCTACTTCAGGCTTTCGGGGCTACCGGCTAATCCGTCTGTGGCCGCGGGTCTGCCAGTCCTACGGAGGCCGGGAGCCGCGCAGCTGGCGGGGGCAGCGGCCGAGCTCTGAGGGGATCCCGCGGCTCCGACCCGCGAGTGGCCGGTGCGCGTTCGGGGCCGTCTGTGCGGAGGGCGCGGTCGCCCTTGGCCCCGCCCCTTCCCGAGGAGCCAATGGGATCCTGGGGGCGTGGCCAGAGGGCGGTCCCACTCCGGTCTGTTCTGGGGCCTCGGCTGGCCTGACAGGTAGTTGTGATCCTGAGCGGAGTCTGGATGGTGGTGGGATGGACCTCCTCCCGGCCCGAGGAGGGGTCCGCAGCCCCGACGTTAGCGTCGGCAGGGTGGCCTGGGTCCCCCATCCATCCACCGCGGGGCGGCGCAGGGCCCGGTCCGGAGGCCCCAGGGCCTCTGCTGTCCCAGGAAAGCGGCAGCCTGCGCTCCCAGGGGGCGAGTCCTCGGGCGCCCCGGCGGGGATCTGAGTCCTGGTCCCTCCAGCCCGTGACCCGCAGCCTCGCCAGGCGCGCGGGAGTCTACAGGGCCCCTCGCCTGCAGTCGTGTCGGGCGCCGCCAGCCATGGCCCGCGGGCGGGCACGTTGCCCTCCGGCAGCAGCTGGGTCTGCTCTGCGGTCCTCTCTGGCGTCTCGCGGCCGACGTCTCCTTTTCGGACGAGTGCGCCCCGCTGCGCCCGCGGCGCCCAGCCTAGGCTTCCGCTCTCCAGGGCAGCGCTGGTCCCCCACCCCGCCGGTCTCTGCTGGGCGCTCTGTTGTACCCTTTGCTGATTCAACCACGCCCTGGAGACGCGCACCCGCCTCCAGCCTCCTGCCTCCATCGGGGTCAATTAAGACCCTCTACAGACGCCCGGGAGATACTTGGAGTATGTTCTCAATTGTCGGGTCCAGCGGCTTGCAGAAGGGTTTTCCTGGAAACGCCCCAACTTATTCGGCCTCTTTGCACACCTGCTCTCCCGTAGCCGCTCGTTGATTCAGGGCTTAGGTAGAAGTGGGTCCGAGACTGAGCCCCGAGGCTGAAAAAACTGGCTCTGAATGACAAGAAAGTTACAAGAAGTAAAGTACACCAGCATTTACCAGTTCTCAAATGCGCACCCACCTTTTAAATCCTCACCCCTTTTATGGGGCCTTGCTTATGGTGGTTCTTTTTAACAGGTGAGGAGATGAAAGCACGTAGAGGTTGAGGGAAAGGGAGGAGAAGAGAGGGAGAAAGAGAGAAAGTACTGGGGCTTGTTTCCTCACCACCCCCCGCCCCGGCCCCCACTGCCACACTATGCTGCTTGAGACACAACTCCGCTTCCAGCATTTTTTTGCTGGTTAATTGGAGATTTTTTTCTGCTGGCTGTGAACCACTAGTCATCAGATCTCAGCCTCCTGAGTAGTTATTATTATAAGCATGAACAAAGGAACTTTTCTCAATTGCACAACAGTGGGGTGGGGGTGGGGAAGTTGGGCATCTGCAGGTTACCTGATAAGTGGCACCATGAGAGCTGAGGGACAAATGGGTAATGCTGGAGGGGCTGTCAAGGGGTGCTGACAAAGGGCCATGTACCTAGCTAGGACCATGGACCTCTAATATTTGTAGTATCTCTCATGTAGATTCAAAATTAACCCTCCCCTCGCCCCCAATGGGGATTTGAGGCTGCTTCAAAATCTAAATATCAGCTCAAACTTTAATGGAATTACATTTTGTCCATGTTTTATAAAGCATGTGCCTAGCCTTCCCTTTTTTTTTCTTCTTCACAACAGGTAATTTCCACATTGTAAGTCCCCTAGACACTGAGGATGCTGCTTAGCCCAAGGTGAGACCAGAGCCAGAATGCTTATGGCTATGGCATCAGGGTCTGAAGCTGAGCCTCTGATGGTGCTGTGAAGGGCCAGAGAAAGCTGTTCTGGAGGCTGAATTGGGGATTCATGACAGACAAGGTTATCAAGGGGTTGTCCATGTCAGCTTGGTCAGGGGCTCTGAGTCTCTTGTCCACATCCCCTTCACTGTCCTTCCTGCATCCTGGGTGCTCTGGTTGTGTTTTGGGCTATGCTGCAGTATGTTAGACTACATGCAACCCAGTGTGATTCTTACAACAACCTAAGGCTGAGACAGATATTCATCTCAATTTAGGATGAATGGAGACAGCTATCTTTTTAGCAGCTTCACTTTTCTGTCAACCCAAATAGTGGGTCTTAGCCTTCCCAACACCTCAGCCCACAATTCAATTCAGCAACCACCACAGTGGGCTGCTCTGTACTGGGCCCTAAGCCAGAGATGAGGCAGACAAGCCCCCCTACCCCTGAGTAGTTCCCATACGAGTTGCTGTGGGGGAACTTGGTCATTTCCAAAGGCAGAATGAAAACTGTGTCTCCAGGATTGCTGAAAAAGTGCCTGGAAGGACAGAGGAGCTAGGTCCATGTGAGTGGAACCCAGAAAGCAGGATAGGAGGCATCTGGAGTGGGGGAAGTTTCTAAGAGAAAACTGTCAAGACGTGGTATTCCCAGAGGGATATGACAAATTATACAGGCTTCTAGATATAGTGAGACCAAAAGAGGATACTTTGGAGAGAATGATAAAGGTGCAATACCTAAGTGCCTCTTCATATGTATATAAAATAATACACATGCTGAAACTCCAAAGGAAACAAAGGACTTTTTTTTTTCTTCTGATGAGTCTGTATTACCTTATATATGGTGTATTCACATGTACATCTGGTGGGGGGGAGGGTGTTCACAGAATCCAAGGGAAAAGAGTAAAAAAGTGCAGCAGTGGAGTACACTGGACATCATCAATATGAACTTGAACTACGTAACTCTTGGGTGGAGATGGGAGGGAAGGAACGGGAGAGGAGGGAACACTATATAAAAGGAAATGTACTTACTACCTGATGTATGTTAATGTAACCCCGCTGTATATTACCTCTAAAATAAATATAAAAAGTAATGATATTCAAGATTATGTGCATATGCTAATTATTCTGATTTGTTCATGACCCAGACTATAGATGTTTCAATCAACACATCGTGCCCTTTCCAAAACATGTCCAAATACTTTGTTAGTTGAAAATAAACTTAAAATGTAAAACAAAAGCCAGGCACTGGTAGCTCACACCTGTAATCCTAGCTACTCAGGAGGCTGAGATCTGAGGGTCGTGGTTCAAATCCAGACTGGGCAGGAAAGTTCATGAGACTCTTATCTCTCATTAACCACCAGAAAATTGGAAGTAGAGCTGTGGCTCAAATGGTAGAGCTGAAGGGCTCAGGGACAGCACTCAGGCCCAGAGTTCAAGCCCCAAGACCAACAACAAAAGTAAAAAACATGGCATTCCCCTGCCACTTGGTGACCTTGGCAACTTAACCTCTCACCTTGGCACAATCCCCATGGCCTGTACAGCAAGCACTCAATAAATGTTAGCTACTATTATTACATTATTTAAGGCCCTAGCAGACACTGAATTTATATTTGCTGTCACTTTAATCTCAACTCTAACTTTTTGTTTCCTATGTGAAAACAGTAATTATATACAGGTGCTTGATGAATGGAAATACATTTCCTGTCGTGCTACTACCACCAGAGCTTTACTGAAGAAAATCAAGGAAACCAGAATGCTTTGGTAAGGAAAACTAGTGACCATAGTCTCGTCTCTGAAAAGATGGAGGTCATCTAGTCCCAGCATGCTTCTGCTGCCAGGCCTATCCACAGAAACCAATTTGGGCAAAAATACTGTTCTATACAAAGATCTGGCAGCTTGAGGTTATCCAGTTGCCTAGAAAAGAGAATAAGCACTTCCTTAAGAATCCATAAGTGCACATTCCTTTAATCTGGACATTTGACTGCCCCAAGTTGCTTTGGCAAACATACATTGCTATGTATCTGTTTCCTGATACAGATGCTATGGATTTAGGGTCCTCTCTGTCCACATTCTCTGACCTATTTACTGTTAGAACTGTTATTCTGAACTTTATAAAGCCAACTAAGGGCTATAAAGAGACAGTGCTGGATATGAATAGGGACTCAAGATCCACTTCTGCTTTTCATGCAGTCTGTGATATCACAGAAATCACATTCTCTACTATAAAACAGGTGCTAGATTCAGTTGACTCCCAATATTGAGTCTTAATACTATGAATATGGTGATCAGCAAGAGGATCTCAGGGCAGATCCTACAGTTAGTTGTTTACCCTAGTTTAGTATCAGGAACCAAATGTGGGCAATTTAGCAACAAGCTATCTTCCATTAAACCCAGGGCTTTTTATATGCTAGGTAAGGGCTCCAAAACTGAGCTACATTCTTGGTTTGCTAAGATAGCATCTTGCCATGTATGAGGCTGGCCTCAAACTCTTGATCCTCCTGAGAGCAGACTGCATATGTATACTGATCTTTGTTCTTTAGACTTATATAAGTAGTGACTAAGCAATTAAAGTCTGATGTGTCATTTGTTCACCAGTCTCTACTTGTGAGAAGGCACTGGCTACAATCACCCAGGTCCCACATCACCCTTCTCCCAAGTCAGCTTCCCAAAAGATTGTTCTTGAGGGTGAGAATCCCTGTTGTTTTCTAATCAGCTAGCTTATTAAAATCAAGTTTTTTTTTCTTATTTCTTTTGTCAGTCGTGGGGCTTGAACTCTAGGCCTGGGCGCTGTCCCTCAGCTCTTCAGCTCAAGGCTAGTGCTCTACCACTTGAGCCACAGCGCCACTTGTGGCTTTTTCTGCATATGTGGTGCTGAGGAATCGAACCCAGGGCCTCATGCATGCAAGGCAAGCACTCTACCACTGAGCCACCTTCCCAGCCCCTGAAATCCTTTCCTTTAAACAGATTTCAGCATACTGTGTGATCCCATTATCTCAAGTCCCAGGTATGATTTCTAATATACACACAAAACACACCTTCCTCTATATTGGTATGCGTTTAGTCAGGAAAGAGTGATACCCAATATATTTGTGTTAAACAAAATTACCAAGAGTAAAAAAAGCAAGAAAAACAATCTATTGAGCTAAATAATTTACCCATTGAGATAGTGTGATTTGAATATTGTATTTAAGTATCTACAACATTTAAAGTAGTGGTGGAGAAGAAAATCAGGAAGTACAAAACGTTAGTTACTGCAAGCAATTTTAATACAAAAGTGTGTCTTGTTTTTAAACAGTTCATTGGTAGAGCTTCAGTTTTCTGCCTCAATTAAAACCAATTGAGATAATTACACAGCAACATGGTCGGAGCTGAAGAGGAAGAGCAGCTAACAAACAGGAGCCCCAGACAGCCCCTCGTTGCGGTCACTTGGTCAGTTGACTTTATTACACACAGAAAAAGACAGGAGCAAACGGGACGGGTGAATAGTGTGCTGGTGAACTCCGTTAAAGGACGAGCAAGTATTTTGTCTTAGACCCACATTTTCAGAATGGGCTCATGGAATTCATTCCTCAGTTTGTGGGATGTTGATTGACCATTTCAATAAATAGTGAAAAATGTAGATAAATCTGTGATTTACAATGCCACCAAAAAATTCTCCCTTGCCAGGATCTGGGTCCTAGGGTACATAAAAATTATTGGTGACAAGTCTGGATTGTTATAAATCAGTTTAAAATTCCAATGTTCTGACACTTTTGAACAGTTACATTTAACCCTGAATTCTAGCAGCTATGTGTCCTTTAAACACTGAGTACTTAGACAGTATCCCAAGACAGTATTGCAATGAACTCTTTTTCTGTATTGTGTGCAAACACTACCTAGATGAGGTTCTGTCTCTCTGACTAAAATCACACAACATTAAAACAATGGAAATGCAACTAGAAGTGCCCTCCTTTCAGTTCTTGTTAGTTGAGGTGACTGTGATTTACAAAAAAAAAGAGTTCCTTAAACACTGCAGGATTATTTTTTTAATATAATTTATCTTGCTAAGACAGCAAGTCAAGTTTATAAGAAGATGCATTTAGGAATAATCCTAAAAGATAAAGCAGGTTTACAACCCTGCACCACACAGAAACCCTAGAGGCTTTGCTTTGCTTTTTTTTTTTAAATACACATTTGTATTTTGACCTTTTCACTTGTTTTCCTCAAATATTTCATTTCTGGGCCCCATTCATTACTGGGTTACCAGGAAGCAAATTTTATCTACATAAATATTCACATGAAAATAGTAACTTACAAAAAGGAAAAAAAATAAGGCAGCTTCATAACACAATTATCTTTTACACTTTTAACAATATAACTTCTCCCATTCGGAATAAATATACACCCAATGTATGGAGCAGGATTCGAAGTGGACAGTGGTGTGGGTGCTTGTACAGTGTTATCGCTTGGGACCTGGAGTCCTAGGGGAGGCAGCAGTGGTCTTCTTAGACATGGTTGGAATTTTAGAAGGTTTGGTTAGCCCTCTCCTGGAATTGCCTTGGCCCCCTGCGGCACTGCTTTCAGAAGTGTCTGAACAAGCAGACTGCGTCTCTAAAAGGTCAAAGTCAGAGGCATCACTTCCTCGCCGACTGCTGGCTCGACTTCCAGCTCGACTCCCAGCCCGGCTTCCAGGGCGACTGGCTGACTTCTTAGGGTCTGAAATTCATGAATAAAGCAGAAGACTTAACAGAGAGGCATGGATGGAGGCACAGATGACCAGAGGTTACCAACACTCATATAACCCAATTTGCCTGGTGGCCTTGGGCAAGTCTCACCCAGCCTTTCTAGACTGAGGCTTCATTGTCTAGCTTCCTTGTCTACACAGAAGTGGCCAAGCCTGTCCTAATTTGTGGATTCCTGTGAAGCTTGCTTCTTGAGGACAGTAGACACTGGCCCCCCAAGTGGATTTAGGGGGCTTGTTGGTGCTGCTCAATCACCTCAGCGCAGATAAGTGAGGGCTGAGGCAATGTGCTGGCAGATGGAGGTAGAGAATGATGGGAAGCAGAGGTGAGAAAGAAGCCAAATCCCTAAGTTCCCAGGAGGAGGCTCAGTGGGGAAGCACAGAGAATCTCTCTTGTACTTCGTCAGCTCATGAGCAGCCATAACAAACACAAGGTGTTCGAGAAGTGAAAAGCCAGCTGTGTGCTGCAACTATGGACTGGTCCTGTTTTCCTTCTACATGCTTTCAACTGGGATCCTTTCAGATGAAGAACAGAGCCCTGCCTTGGGCATGGAAATACCTGCTCTCAGAAGGCAGTGCTAGAGCTACCTATGGTGACAGGAGAAGCAAAGATCCCTCAGCTCTCTGGACATCTCACTAAATGCTGCTCAACACTGTCTCCTTGCAGACCTGTGAAGCACTGTCCATAGGCTGCCAATTCGCATATCTTGATCTGGCCTCTGCCCTCATGTCTCAGCCCAATGCATGCTTTGTGGGAAGGTACTTACCTGCCCGATTCGCTTTGGCACCTGTAGAAGCTGGGGAAGAACTATTACTTGTATCCCCAGCAAGGGATGTTCGGCTAGAATGAAAAGTTGGTGTTGGTCGTTTCAACTTGCTGCCTGTTGATGGGATAACCTTCAAAACAATAAAAGATCCTATTTACTTCAGGAGTCCTTGATAGAAATTAGCATTAAAAGTCTACTTAAAAACCTCTTCATATCTGATCATTTGAAAAGCAAATTAAAAGTCCAGGAAAACAAAGATTTATTTTAGAAGTGTCTGAGGTCATAGCTTTTCATGACTCAAATGTTTTAAAAATTCCAATTAAAAGTTTCAAAATGCCTTCTAATACCTTTTATGTTGCTGATAATTTTCATTAGAAATGGAATAAAAATCTTTAAATAGTAATATTGCCATAGTTGTAACAAACAGAAATATGGTAAATGAGAAAGAAAAAGAAATCCAAATAATCTTAGCAGTCCACTTTTGGGGCTACAAATTTGGGTTATCAATACCGAGACTGCAGTACTTTAGTCAACATCTCCTAGCATATCTCCTCACTGCTAACGTGTAGATAAGATGATTTGCCTTGGGGGCTCATATAAACGATGAGCAGCACAGGAAGTGGTATTTGATGACTGTCAGGAGTAAGGTTGTGCAGGAGTTGTCAGGAGACCTGGCTTTGCCTTTATGCTTAATGACAGATCTAAATGAGGTGGCTGGTGTGTTGCTTTTCCCTCAGGAAGTGAAGGATGAATCCTGCCACTCCCAGTTAATTTCTACCACACTTCCTTTTGTCCAGTCCATCCCAGCCACATGGGCCTCCTGGATGTTTGTCCAATGACCCAGGGAGGTCCTCTGCTTTTGTCCCCTTGCTGCTTACTGTACCTGACACACTCCGCCTGGTGCACATGTGGCTCAGTCATCACCTCCTTCAGGGACTCTACTGAATGGATCTCTGAGGCCAGCTCACCCTTCAATACCATTTGCAACTTTCTATCCTCTTCCTGCTCCATCAGCTTTTGTGCAGTACTGGCAGAGGTAAGCTATACTTTCCTTGCTGCCTCTTTCTCCAACAGTGAAAAAAAAAGTAGGAGCTTTCATTTACACCTTTGCATCTAAAACTGTCTAGCACAGGAGAGTGATTTAATAAAACCTTGTTGAAGGGCTGCGGTGTTGCCCAAGTGGCAGAGCACCTGACAAATGCAAGGCCCTGAGTTAAAAAAACCCAAACAAACCAAAAAACCCTCAAATTAGGGCTGGGAAGGTGGCTCAGTGGTAGAGTGCTTGCCTTGCATGCCTGAGGCCCTGGGTTCAATTCCTCATCACCACATAAGCAAAAAGAAAAAAGCCGGAAGTGGCGCTGTGGCTCAAGTGGTAGAGTGTTAGCCTTGAGCTGAAGAGCTGAGGGACAGCGCCCAGGCCCAGAGTTCAGGCCCCACAACCGGACCTCCACCCCCCAAAAAAAACCCAAATCAAAACAAAACCTCACTGAATAAATATGTGAAAGCATTTCGTATCTTGGAATAGTTGCACATTATTATTACTGCTATTGGTAGGTGCTGTATTTGCTACGAATAGGGTCTTTCCCATCTTCCCTTCCTTCTGAGATAATGGTAGATTTAACTTAGAGAAGGAAGAATATTTTAAGGTTTTAAATATCATCTATAACAGTTACTATTGTAATTGTTTTGAAATCACTGTGGAGATTGTTTTCCAGGACCTTTAAGATGTTGATGCCCGCAACCCATCTCATCATTTTTGCTTCATTTCTTTATAAAGGAGGAGCCAAAGCGACAGGAAGTGATTTAATATTTAATATTCAAGCAGGAACTCTTGTGGCCACCTAGGAGGAGTTCCGGTTCCAGAAGCTATCCTTCCTGAGCACTGCCGTTGGGAACCCACAGCTGCTGGAAACCCACAGCCCTGCAGCCTCTGGGTGAGCGAACACCAATGATTAGAGAAGGTGAAAGATCAAAATCAGATGTAATAATTTTGGAACTTTGGAAATTTTCAAGAAGTTGGAGGCATAAAAAAGAGGGAAAGATTGACAGGTTGAGTCTTGGGGTTTTAGTGGCAGTGGGTCCCCAGATCTATCCCCAGATAGATTTTTGAACTGGAGGTTTAGCTGGGAGCATCATTAGTCCCAAAGCAGCAGCTTATTTATAGCCATTGGCTTCTGTGCCTCTCCAGCTTGTCTGGCTGAAGCTTTTCAGGCAGTACTGTGCTTTGAGGCACAAGAACCCAATCATTTTCCTGTAAGAGCTAGGATGCAATTGCATGTTATTAGACAAGCCATGCTATCTTTTTTTTTCCTCTTTTTTTTTTTTTGAGACAAGGTCTCGCTCTTTGGCTCCAGTCTGGGCCAAGGAATTCAGAAGGTAAAATCTGAGTCCTTAAGAGCAGTGCTTACTGACACTGTGTTGGCTGCAATCAGCAGTGCCCATGCCTTGGACCAATATAGCAGTACCAAGTGTCCTGTGTAGGTGTTTCAAGGTGGGTGGTGCCAACCATCCTCTAGTTATAAGCAGATAAGCACACTGGAAAACATGGGCTGTAGTTGGATTTCAAGAATTAGTTCCTCATGGATGTACAAACATTTGGAGGCCCCAAGGGGCCCAACTATAAACAGTATCCATAAACAAATAATCAGGAATGACCACAATGAACCACCCTGAATGTTACTGTTTAGGCATCTCTTAGTTCAATTTTGGTGAATCTGAGTTATGAAAACATCTGACCAGATGAATCAGCTATGTCAGCAAGCACTGCAGAGATGGAAGAGAGATGGGCTCATATCAGGAAGAGCTGGGCAGGTTCTTGGCATGAGCAAGTGCCTCCATGTGACCTTGGCAAAGCTATACTCTACCTCAGGGCTGAGCAGCTGGAGGTCAGGACAAGGGCTGTCCCTGACAGGAGTGCCAGCTTTACTGTTTACCAACCAGGGTTTGTCATAACAGCGAGATAACTGAAACAGAGTCTGTGAAATGGAAATCCAAAGGGAAGGATGGGAACAATTGAAAATGGAAAATTGGGAACAGAAAAAGATACTCAATTTTAAAGGAACAGGACACAAAATAAAATGTATATCAGTTCAATGGGATGTGAAGGGCCAGGCAGAAAGGCAACAGTATTCCTCATTCACAACCCAATGTAACAGCAAGCTAATCTTGTACAGACAGTGCCTGGATTATCATAACCTGTAACTCTGGGTCTTCAAACTCAAAACTGGGAATAAAAGGAAGGAAACCTTTCTAATATAAGCAGCCTGAGTTCTTGGTAGTCATCTTTAAGGCTTGGGTATTGCTAGGGCTTGGCCATACTTGGTACAGGTAGAATTGGTCTGTATGTTTCTAGATTCCTTTTCTCTCTGAAGTCTCCCAGATAATTCCTGAACAATAGACATCTGCCAAGATGGGGAAAGGAAGCCAGCACATACCTTGGTCCCACTGGCTGGGGTGGCTGGAGAAGATGGCATGGATGTGCAGCTGTGGTTACTCTGACTAGCACTTGAACTGGAGCGAGTAGGAGAAGCTGCCCGGGAAGATGGTTTGGATCTTCTGCCCCGTGATCGGAAAGGAGTCATTCCTTGAGATGCCCCCTCTGGCAGGATGAATTTCTCTCTAAGTTCAATGTTAGTTCTACCTCGTGCTACAAAGGGAATAAACACACACACACACACACACACACACATACACACACACAAAAACACAGTATCAGTTAATCTGAAAAGCACATCATTGATGGTCATACAGCTGCTTGACCCCATGGTAACAGTCATCTAAGTCATATATAGGTTTAATATCATTTGTGGGTTCTTTACAAGGAAATAAATCCATGACTTACCGGCTTTGTCATGATTCTGGCCCACAACACACACTGACTAAAAAAAATCCTATATATACAGAGTACTATCCCATTCTGCAGCCATGGTTTGGTTTTGCCACTGTCCCCTGGGGTAAAGCATACTGTAATTGCAAAGCAGATGCAATAGTCCACAGCATCTGATGTTAATCAAAACCCCTCTTTCTTCTCTCATTGGACATGTATACTTTTTGCTCAAATTTTGCAGGATATGTGATAATGAAATAGTGGGAAACACACATTAGTGAAATCACACTGTCTAGATTCTTCTATTTGAGTTCAGTCAATAATAATCCTAAAGAAAGGGATTGAGGAAGTCAGAACAGAAAAAAAGAGATGAGGACAGAATCATTATGAAGTAAACATGTGAGGAGAGAGAGAAAGATCAAGACCATGCACAAAACTTGCCAGTGAGAAACAGTTAGGTCAAAAACTGAAAGCAGTTAAGAAGCTGAAGGGGAAACTGCAAGGAGAAGAACATCAAGGTGGAAAGATCTGGAACTAGTACTGAAGGCCAGATAGGTGCTGTCTCTTGGCTTTCTGGAGCTAGAAGATCAGAACTCAAAATGTGGATTCAGTCAAGATAAAGTACAGCTAATATAACGTTTAAATGTGAAAGACAGTACTAATTTAAATAAAATATTTTCCCTCAAGCATGTCTTTTGATTATTTCTCACTCAAAGATATTGTTAGGTGTCAGTGGCTCACACCTATACATCTAGGGATCTGGGAGGCAGAGAGAGAGAGAAGGGAAAGGTTCCAGGTCAGCCTGGGTAAAAGGGGCTGAGAGACCTATCTCATTGGAAAAAAGTGTGTGATGGCATACAACTGTAATTCTAGCTATGGTGGGAGGTATTAAATAGGAGGATCACAGGAAAGGCTGGTCTGGAGCAAAAAGCTAGACCCTATCAGAAAACAAAACAAAGAGACTCAAGAGCCAGGTGCTGGTGGCTCACATCTGTAATCTTAGCTACGCAGGAGGCTGAAATCTGAGGATCACAGTCTGAAGCCAGTCCGAGCAGGAAATCCGTGAGATTCTTATCTCCAATATACTATTCAGAAAAAGCCAGAAATGGTGCTGTGGTTCAAGTGGGAGAGTGCTAGCCTTGAGCATAAAGAAGCTCAGGGTCAGTGCCCAGGTCCTGAATTTAAGGCCAGGGTCTGCAAAAAGACTCAAGTAGTAGAGTGCCTACCTAGTAAGCACAAAGCCCTGAGTTAAAACGTCAGAGCTGAAAAATAAAATGAAACATAAATTAGGTTACACTACCTGCTTACCCTCCCCTACACTGTTTCCTTTTATGAAGCAGTAGATATTACCTAAACAAATGTGAAAGCTGAGGAAGCCTGAAAAAGGGAACCATTACAAACAAAATGTGTCATTTATTTCTTCCTAAAATATAATAATGTTGACACAGTTATCAATTTATCAGGTAAAACAGCACTAACACAGATATCAAAACTTGGATTAAGACTAGGCTCGGCCACCAGACAGATCCTCTACTCAGGGCTGTAGTTTCCTCAGCCTTGCCAGAAGTGACTTGGCTGTAGTCTCCAAGGGTCAAAACTCACTTGGATATGATCTAATGTCTCCTAATGTGCTCAGAGTGTTCCTTCAACTCTAGGTCCCCACATGTCTGGTGACTCCCCAAGTTCTTTCCCTGGGCTATTCTCTACTCCATTTTTCAGCCTTCAGTGCTTTCTGTTTACATTCATTAGTAGACATTCTTTCTCAAAAAGAATTTCCTTTACACATAGGTAGAACTATTACTTTTGTCTGATAAAATGCCCAGTATAATGGTGGACATGCAACCGGGACTAAGATAATGTTGATGAATGAAAATAATCAACTAGCTAGCACCTGAACACTATACAAACTGCTTGTGATCCAATACCATAACTTTGCATTTGTGGTCTGAATTTAATATATTTGATAGTTCCTTCTGGGGCAAAATCTGCCAGAAAAAAAATCCTCAGAGGGTAGAAGAGGAAGATTTTGAAACTGCAACTTAGTTGTGAATAGCTCCATTTTAAATGCTGTAGAAAGAGACTATTGGATGTGTGGTAATGTGTACCTATAGTCCCAGCTACCCTAGAAGCTAACACAGGAGGATCACTTGAGTCCAGGAATTTGAGACTAGTCTGGGCAACACAGAGATCTTGTCTCAAAAGAAAAAACAAAACCCAGAACAAAGCTGGGCTGGGTATTGTACACTTGAAGCCACTTGGGAGATGAGGGCAAGAGAATCACAAGTTCTAGGCTCTCCTCTTCCCACCAACCCCCCCAAAACAAAAACAAACCCCACAAACAAAAGGCTAGGGTTGTTGCACAAGTGGTACAGTGCTTATTATCATGACTGAGGCCCCTGGGTTCAATTTCTAGTACTGAAAAAAAATGTTGTTTTACAATCTTATTTCACTCTGCTCTGTATTATCAAGTGTGTATATACAGGTAAAATTTTGACAAATTTGGCAGGTAAAGCATCTCTCTGCTGTTATAATTTGCATGAGGGCAGTTACTTAAGTGCTTTCTTCTTTCTGAAACACCGCCCTCCACTGCCTTCAAGGGTACCCACTCTCCTGCTTCTCTTTCCCCTTAACCCTGTCTGTACATAGTTCTGTCCCCCTAGCCCCTTGGACTCTCTACCTGCTGATGAGTTCATCTGACACCTGAGTGTCATCACAGTAACAGCAGGCACCAAGTTCACAGAGCAGACGTTGCTGGATGCCAAAAGTTACATCTGAAGCCTGACTGGATATCACCACAGCCAGAAGCCTGGAAACACCAGCAGGTCCCAACCTGCTAATGGCTGTTCTCTCCCAGAATCTTTCTGCATTCTAAAGTCTTTTAATCCTCTCACTTGTGGGTGTGAGTGTCTCTTCCTCAACCTTCTGTTGTGATCCACTTGCTCTTACCCACTCTCTATAGGTTTCTAGACATAAATCTGCTGTGTAGAGTGGATTTCATAGCTTCAAGCAGAATTTCTGACTGGCGTTTGAGTGGATTCCTGACACAGGGGTTTGTTGAACATTGTCCCCTGCAGGTCCCCTTCAGAAGCCCAAATGGCATTATATAATCAAATACACCAAGCACTTGGTGGCCTAGCACCTATTACCTAATCCCAGTTGTCAGACCTTCTTCAGTTTTGTCTGGCTACCCACCTTGTATACCTGTCACAATCATTTAAAAGACTACTTTAGTCCTTCTACTGTCCCACTGTTGATACTTCTGCTCATCTGAACATGTGGCTTCCTGGACCTAAAATGTCGGGATGGCCTCTGTGTGTAGGATGCAGCTGAGGCAACACTTCTCCTTGTCCTTGTGGGCAGATACATCCCCTCATCCTCACCCTACTCACTCACTGCATCAGCTGTGCATGTGATTTCATTCCCAAGTGTTCTCATGCACAAGACAGTGAACGTCTCAAGGCAGGGACTATCATCTTAATTTCCCTGTGGATCTCAATGCCAGGCTTATGTTTAGGGTTTCAACCCCATGGCTTTTATTTCTACTCTGAAAAAAAGTCCCCAACCCATAGCCTTCACAAACCTTCTTTACTACTTATTTTCATGGTTTGCTCAGAGGTGGGCATCTGTTCTCTACCTGTGACTGGCACTCTAGTACACCAGCCACATGCAAAGCCATGAGTTTTAATGACTGAAACCACACAGCTAAATGTAGGACTGCCAAGACCTATTGTGATAGAATATGAAAAGAACAACTAAAAAGTGCAGAGAGAATAATTTTCTATAGGAAATAAAAATGATCCAGTGTTATAAAAAACACAGTCAAGGACACAGCTAATGATTGGCCTTTTAGTCTGAGGATTTGTTCAATCCTATCACAAGATCCTATGTGAGCTCCTATGTTATGGTAGTCAGACCCAGAGGCTGCTGTGGAACAGGGGCATATCTAGGTGCCTGAAGGATGCTGGGAAAAAGGTCTTGTTCCCATGGTATGCTTTCTCTTCACATCAAAAACAAATACATGGAATAATCTCTGTTTTTACAGTGAACCTTTAGCCAATGGTTTACTTCTTGGACATTTTTTTCCCCCTTCTAGTAACAGGGTTTGAACTCAGGATTTCAAATTTGTTTGGTTGGTGTTCTACCACTTAAATCCCTCCTCTAGATTGTTTTATTTGTTTTTGCTGATTATTTTGGTGATGCAGTCTCTCAGACTTTTCTATCATGGCTGACTTCAAACTATTATCCTCCTGAGTAACTAGCATAACAAGAATATTTCACTGGCTATAAAACCCACGAGTAAAAACATTAATTTCGTCTTTAGAAGTTTGTCCCTCATTTTTTATTTTACTTCTTGTTATTTCCTATCTTCTTGGCCCCTATACTTATAATCCCTGGTGCTATAATTTTAGTAAAGAAGATAACAAATGATTAATAGCTATTAACACATCTCTAGTAAATAAATCAACATTAGCTTTGTGTGTTATTTTTCTCAAGGGGAATGCATTTTAAAAGAAAATATGTGGGGATAAGCATAGTACCTCCTAATTGTAATCCTAGCACTGGAGGATGAAGCAGAGGAAGAGAACCTGAACCAGTGGGACTGCAAAAAAAGACTCTTAGGGAAGATGGGAAGGGATGGGAAAGGGAAAGAAAGGAGGAAGCAACAATGTTTGATAAGAAATGTATCATTACCTTGCCCATGTAATTGTAAACCCTCTGTACGGTATTTTCACACACACACACACACACAAAACGTTTTCAAAAACTAGAAAGTATTTGAAGTTATAAGACAGGGAAATGATTCTTGAATTGGAACATTTTGCACAAATATTTTATGTGGGAGAAAGAAAAGCTGTATGTTTAGAAATATACTTAAAGCAGCCAATCTTCAGAATTAAAAAAGAGTGACAGCCCCTTTTGCTGGGGAAAAACATAGTTAGAAGATGTGAATTATGTTAGGGAAATTCCAAAAGAGAAAGAAAAGTATATATTTTTCTCAAAACAGAAGCTAGCTAGGTGCTGGTGGCCCTGACACACACACACACACACACACCCCTGACACACACACACACACCCTTGACACACACACACACCCGACACCCCCCCCCACACACACCCAAGGCAGTTAAAAAAAAGTCAGGGCTGGGAAGGTAGCTCAGTGGTAGAGTGCTTGCCTAGCATGCATGAGTCCCTGGGTTTGATTCCTCAGCACCACATAAGAAGAAAAAGCAGGAAGTGGTACTGTGGCTCAAGTGGTAGAGTGCTAGCCTTGAACTGAAGAACAGCACTCAGGCCTAGAGTTCAAGCCCCAGGACTAGACAAAAAAAAATTGTTTTGTGAATGCATGGTATAGTGTGAATATTAACTATACACTTACAGTTAAGGTGGATCATTTTGTGTAGTTTACAAATGATCAGTTCTAAAATAAAAAATTGCATCTTTTAAAGGTCATCACTTATTTGATGGAAGTAGTAAGTGTAATGCTCAAAAAATATATAGTTTGTCTTTTGAATACAAGTGCCTGTTTTTCTGGAAGGAGCATTTTTACCTCCACCCAAAACATGATTTCCTTCGCCATGGATGAAGTTAGAAAATAAAATGATTGTGGCAATACCAACTTTTATATAATTAGCAACTTAGCCATGTATTTTCACTTTTATATTTAGCTAAAGCAATGCAGTTTCAGGTTTTTCCTCTTTTTCAACAGCTAGCAAGGGTGAGAAACTTTTTCCTGCCAAGGGCCATTTGGATATTTCTAACATTATTCGTGGGTTATATAAAATTATCAGTACAGGCAGCTGACAACAAAAATACATGTCTCTTCCATCAGGTGCTAAATGATTTTGCAGGCCTTTTATGGCCCAATGGCCTGACATTTCCCACCTCTGAAAAGGAGAGAAGAAATTAATTAGTATTAAGAATCTTGTCATAGCTGGGTACTGGTGGCTCAAGCCTGTAATCCGATATACTACTGAGGATTGTGGTTTGAAGCCAGCCCAGGCAGGAAAGTAAGACTCTTATGCATGAGACTCTTATCTCCAATTAACCACTAGAAAACTGGAAGTGGAGCTGTGGCTCAAAGTGGTAGAGTGCTAGCCTTGAGCAAAAAGAGCTCAGGGATAGCACCCAGGTCCTAAGTTCAAGACCCATTACTGACAAGAACAAAAAACAAAAAAACTTGTTACAATTCATGTACCATCGTCAGTATAGAATAACATTTTCTATGTTCCATAGGAGCCCAAGGAGACACAACATAAGCAGTGTTCTAGAAGCCACATTAATCCTACAAAACCCTAGATGTCATGCTTGCTTGGCTGGCACTAGACCACCTGAGCCATGATGACTCCAGTCTAGTCTTTTCTGGTTATTTTGGAAATGAAGTCTTATGGATTTTTCTGCCAGGGCTGGCCTTGTATCATGATCCTCCACATATCAGCCTCTTCGCTAACTAAGATTATAGATGAGAGCTATTTGTGCCCAGTGCAGGACCTGTTTTTCAAGAGGGTCTCACTTTGTAGCCCAGGCTGCCCTTGAAGTTGTGATCCTCCTGCCTCTGTCTCCAGAGTAACTGTGATTAAAAGTGTGCATTAACATGTCTGGCAAGTAACTTATCTTTTTGATGTTCATATCCTTCCAACTTACTGCTATCCACACCAGCCATTAGCTGCCCTCTTCCTAGCACTACTTAGTTGGTTAGAAATCACTCATCCTGCCCATTTCTGGAAGAATTATGACACTGAAAACTAGTGGGGAATTCTCTACTCTCTAGTCAAGGGATCAAAGTGATTACTGAGTTCCTAGGAGGCACTCATAAAGAGACAGAGGAAAGTCTTACCTTGTTTGATCTGAAGGATGCTGAAAAAGGCTATCATGGTCCACAGAAAATAGCTACTAGGTGGCCCTCCCAAATTTCTTGAGGTTCCAATTTTTAAATATTAAAATAAGGATAAAGCAAGCAGTATTCTACTTGGCCAGCAACATAATATACTTAAAATAGAGCAGGCAGAGAATAAACAGGCAAACAAGGGTTCCAAAATGCCACATGCAATATCTTTTTTGTTTATTTAGTCCAGTCATACATGACAGAAAAAAAAAAGACCTTGTAATAGATTTGGAAAGGAATAATGCTATTTTAATGGAGTTAGGGGTAAAATGATACAACTATCACCCCTCGTTTAAAACAACTTAAAAAAAGAATTATTATTGCTTATCTTTTACTTTGGTTTACTAGAGCAAATTCAGAATGAGTTAAAGAACAACAATTTATGGGCTTGTCTAAATTCTGGTGAGAACTGTACTCTTTAACTCTGTTCTCTAAAAATATTTTAGAATATGACAAGAAACCACTTCCAAAGAGGTTATATAACTGTACTAAACGTATTTATTTCTGAGTTTATAAATAATGGTGCTAATAATTTAATTCTGCAGACTGGTTTAATGATATATACACAATAAGAGGGCATATGAGCCTCTGAGAAACACAGCATAGAGGCTAGGAGGACCTACCCTAGAGCTAGGCTGACTTGGATTTGAATCTTGCCTCTGCTATTTATTGTCTACCTGTCCCTGAGCAACTTATTTAAATTTTATATACCTCAATTTCCTATTTTATAAAAAGGAGACACTATACCTCATAGGGCAGTGAGGCACAGGTATGAGGGCACAAATGTTTAAAGTGCTTATAACTGTGTATAATATCTATGGTATAGAAGTATTTGTTAATAGGAACTCAAAACAAATTCTGTGGGTGGGGTCTCAGTAGTAACATTTCATACTCTGTCAACAAAGCAGTTGGAAAAGCAGAGGTTTGGCTGTCTCAAGCATTCACCAAGGCAGCAGGTTATCACAGAGCCAAGTTGTTTCAGTTCAGAAAGCAAAGCCATTCTCAAGGGGTAGGGGAGGAAGAGGGACACAGCTTAAGAGCCAACCTATGGGAGACTGGCTGGAAACCGAAGAGCTGGAATCAGAGCGCTTTATTTTACTCCCAGGATGGTGAACTAGAATAAAAAATAAGTAAACACAAAGAAACAGAGAGAGCAGGAAACATAGAACCAGTCAAGAAAGACAAACTGGCAGAGAGTGGAGGAGCCTCCAGTACACCCACATGCAGCTCTGCTACAGGAGGAAGGAGAGGATGTAGCCGAGCAGGATTTAGTGATGAGGGATTTGGTTGGTCGTGCCCTGCTGCAGCCCTAGCTTCTAGCTGCTTGGATTTAAGTTGATGATTTTTTGGCTGGTGGGCACCTTTTCATGCCTAGCCAGAAGGTGTTTCTCAACCTTGCTTAGGCAACCATGTGTCATAGAAGTGTCTGGGCTGCTGACAGATATCCTGAACCTCCTCCTGGTCAAGGGGGCTCACTAGTCCTTTCTTATATGGGAAGGACCCAATACTTTCCCTGATTTTCAGCCATAAGTATTACAGGCTAAGGCATCTGAGAGAAAAACCTAAAGGACTACGTCAGGCTCTTCACCAGACTGGTGTTAACATAATGCTCCAAACTGCAACATTTGGATGATACTAATACAATCATAGTTCTCATTCCTGTGTTCTCCTCCTGAAGCCCTGGGCTAGATGAGAGGACACCTGCACACCTTAACAACAGAACAATAAACAAAATGCTTTCTTACCTCGGCAGGGATCATTTTTCACTAAAAATTCATCCAAGGCCATCCATCCTCCACCAACTCGAACCATCACGGTGCTACGCAGAATACGGACCAGCCGCAACTGCTGAGAATCCCCAAACTGTAGAATAAAGGGAAACTTAGTTTATGAGTATGCCTTAAGGCATATCTCTATTTTTTCCCCAAAAGCAGACTGTATTCAGATAGGAATGATAGTATTAATTTTTTATTTTAATTAATTTTCTCAAGAAATTGAGCCATAGTGCTCAATCATTTGAACCATAGCTCCACTTCTGTTTTTTTTTTTTTTTTTCTTGTTAACTGGAAATGAGAGTCTCATGGACTTTCTTGCCTGGGCTGGCTTTGAACTGCAATCCTCGGATCTCAGGTCTCCTGAGTACCTAAGATTACAGTTGTGAGCTACTGGCCTGGTCAATATGACAGTTTGGAGAAAAATCTTAAATTCTCTTTTTTGTCTCTGTGTGTGTTTTTTAAATTTTTTTATTGAAGAGTTGGCAGAAACACCAAGTGACAGATATGCCTTCTTGAGGGCTATAAATGTAGTTCAGTGATAGAACACTTACTTCCTAATGTGCAAGACCTTGGGCTAGATCCTCAACACAAGAAGAAAAAAAAGAGAGCTTGGTTCAGACTAGAATATATTTCAAATACTTTCGACTAGGAAAATGCCAGCTCTGTGTACCAAAAGGAGAGGAAGAAGATAAACAAATGTTGCTCACTTTATTCTTTTAAAGATTCTGCCCAAATTGTAGCACCCCATGTTGTAAAGCTTAAAGGGTGTATGTGTATTTATCAACTTCTGAATACAGTGTGCTCAAAAATTAAATGGAGAAAATACTGAATCAAGCATGAAGAAAACCTTTGCAAAGCATCATTACAAAGTTAGAAGAAAATTTGATACTTTCTGCATCCAGTTTTCACAGTGAAACCTAAGTATTTCTATTTGTGATTACACCAGCAGAAAGGTTTTCTTTAGCTAGACAAATGATTAGGTAACATAGATGAAATAAAAATTTTAATCTCCTATCATAACCTTAAATCTTTTTTTTTTTTTTTTTGCCAGTCCTGAGCTTCTTTTTGCTCAAGGCTAGCGCTCTACCACTTGAGCCACAGAGCCACTTCCAGCATTTTCTGTGTATGTAGTACTGAGGAATCAAATCCAGGGTTCATGCATGCTAGGCAAGCACTCTACCACTAAGCCACATTCCCAGCCCCATAATCATTCTTAGTATCTTACAACAAGCATGATTTTTTTTTTCTGGAATCAGAATTGCTGAGTAGCCCAGACCAGCTTTGAATTCTAGATTCTCCTGTCTCAGCGTCCTGAATTATTGGGTTTATAGTATGCAGCACTACACTGGGCTCACATACATGCTCTTCTGTTACTTTTTCCCCCCTTTTTTCTTGCCTAACATTACTACTTCCCAGATCTACCTTTCCCATTGTATAAATCACCCTCTTCTCAGAATGAAAAGGAAACAAAAGACAAGTATACCAAAATTCCAAAACAAACATCAAACACATAGTTAAAGGAATGTAATTTTAGCCCAGTGCTGGTGCAGTCCCACCTGTAATCTTAGCTACTCAGGAGGCTGAGATCTGAGGATCACGGTTCAAAGCCAGCAAGGCAGGAAAGTCTATGAGACTCTTATCTCCAATTAACCACCAGAAAACCAGAAGTGGAGCTGTGGCTCAAAGTGGTAGAGTGCTAGCTTTGGGCCAAAAAACTGAGAGACAATGCTGAGGCCCTGAGTTCAAGCCCCACAACTGACCAAAAAAGAAAAGAAAAGAAATGCAAATTTTAAGGGAATGGTCCTAGAGAGGTGGTAAAGGGACTATTTAATCATCTAGTTAGGATTTTCATTTAGAGTCATAACTTTGAAACGAAGCAGAAAAATAGAAAATCTGACTGCAAATGTGAGAAAGGATGTCTGAAAAGGCATATAACCATCCTTCTTCAATATTAATGAATTGGTGATAATTCTCCATACTTTTGTGCTGACTCAAATGCATTATTTGTATTGACAGGGAGACTGAAAAACACTGTCCCCCCTCCTTCTCTAGCCATATATTTTGAAACCTAATAATCTTACATGATTCATTTGACAGGAATTTTTAAATTTTGGAAGTCCTGGGGATTAAATCAAGAGTCTAGAGTAGGGGTAGGAACCTTTTTGCAGTTAAGGGCCATTTGGATATTTATAACATCATTCTTGGTCATACAAAATTATCAGTACAGGCAGTCAGATGAGCTACAGGCAGCCAATGAGAAGAATATGTTTATCACATCATGTGCCAGATGATTTCAAGGGTCTTATCTGGCCCAACATGCCTCACTGCTAGTAGGCAAGAGCTGTTCCAATGAGCTCATCCCCAACTCAACTATATAATTTTAAAAATTCTATGTAAAGGGCTGGGAAGGTAGCTCAGTGGTAGAGCGTTTGCCTTGCATGCATGAGGCCCTGAGTTCGATTCCTCAGCACCACATAAGCAAAAAGAAAAAACCTGGAAGTGGTGCTGTGGCTCAAGTGGTAGAGTGCTAGCCTTGAGCTGAAGAGCTGAGGGACAGTGCCCAGGCCCAGAGTTCAGGCCCCACGACCGGACTCCCCCCCAAATAAAAATTCTATGTAAGTGAGTGAAAGCATGGAGCAGAAGCAGCAGCATTACCTACAGCATTGCTTCTCCGAGGATTGATGCTGTTGTCATGGAGGGGGCAGGTTCTAGGTGTTACTGAGATTTCATCAGACATAAGTGCAGTAACACTGCACTAGGGTTTTTTTCTGGATAGTTGAGGGGAGGGAAGGATATGTACTTATGTGTCTCCCTGAGTGAACAAAAGAACCCTAGAGTTCTTTTTTCTTGGATTACTGTGTCTTCTGGTGTATTACTGCATTTATCTCATAATTGTTTTGCTTTTAATTTCTCAGTGAAGATCTGGTTAAAAGATTTGCTGAGGGGCTAAGAAGGTGGCTCAGTGGTAGATTGCTTGCCTTGTATGCATGAGGCCCTGGGTTCGATTCCTCAGTACCACATAAGCAGAAAAAAAAAGCCGGAAGTGGCTCAAGTGGTAGAGCGCTAGCCTGGAGCTGAAGAGCTGAGGGAAAGTGCCCAGGCTCAGACCCCACAACCGGATCCCCCCCCCAAAAAAAAAGATTTGCTGAGCTCTGGAAAATGGAGGCTTGATCCAAAGCATTTGAAGTCAGAACAACTGCAGCTGGAGAAACTGAGACCAGAGTGATGAGTGTGGAAGAGTTACTGCACCTCTAAAAATGAGAAATACAGAACAGGGTGTAAGAAAATCTGAGAACTCAGAACCAGGGTCCTGAGGGCCAGTAAACATTGTTTCCTTGTCTCATAGGAGTTTGGATTCTTTTTTCTTTTTTTGGGGGGCGGGGGCGGGGGGAGTCTGGTCATGGGGCCTGAACTCTAGGCTTGGGCACTGTCCCTCAGCTCTTCAGCTCAAGGCTAGCGCTCTACCACTTGAGCTACAGCACTACTTCCGGTTTTTTTCTTTTTTTGCTTGTGTGGTGCTAAGGAATCGAACCCAGGGCCTCAGGCATGCAAGGCAAGCGCTCTACCACTGAGCCACCTTCCCAGCCCAGGAGCTTGGATTCTTACATCAGCTGTTTGACAGTGGCATGTGAAGTCTGAGTTGTAAACTAAAGTGAACTTCATAGCTCTGTTTGCAAAATTAGAACACCTTATTGGGCACTTTCCTGGTCAATGGCACAATGGAGAAGGGTCCCAAGCACTCGCATAGCTATCAGAAGGCAGATATGCTTGGGCACTTGACTGCAATGTTTAATTGCTTAATTAGCAGTGCTGGGGATGAAATCCAGAACTTCACACATGCTAGGCAAGTGTTCTGCCACCAAGCTATAATAATAGCATTATTATTTTTGTGGTAATGGACTTCACACTTGACAGTAGGTGCTCTATTGCTTGAGTCATGACTCTAGCCCTTTTAATTTCTGAGATTAGAGTCTCACTTTTTGTTATGTTGTCCTATTTATGATTCCCACAGTAGATGGGCTAATAGGAACATCCCCTACATGTTTAGGTTTTTCTATTCAGATGGAGTCATGTAAACTTTGTGCTTGAACTGCTATACTGATCTCTGCCACCTGAGCAGACAGGATAACAGGATGTCATCAGTGCCCAGATAAAAATTATGTTTATTACTTTTGGTGCTGGTACTGGGGCTTAAACTCAGGGCCTCACACTCTAATTTGGCATTTTTGCTCAAGGCTGGTGCTCTACTGCTTCATTCACACGTCCACTTTTCCAGCTTTTTGCTGGTTAATTGGAGATAAGAGTCTCATGAAATTTCTGGGCTGGCTTTGAACCATGACCCTCAGATCTCAGCATTTCCTGAGCAGCTAGGATTACAGGCATGAGCCATTAGCTCCCAGCAATTCTATTTTTGAGATAGGGTCTCACTAAATTGCCTATGCTGGTTTCAAACTTTCAGTTCTGTGTCAGCCTCCCAAGTAGCTAAAATTAGAGTCTCCTGCCACCTTGCCTGCCTTGCAATGGTCTATTTTAAAGCCAACTTGACTCCTCTCATCTTTAGATTTTTCTATCCCATTCTTTCCATTGGACCAGAATATTACTATAGTTAGTGATTATTCCAGTGAACTTAACATAGATTGAGTCTCAAATTAACTCTTAGTGTTTCTAATTTCACATCAGAGAGACAGATTTTACTCATGCAATTTCCTTTTACATTTGAAGGCATAGCACCCCAGAGCCCTCAAAAAGATCTGAGAGGTTAGTTACCAAGCGGAGCCAAGGCTTCCAATTTTTCACAGAAGTATAATTAGGTCCTGTTAGATTCTGGCTGGCCATAATTAGCAAACTTCAGGCCATGCCCAATTATGATTTCTATACCATACTTCTCAGGTTCCTTATCATTATAAAATATAACTCTACATAATATAAATATTAAGGAAGTACTTAAGGAGACAGTGTTAAAATACTTCAGGATTTTCTGTGTAAATTACAAAGTTTATGTTAACTGTCAAAAACTGGTATGAATCACAATTGGGCTGAGGGTTTTCTGACTCACAATATTGAAGTACAAGGCCTGGCTCATTTTACAAGTGGAATGGATTGATCCCACAGGCTTAACTTCCTAAATTGTATTACTTATAACTCAACATAGCACAACATGACTTCTAGTTAACCTAATTTTGAATGGAAAACTTTATCTTGATTTTTTAAAAAAGTATACTTGTATGCTTTTGCTGCTGAGGCAGCTTTCAGATACCAGCTCTATTAGCATTTTCTCCACTTGGTAAGACCACCAGATGTGACCCAGGCATGCTTCAGATTATGTCCTCTCCCCACAGCAAAGAACAGGCAGCATCAGCTACAAAGACCATATCCACTGAGAAGGACATTGCAAGGCAAACTGTACCTGATTGCCGAGGAAGAACTATAGACAGTAAGAGTAAAGGATGGAGGGAAAAAAAGAGAACATTTTGTCAAACACTAAGGAATAAAAATCATATCATCATGTTACCAGTCTTCCAAATATATACACTGACCATATTCCTATCAAACGCCTGCCATGGGAATATGATTTTGCAATATACTGCTATTCTTAGCAACTCATTTCTCTTAGGCAATTACAAAAACAAAACAAAAAAACAAAAACAAATCCAAAACCCCCCCTAAAAAAACCCAAAAACCAACCAAGAAAACAAAACCCAATAAGCAAGTATAGCATTACTTGGAGCTCTAACTAAATGCTCTAGGTGAGATTCAAGACAGTCACCCAATACTCTTCAGCTATTGGCACAGAGCTTACCTGATGTACTCTAAGAACTTTTTTTTTTTAATTGTCATGGGGCTTAAACTTAGGGACTAGGCACCGTCCCTGTGCTCTTTTGCTCAAGGCTAACACTTTACCACTTTGAGCCACAGTACCACTTTTGGTTTTTGAGTGGTTAATTGGAGATCAGAGTCTCATGGGGACTTTTCTGCCCGGGCTGGCTTTGAACCACAATCCTCAGATCTCAGCCTCCTAAGTAGCTAGGATTACAGGCATAAACGAACAGCTTCTCAGAACTTTTTTGAAGAATGGAATCTGGATTTTCCTGTGTACCAATCAAATATGGCCATCTAAATTCTCCTTGCCAATCAAACTTTTCTTAGAACTTTAAGGAACCCCAATAAGCTGTTGAATATACTTTAGGGACTCTATTTGGATCCCTCCCTCCTATATTCTTGAGGCTATTCACAATTTAAAAAAAAAGTATAGTTTACTATTAGTCATAGCCAAACCAAGCAGGTCTTTCTAGAGAAGACCCCTGAGCTTGGCTCCCCATCTGTGGCCTACCTCAGAGAAGGCGTACAATCTGTTGAATCTCTACAGCTTACTTGCTACTCAGGAGGCTGAGCTCTGAGGATTGTGGTTCAAAGCCAGCCAGGGCAGGAAAGTCTGTGAGACTCTTATCTCCAAAAAGCAACTCAGAAAACCGAAAGTGGTGCTGTGGCTCAAGTGGTAGAGCGCTCACCTTGAACTGAAGAGCTGAGGGATAGTGCCCAGGCCCAGAGTTTAAGCCAGAGTTTAAGAAAAAAAAAAATCTCTACAGCTTCTCTATCCATCTGATCCTGGAAGACATTCAGGTTCATGAAGACTAGCTTTCTGGGGTTTAATCATCAGTCATTTGATATAATTGTTTCTGAAAGTGCTTTCTAAAGGTCTCTCCCTGAAGACTTCAGCTGGCTCAGAGGCAAGGGTTTTTAAATGTCTCTTATTGTCAACAGTTACTGTTTAGGTAAGTATGGTAATTTTTCAGATGGTACTATGTAAAGCACTAGTAGGATACTGACATTTGACATCCAGAGATGAGAATCAAACAGTGACTATATCTCTAATCCATGGGCTCTGGGTACCAGCTGAGAAGGTGAAATTATGTCTGCTATATGTCAAGTTGCTTTCAAGGACCGCACAGAAGGGAACCACCACTATGAGAATGTTTTTTGTTTGTTTGTTCCCCTTTTCTTACCCGATATTTATTCTCTCCAATCTGTTCCACCTGAAACCTTTTTGCACACTTGCACTGAGCCACTTGTCTTGTGACCTATTGATTGAAAACAATAACAGAAGAGAAAAAGAAAGTGTAAAGGGCAGAGAAAAACTTTCTAGTCAGAGAAACTATGTTATTTTTTAAAAATGTGAAGAGAATGAATAAAGCCATTCATTATTCTTCAGGCATTTCATGTTCTTGACACACGCATTTATCTTTTACTCAAAAACACACTGCTTTTATTGAGATAAAAGGGACATTGAGAGAAAAAAATTATATCAAAGAAAAATTTCAGGAACTATATAAAACACTCTCCCAGTCGGGCGCTGGTGGCTCACGCCTGTAATCCTAGCTACTCAGGAGGCTGAGATCTGAGGATCGCAGTTCAAAGCCAGCCCGGGTAGGAGAGACCGTGAGACTCCTATCTCCAATAAACCACCAGAAAACCGGAAGTGGCGCTGTAGCTCAAGTGGTAGAGCACTCGCCTTGAGCTGAAGAGCTGAGGGACAGCGCCCAGGCCCAGAGTTTAAGCCCCACGACTGACAAAAACAAAAAAACAAAAAAAAAAACCACTCTCCCATCCTGCTTCAAAATTCCTTTAGAGGATAGTGCTAATATGTCTACATGAAAATCAAGTAATTAATAAAGCTAATTATGAACTGATCAAAATTTCCTAAGCAGTTGGCATTTTTGTATACCAAGCTAACTCCCAAGACTGGCTCTCCTCCCTTCCTAATACATACTGAAATTTCTATGGGCTAATGAATTTGCTATTTTCGACAAGATATGGTTTTTAATGAGAAAATGCTTGATGCATACTACATTGAAAACCTCATTCCTGAATTATGAAGTAGGATGCTCAGGACTGAGAAAGTCCATCCTAAGTGACATGGTACCTATGAACCAGGAAGAGAATAATTCCCTGGAAAGATCCTATGTGGACTTCAGAGAAGCATAGATATAATGGCAATCTATCTAGACTAGCCCAAGATAGAGCCCAGTAGCCAAAGACACTTTGGGGTCCTTTGACTTACCACCTGAAAGTTAAACAGAATTCCCAATAATCACAGATGAGTCTAAGCACTGATATGGTAACTGCACCCAACCTAATCCAGGACAATAATAAATCTATAGTAAATAATATGGTCATAGTAATTATCATACCTCATCTTCAATTTTATCTGCATCAGTTGTTGGTCGATAAGCATCTTTGTTGGGATGGAGAGCAGCAACGAATTCATAGTAGTCAATGTAGCCATCTCCATCTCTGTCAAAAATGTCAGCCACAGCAGTCATCTCTAACTTAGTGGTAGGGAATTCTAGCAAAAGGAAACAATTTAAAACATTAAAAAGGCTTATTTAGTTCGTATGTGAATAATTGAAAGAAAAAATATGGTAAAATAATTTTTTAAAACTTGAAAACCAACAGTTTACTTTAGAAAACTCAGGAAATTTAAATTATACAGCTAAAAATCATTCCAAAATGATAACATCTAAGGACTACTCATTGTAATGATGAGCATATCTGCTTATGTATTCTCCTACCCTTACGTAATATACCAAAAAAGGTATAAAATATTACAGTCCCCTGTAGTCCTGCCATTCATCTTAATTTACTTATCCACTTCATCCTGACTTTTGCTTAAAAAGACTATTTTGCCAGAATATTATAATTTTTACAAAGTAAGTGCAAGAAAAGTGGAGATGTGGCTGAAGTGGTAGAGAGCTAACCTTGAGCAAAAAGCCAAGCTAGACACTTCAAACCCTACTGGTAAATTTGCATGCAGGTGTGTACACACAAATAAAGGTGTGAGAAATCCAGGTGTGACTCATGTTTGGAATTATGACTAGACTTACTGGATGCTAAAATGCCATCAATAAACTCCTGACGTGTTATCTTCCCATCCTGGTCCTTGTCAATGCGCCGGAAGAAATCCATGACCCGAGACTTTTTATGATTCATCCAACGCATATACTTTTTCCTCCAGACATCAAAGTCAAAGTTGGCAAATTCCTTCAACTAGAAAGAAAGCAAATGTTAGTAATACCTATTGTTCTGGATTCTCAAAGCTTCCGAGAGCATACCCAAACTCTGAGACATTCCGTAAAGCCATGCAGGCCTTCCAGGGGGCACCAACAATGCTATCTATACATTGTCTCATTTGTGAAGGCACATCTTGCTTCTTCATGTAAAGCTACAACCATTTACATGAGCTTTGGTAGAATGCAACAGCAGGAAAAACAGTAACTGAGAAAACATTGTGGGAAACACAGAGTACATAGACTGAGAATGGGTGGAGTCAGCCTTGCTTTCCCTTTGGGCTTTTCCAAAGGTCATCACCACAGAGGTAAGGGAATAAGTTCTATTCCAAGAAGTCTCACCACACAGCTGTCATATTATTTTGAAAGGCTCTATACATATAGCCCATATCAGGAAACTTGTATTTCCCACCATTCTCTGAGACTTTTGCCCACCTGACATATATGTTAAATGTTTGGCTTGTGTAGTGAGGAGAGCAATTTTCAGCTACTTGGATTATGTTGGAGATTCACCAACATATATTGGAGATTTTCTTTCCCCTAGTCTTTCAAAGTTGGAAGGAAGGGGGGAAACAAAGCACCAGAATAGATATACTTAAAATTCAACTGGCCTTTAGAAGTAACAACAACAACAACAAAAAAAACACAGAACACTCACTTCCAGGCATAGCTGCTTTGATATGCACAAATAAAAGAATATAAAAGACATTAGAGGTTTGTTTCAGAAACTAGGTAGTACCATATTTTTAAAAATAACTGGACACTTAGAAATAGACCTACTGAAGACTAGCAGTAACCAGATAGTGGGCAATTAATTAAGAAGAAAAAAAAAGGAGTCAGGAGCTGGTGGCTCACACCTGTAATCCTAGCTACTCAGGAAGCTAAGATCTGAGGATTGCAGTTCAAAGCCAGCCTGGGCAAGGAAAATCCGTGAGACTCTTATCTCCAATTAACCACCAGAAAACTGGAAGTGGTGTTGTGGCTCAAGTAGTAGAGTGCTCACCTTGAGCTAAAGAGCACCCAGGCCCAGAGTTCAAGCCCAAGTCTACAACCAACCCCCCAAAAATAATACTTCACAAATTTACATGTCATCTTTGCACAGGGGCCACACTAAACTTTTCGGTATCATTCAATTTTATGGTGCCACATGAACACAACAAAAATTTACTCTTTTTTTTTTTTTTTGGTCGTGGGGCTTGAACTCTGGGCCTGGGCGCTGTCCCTCAGCTCTTCAGCTCAAGGCGAGCGCTCTACCACTTGAGCTACAGCGCCACTTCCGGTTTTCTGGTGGTTTATTGGAGATAGGAGTCTCACAGTCTCTCCTGCCCGGGCTGGCTTTGAACCGCGATCCTCAGATCTCAGCCTCCTGAGTAGCTAGGATTACAGGCGTGAGCCACCAGCGCCTGGCTAAAAATTTACTCTTATTTCATAATCATATAGCATTATTTCTCTATCTTTACATGAATGGCTTAATGACGATTTCTGTGGTAAGCTTTATAGTTACATTCATCATCATCAGCCACAGAAAGGTCTTGAGGATTGGGCCACAGGCCTGACCCTTTTTTGCTTTCCATCACCAGATGTAACAACCTCTTTTGTGAAAGGTTTTCTTAAAATGTCTTTTCTCACTTTGGGGTTTGAAGGATTACTAGCACAGGTCTGATTCTACTTCTGGATAGGTAAAGGCACACAGGTCAGACCAAAAGGGCATCAAAAACACTTGAAGACCACTCATTAAAGCCATTACCTCCTCCAGTCTATCCAAGGCATCATTCAGCTTCCGCTGGCGTTCCAGTGCTAACAGCCACACTTGCTGCCAGCGGGCAGAGAGCTGATTGATCCGTGGGTTTTTTGCTTCAGATTGTGAGAGGATTGGCATAGGAGGAGGTGTGGGCTGACTTAAGGACTTTCCTAAAAGCAAAAACAATCACAACATTAGAAACCTTGGTTTTGTCAGTCCACAGAGAAATAGCTCTATGTGTGAATTTTAAGAGAAGTTAATAATGATATCCAGCCAATAACTGAGAAAAGAAACATGGGACTTGGCAACATTTAGGTACGGGAGTGTACTGATTCCAGAGTTACTGGTCCTCCTTCTAGCATACAAGTACTTACCTGTCTCCTACACATCTCTAACCAATTCTGTCCTACTTAGTGAACTGAGGACATGTCAACTCAACCATTAGAAGCAGGGGAAGAGCACTTGTGTGTGTCTTTAATTTGTAACAAAACCTTAGTAAATCCTCTTTTGCAACCCAGAACTCATTGCTGATAAGAGATTTTGGTACATGTAAGAAGGAATATGATTACTACAAAGTTGGCAATGTGAGGCTTTAATTCACACAGGTTGCTCTGAGAATAAAGTTGATGTAAAAAAAAAAGAAGCAGGGGAATTCTATAGGTGCTGATTTTTGTTACAGCTAACTTACTGTAAACTAAATGTATATAGCTAAAACTAATGACCACAACAGTACCTTGAAATTTCATACCAATCTGAGAAAATAAAGAGTATAGTTGGTCTGCTGGCACTAGAAGAGTGAATTTCAATTAAAGATTTTTGTTAAAAATCTAGTATGTATTTGAAAATCAAATTTTAATTCTATTTTTTTCTTTTGTGGGTTGTGGGGCTTGAACTCTGGGCCTGGCCACTGTCCCTGAGCAGCTCTTCAGCTCAGGGCGAGCAAGGGCTCTACCACTTGAGCCACAGAGCCCACTTCCGGCTTTTTTCTTTTTGCTTATGTGGTACTAAGGAATCGAACCCAGGGCCTCATGCATGCAAGGCAAGCGCTCTACCACTAAGCCACCTTCCCAGCCCTGTAATTCTTTTGATAGGCACTTTGAAAGTGATCTTTCTCCTTCTCTCTCCCTTGCTCTCTCTTTCTGTACTTCAGTCTTTCTTTCTTCCTTTTCCTTTGTGTATGGGAGGAGGGCTCATTTTCAAAGAGCAGGAAGGAAGAAACCTAGCACATTTGGACTGGAAACATACTGCTACCACTGCGAGATTTCTCGATGAAAGGAGCATGGGTAGGCTCTACATTCTTCCTTTTGTATGTTTTCGTGACCCGGTCCACATCAGGTTGTTTGCGTGTCATTTCCTCCATAAATGTCTGTTAAACATAAAAAAGAAAAATATGGAAGAGAAATGGAAATACGAACCTTTTCATTAAGGGCAAGCCCAATCTGACTGCTCAAGTAACAGATGGCCCTGCATCTGTCTCCCTTTTTTTTTTGGTTGGTCATGGTCTGGGCCTGGGCGCTGTCCCTCAGCTCTTCAGCTCAAGGCTAGCGCTCTACCACTTGAGCTGCAGCACCACTTCCGGTTTTCTGATGGTTTATTGGAGATAGGAGTCTCACCGAATTGGCTGCGTGGGCTTCATCTCACTCTTTTTAAGAAATGTAACTAAGGGTTTTATCAAGTGATTAAAACCTAAATGTTCATAGTGGAGTGACTTGAAATCAAGAATTCAGACTACTAAATGCCATACAGATGTCAAGGGAAGACCTGGGACAAGTAACTCACAGCCTGATGCCTAGGCTGAGTTACTGAGGGTTGAAGAATTCAGCAAAAAACCTGAAGGGGGGCTGGCAATCCTAGCAGACAGAGTTTAGGGAGAGTCAAAAAGTTTGACATTGCTGTGAAACTCACTGGTTTAGCAGAAAATATAGTCAGAGAAGTAGAAAGGTGGAATTAGAAGACAGGAAGTGAAAGACCCCAAAAGGACTATGTCAAACTAAGAGACTGGGATATGCTGAGAATGGCAGGGACTAATCACAGGATTTTGATCCATGGAAGAGACATAATCAGGTCTATGCTTTAAGAGCAGAAGGCAGAGTTGATGGGAGAGCAGAAGCAGGTAAGGACAAGTAATATGGAGATAAGGTTATCAAATTGCTGTAGGGCTGGGAAGGTAGCTCAGTGGTAGAACGCTTGCCTTGCATGCCTTGAGGCCCTGGGTTCGATTCCTCAGCACCACATAAGCAAAAAGAAAAAAGCCAGAAGTGGCACTGTGGCTCAAGTGGTAGAGTGCTAGCCTTGAGCTGAAGAGCTGAGGGACAGCGCCCAGCCCCTGAGTACAGGCCCCACGACCAGACCCCAAAAAAAACCCCCAAAAAACAAAAAAAAACCCCAACAAATCAAATTGCTGTAGTAACTGAGGCAAAACACAGTGAAGGTCTGAGCCAGAGAAAGAAAAGTGGAGTCATGAAGCATTTTGAAAGTAGGTGAGATACACAGCTGTAATCTTAGCACTGGGGAGGCAGAGGCAGGAGGATCATGTGTTCAAGGCCAGTTTTGGAAACATAGTGAGACCTTGTCTTAAAGATTTTTTAAAAAAAAGCAATGGTGGCTCAGCCTGTAATCCTACCTACTTAAGAAACTGAGATCTGAGGATTGTGATTCAAAACCAGCATGGGTAAGAAAGTCCAAAAGACTCTATCTCCAATAAACTACCTCCCAAAAAGCCCGAAGTAGAGCTCTGGCTCAAGTGGAATGCTAACCTTGAGCAAAAGAACTTCAGGGACAGTGCCTAGGCCCTGAGGCCTGCCAGGATTGCTGTGTGTGTGTGTGTGTGTGTGTGGCTCAGGATTGCTGTGTGTGTGTGTGTGTGTGTGTGTGTGTGGCTCAAGTGGAATGCTAACCTTGAGCAAAAGAACTTCAGGGACAGTGCCTAGGCCCTGAGGCCTGCCAGGATTGCTCTGTGTGTGTGTGTGTGCCAGGGACAGTGCCCAGGATTGCTGTGTGTGTGTGTATATGTGTGTGTGTGTGTGTCAGGGACAGTGCCCAGGATTGCTGTGTGTGTGTGTGTATGTGTGTGTGTGTGTCAGGGACAGCGCCCAGGCCCTGAGGCCTGCCAGGATTGCTCTGTGTGTGTGTGTCAGGGACAGTGCCCAGGCTGAGACCTGCCAGGATTGCTCTGTGTGTGTGTGTGGGAGGGGGGCGGGGGGAGAGTCAAGGGACAGTGCCCAGGCCCTGAGGCCTGCCAGGATTGCTGTGTGTGTGTGTGTGTCAGGGACAGTGCCCAGGCCTGAGGCCTGCCAGGATTGCTGTGTGTATGTGTGTGTGTGTCTCTGTCTGTCTGTCTGTCTGTCTCTCTCTCTCACGCACACCCCCACCTCCACAGATAAGACCCTGTGATTAGATGTGGGATGTGAAGGAAAGGCAGAGTCCCAGGCATATCACAGGTTTCTAAATTTCAGGGAAAGAGGCAGGTTTGAAAGGGAAAGACAGGACTTCTAGTTTGCTTTATGTCTAGACTGAAGAAGATAATGATGCTGTATAAATGACAGTTAAAGCTGTTGGACTCTATAAATCTCAGTAATTGAACAGTGTCAAGAATGGAACTTCAGCACATATCAATATTAATAAGTTTTCAGAGGAGGAAGAAAAAGCTGACTGAAAAGGAAGAGTTAAGGAGATGAGAGAAAAGTAAGGTAAGGTAGAGGCACAAAAGTTGGAATGAGAGAGAGAAAGAAAGTGTTTATGTTATCAGAGCTTGAACTAAGGGCCTCAAACTCTTGCTTAGCTTTTTCACTCATGACTGGCACTACACCACTTGATTCACACCTTCAGTCCAGTTTTCTTTTGCTGGTGAATTGGAGACATTCTTTTAAACTGACTACTCAGTCTGGCTCTCAGACTTTAGCCACCAGCGCCCAACTTCCTGCCAGCTTTGAAATACAATTAGAGAACTCTGAGGCTATAATCTGAAGCAGGGAACTGTTCTTGATACAGTGAGAGCTGGATTATGTTAACAAACTGAATAAGCCTGGAAGATGGGACCTGCAATTCTGGAGGACTCCTTGATTTCAGCCTGGGGAGAGACCCTAAGAAGCCTCAGCTAGCCTATTCCCAGACTCCTGATTCACAGAAACAAAGAAAAACAGAAGGCTATTTTAAGCTAGTCTGTGTAGTAGCAATTAAAATACAAATTCACAGGGCAAAGGGAATAGGATCTAGCATTATATAGAAAACACCTGTGACATTAGGATACCTGATGCTCAGCAATAAGGGCTTTAACTCGGTCAATGTTTTGAGGGATTGGCTCCTGATCTCGCTGAATGAGTGTAGTCTCAGCCCACTGGATCCATGCCAGAAGTTCTTCCAGCAGCTCAGCATTAGCCACCAATTCTGACAGGGCTGTTTCCAGGCGCTGCTGGTGCTGCCTTGCCCATGTCAGGACCTGAGAGGGAGAAAGAAACCATGGCCTCTTTCAGTTAAGCACATCCCTTTGTTTCAAAGCCCCCTTTCACCCAATCTAAATAATGACTATTTAGAGGAAAGATCAGTCAAGCAGTCAGCTCTTCCGAGAGTAAATACAGCACATTCTATTAAAACACAGGGCTTCTCACGAAGGAGGGAAGCTAAACAAAAAATGGAAGCCAGTAATTAGCGCATCACTGTACTCTTCCATTTGCTGTACATTAACCAAGAAGTTTACTAAAATATTAAATTAATTTTTGTTTGGCTATTCATAATGAGGGGAAGACTTCATCAGAAGGACAAAGGAAAGAAGACTGTAATATTTGATACCTGTAGTTCCATTTCTTTGGGTATATGATGACTCACCTCCTCAAAGCGAGCTCGGATAATTGTGATCCAGTGTTTGATAGTCGTGATGCAATCAGGATGGCAGACAGCCAGGATGACTTCTCCCATGGCCACTGCTGCATTCACATCCACTTGCTTCTCTTCTACTTTCTTCATGAATTCCTAAACAAAGTCAAAAACAAAAACTTAAGAATCTACTCTACCAAAACTATTAGTTCATATTGAAAGGGGAAACATTTTCTTTTTCCCCTTCTCTATATGTGTTAACACAAGCCTCTTAAAGCCTGTTTCTTGGAGCCTCTGACATTTTCTGTCTAGTTCTAAAGATTTGGGAAGGTGAGATTTGTACAGAAGAACAAATTTGCTAGAGATAATGAAAAGGTAAGGATACAGATTCTAGTCTCTCTAGTGTGCCAGTCCTGGGGCAGGCCCAGGTGTTGTCCCCGAGCTTTTTTGTTCAAGGCTAGTGCTCTACCACTTGAGCCACAGCTCCACTTCCAGCTCTTCTTGGTATTGGTAGTTAATTTAGAGATGAAAGTTTCACAGACTCTCCTGCCTGGACTGGCAAACTATGATCTTCAGATCTCAGCTTCCTTAGTAGATACGATTATAGGCATAAACCACCAGTTTCTAGCTAGCTCTTCAAAGAAATTTTTTTTTTTTGGGTCTGATCGTGGGGCCTGAACTCTGGGCCTGCGCTCTACCACTTGAGCCACAGCGCCACTTCTGGCTTTTTTCTTTTTGCTTATGTGGTGCTGAGGAATCGAACCCAGGGCCTCATGCATGCAAGGCAAGCGTTCTACCACTGAGCCACCTTCCCAGCCCCTTCAAAGAAATTTTTAATTAAAAAAAAAAAATTGATTGAGCCTGGTGCTGGTTGCTCACATCTGTAATCCTAGCTAGTCAGGAAGCTGAGATCTGAGGATCATGGTTCAAAGCCAGCCGGGGCAGGAAAGCCCATGCGACTCTTGTCTCCAATAAGCCACCAGAAAATGGCAAGTGGTGCTGTGACTCAAGTGGTAGAGAACTAGCCTTGAGCTGAAGAGCTGAGGGACAGTGCCCAGGCCCAGAGTTCAAGACCCACAACGACCCCCCCAAAAAAAAAAGACTGATTGATTGTGATTAACTGTACCAGTATCAGGGCCTAAACTTAGGGGCTTCATGCTCTTATTCAGGTTTTTTTCAAGTTGGTACTCTACAACTTGAGCCATGCTTCCAATTTGGCGTTTTGCTTACTAACTGGAGATGGAGAATTATGGACTTCTCTGTGTTGGTTTCAAACCTCAACCCTCTAGGTCTCAGCCTCTTGTAATTAGGATTATAGGCATAAGTCACAGCCACCTGGCTATCTCATTTTTGTTCATTTCTATATTTGTAAATAAACCTGTTTTGAAAAAATACATGACAGCAATAAAATACTACAATATTTCTTAAATACCCACAGCAGAATGAGAAAACTAAGATTAAAATCTCTGCTCAGGTAGCATGAAAATTAAAAAAGAAAAGATTTCCTACCTCATTAGGGTAGACCAAGGCCCCAGATACTGTATTTACTGTATCATATTCTGCAACTTGCTAAGTGGCTTCTAGGGGATCAGACTAGTGGTTAAGCCTAATAACATAAGGAAAGGTATGTAGACATATATGAAAGTAAGAAGAAAGGATGGGAAATGATCTGCATTTTTTTTAAGAATACTATGTGGTTTCACTAGTTTAATGAATTATAAAAATGAGTGAATGCACCTCTTCAAGGTGTTACAAAAATGACTAGTTATTTCCCTCTGATTTGTGTTGAGCCAACAAACAAGTACACTTTGGTTTTGCTTCTCACATGAGGCCTAATTATTTCCATTAGTGGTAGACAGTTTTGTCATCTTAGTGGGTAGCACAGATCACCAAACAACTGGGCTAGATTACCTTATGGGTGTCAATGAGTGACTGTAGGGCCTCTGTGTCATCAGGCAGTGCTCCCCGAAAACGAAGTGTTTGCTCTGCTTCAGAAAGCCACTCCAACAGCATGTGGACTGTGTCTCGAAACTCTTCTGCCTAAAATAACCAACCATAAAGGATTGAATCTTTCTCTCTGTTCAGCAAACATTTTAGTGTATCATAAGCACTTGATGCCCCCGTCAAAGCTCCATAAAGGAGATTTCACTTTTAGACCTCTGAAATCAGCTGGATTTATTTCTTTAAAACAAATGACTGTTCAAGTCTTGTAGAACATTCAGAACATCAATTTTCAACTTTATGTTCATTTCAAGATTAACTAGAACTGGTCTTGTTAATTAAATAAAATTCATCTGTTCAGAATCCCTGGCTTCAGTTGATCCAACAAACATGTCTTACCTGTTTTAAGGCCTGCTCAAGTCGGCTTTGCTTGGAAACAGAGAGTTTGCACACAGTGTCCCAGCGAGTACTCAGTTCCTGGAGCTGTCCTTTTACCCATGTGGTGTCATCTCGACTGTTCTCAATTAGTTCTCTGCCTGACCGCTTTAAGACCTGAACAGTACCTGTTCGCTTTCCAAGTTCCTTTTGGAAAACCTAGAAAAGGAGATAGGAGAATAAGTTTGTCTAATAAAACATTGAGTCCAAGGAGGAAAGTGATAATTTCCTTGGTAGAGTCTAATCATGGATCTTATACACAGAGGAAGGCGGAATGAGATGTATGAAAGAACATGGATAAGGTACTTATCTTGACAGCTTCTACATCTATGAGAATATTTATCCTCATATATACATACATATGTATATAAATATACATAACTTCCAGAATTATAGGAGATAAATAAGAACATATACCTAGTATAAACATCAAGAATTCGATACAATGTAAAATTAAATTCCTTGTGCTGAAACAGGATGTTGTGCAGCTCAGTATGGAAGGTACAGATTATACTACACAGTGGTGTGCTCAGTGTTAGACTTATGGGTTCAAAATAGTTAAAAAAAATCTCTCATTTCCATTGTAGGCCTCAGTAGAACATATAAGGGTATCCATCTCAATTTAAATTCAATTGGTGACTCAACCAGAGACAAACAGGAAGAGGGAAAACTTCAAAGTAAGGTACATACATTGCCAAGTCTGAATCAAACCAATTTTGGTAAATTCTTTGTGACTGAGGCAGAATCCCAGCAACAGTTGGTTTAAATGCAGAAAATGAAGGGGTACCTCTGAACAAAGACATAGCTGTCAGGCTTTTTTTCTCTTCTAGATGTTAGAACAGGACAAAGGGCACATGCAGAAGACCTTAGGGTTTTGCTTTCCATGAAAGTCCTCACCTTATGGGCATCCATGAGGTTCATGACGAGGTCCAGGTCCCCATGCACAGGCTGGTCCTCGGCCAGCTGTGGCTCTACCTTGTACAGCCAGTCAACCAAGGCCTGCAAAGCATCCATGAACTGGCCTGAAAACAGCAGGGCTTCCTCCAACTTGTGTTGCCTAAGAAAAGCATGTAAATGTCATTGTTTTTACTGATTCTTTTTATGCGTACAGTTCTAACAGCTGGAAAGGAATACTGCTTGAACTCTATCCAAAGAGTGGCTTCCACATTAGAATAGTTAGAAATATAATTAAAAAAAAAAAAAGACTGAAAGAGATGCCCAGACATGTTGAATCAAACCTTTTCTAGAATGGTTTAGATGTAAATAAAGGGGACATGTATCGATATTTTTCTGACAACTTATAGCCCAATGACACAGGACATACTTTAACAACCCAATGTCTATGTTAATTGCTTTACAGTTGGTTTAGCAGAGGATGACAGTTTCAGTGAGTCTGTGAGTCAGGAGCTCAACTGTTCTATATACCAGTTATGTGTCCTTAGGTCATCTCTTTACCTCTGTGAATCCCAATCTCTTCTTCAAAAGATTTGAGAGAAGCAAGAGTACAGAGATGTTATAATATTTAGCACAGCATAGAGAATGTAGTGCGTGAACGTATAACTTTAGAACTGAACTGCATAGGCTCAGACCCAAGCTCTGCCACTTAGAAGCTGAATAATGTTGGGAGAATTACGAAATCTCTTTATGATGGCTTTTTCGTCTGCAAAATGGGAATAATAGAACCTATCTCACTGGTTTTTATGAGGATCACTGATTAGCAGGCACTGTTGCACACATATTTAGTGTAACTGCTAATTAAAATTCAGAGATTATATGGTTAAATACATGTAGAGGCTTTGCACTGAGCAGAATATAGGTAAAAACATTTAATAATAAGGTACTGATATTATAAATTGGCAATTTAAAAATATTTAACAAGAATCACTAATCTACTAGTACTAACTTGATTTTATAGGCCTTTCCCTTGCTATTCAGTAAGGCTCAGGTTTTAACTGAGAATTTTTCATACATTTTATTCTAATTACTTCATAACTACTTTAAATTTAAAACCTGTACTATCCATTAGGGTTATCACCATTTTAATTTAGTAGCAGTTAGTCATCAAGACCCTTTTAAAGGATACTCATGCTTACCGTTCCACAGACTTGCCACAAACAGTATCCCATTTGTCTCTGACTTCACCCAGTAAATTGTCCAGTTTCTGAGCATCATCAGCAAGTAATGTCTTCTCTTTTAGTGCTCTGCCAGTTCTAATTGTGGTATCATACACAGGCTGTTTGCCACCAAGAGTTTTCTGAAACTCCTAGATTTCCAAAAAGAAAACAATAAAAACATGTTAAAGACCAAATGATGACATGAGGTCCAGGGGTCAACTGCCAACACCAAGGGAAAAAAAGATTCTTGATACTAGCTTATGTTTAAGAAAAAGTTACAGGGGCTGGGAAGATGGCTCAGTGGTAGAGTGCTTGCCTTGCATGCCTGAGGCCCTGGGTTCGATTCCTCAGCACCACATAAGCAAAAAGAAAAAGAAAAAAAGCCGGAGGTGGCGCCGTGGCTCAAGTGGTAGAGCGCTAGCCTTGAGCTGAAGAGCTGAGGGACAGTGCCCAGGCCCAGAGTTCAGGCCCCACTACCGGACCCAAAAAAAAAAAAAAGAAAAAGTTACAGAGCTGGGTGCTGGTGGCTCATGCCTGTAATCCTATCTACTCAGGAGGCTGAGATCTGAGGATTGAAGTTAAAAGCCAGCCCAGGCAGGAAAAGTCTGTGAGACTCCTATCTCGAATAAACCACCCGAAAACCAGAAGTGGCGCTGTGGCTCAAGTGGTAGAGCACTCGCCTTGAGCTGGAGAGCTCAGGACAGCGACCAGGCCCAGAGTTCAAGCCCTACAACCGACAAAAAAAAGACAAAAAATGACAGGTTTTGGTCTATGCCATGTATGGAAGTGAATGTAAACTTCTAAAAACTTAAATCTTTAGTTAGTTACTACCCAAGCCATTTTGTTTAAATTGTTAAAGAGCAGATATAAATGGTAAGGCAGTGTCTAGATGTAAAATGGAATCCTGGGACTAGGGGTAGAGCACTTATCTAGTATGTATAAGACTCTGGATCTGACTCCCAGAACCATAACCAAGGAAACAAAAGTAGGAACACTGGCTTCATCTTTTTTTTTTTTTTTCTTTTGTGTTAGTCTTAGGGCTTGAAGTAAGGGCCTGGTGCTATCTTTATCTTTGAGATTTTTTTTTTTTTTTTTGCTCAAGGCTAGTGCTCTATCACTTGAGCCACACCTTTACTTCTGTTTTTTCAGTTTAATTGGAGACTCAAGGACTTTCCTTTGCAGGCTGGCTTTGAATTATGATACTCAGATCTCAGCCTCCTAAGTAGGTAGGGTTTTAGGTGTGAGCCACTGGTGCCTGGCCACTCTAAAATTTTAATATTACTCAATTGTCTTTTATTATGAACTAGCTCTGATTTCTTAGAGTGAATTGATTGATTTACCTTATGTTTAGAAAGCTGAAGTTTGATTTTGTCTGGGTCATTGGATATCTCCAGTTCTGAATCCAGATGACTCTCTGCATCTTCTAGCCAGTCAATGAGTTTTTTCCAAGCTTCATGGAACTAAAATTAATTTTTTGAAAAAGTTACAACAGGAGTAAATATGCAAACTATACAACTTGCATCTATTCTAGAGATCCAAGGTGTGCAGCCCAAGGGTGTTTAATAAATTACTATCTTTCTTTTAAAACTTACTTGCTTTGCCCGCTTCCTGGCATCATCTAGTGATCGACCCCTTTCAATAGATCGCTGAACAACCTTCTCCCACCGAGACTGGACACTAACTAACAAGTTCTTGATTAAAACAACATCCTGTTTTTGGCTAAGGAACTTTAATTGATTCCCAGTTTGATCCAGTTCAATGATCTGGTCTCGATGAGCATTTACTTCATTGGCAAAAACCTGAGGAAACAACATTGTTCTTTTAAGCTTAAAATAAGGTAAATGAGTACTCTTTTCCATGAATCCCTCCAAAAGGAAGGTAATATCCCAAGTCACAGTTACCTTGTGCTCCTCTATCTGGGAAAGGACAGTGTTCAGAATCAGGCTGGGAGGAGAAGCGATGTTTAAGCTCTGCTCTGCTAGAGTGAGCCAGTTGATAAATTCTTGTAGGGAATTCTGGAATTCTGTTGCCAAGTTGAGGGCTTCCTCCAGCTTTGACTGAGTTTTAAATAAAACACAAAGAAATTATAGCTTCAATTATAGTTTCAATGACAAAGGCATGAATTTAACATAGAATGAGATTACCTCCAAATATGCTTTGTTTATAAAGAAGGAGACATTTAAAGGTAGTGTCTGAAACTGAAACAATTGGACAGGAACTCAGAAAAGGAAAGAGCAAAATAGGAACTGGTAGCTCATGCCTACAACCCTAGCTATTCAGGAAGTTAAGATCTGAGGTTCTCAATTCAAAACCAGCCTGAAAAGAAAAGTTAATCTTCAATTAACTGCCCAAAATACAGACGTGGAACTGTGGCTCAAGTGCTAGACCGCTACTTGAGTAAAAAGGTAAGATAGAGTGCCCTGGACCTAAATTCAAGTCCTAGTACTAGCACAGAAGGAAGGAAGGAAAGAAAGGGGGCAAATGTTTTGATGCTTTATTACTTTCATCTGCTATGACAGAAGGTAACTCAGTTTTTTTTGTTTTTCCCAGTAGTGGGACTTAAACTCTAGGTCTGGGCACTGTCCTCGAGCTAGCTCTTCAGCTCAAGGCTTAGTGCTCTACCACTTGAGCCACAGCACCATTTCCAGTTTTCTGGTGGTTAAGTGGAGATAAATCTCGTGGACTTTCCTGCCTGGGCTGGCTTTTTTTTTTTTTTGTCTGTTGTGGGAACTCTGGGCTTGGGCGCTATCCCTGCACTCTTCAGCTCAAGGCGAGTGCTCTACCACTTGAGCCACAGTGCTACTTCCAGTTTTCTAGTGGTTAACTAGAGATAAGAGTCTCATGGACTTTTCTGCGCAGGCTGGCTTTGAACCTTGATCCTCAGATCCTAGCCTCCTCAGTAGCTAGGATTACAGGTGTGAGCCACCAGTGCCTGGCTTGGGCTGGCTTTTGAACTGCGATCCTCAGATCTCAGCCTCATGAGTAGCTAGGATTACAGGCATGAGCCTCTGTTATCCGACTGGTAACTCCATTTTTAAGAAATATTGGGAAGAGATAATATGATTTACTTCTCTCTTGCTTAGTAAATCTTTGCATGCAACATTTGTAGTAGAATCTAAGTTTCTTATAGAGAACTGATAGTAGCACTCCTTACATGCCCTATCTCTATCCTTCTAAGTCATAACCTCCAGCAAACTGATTATTAATATGGAATATGAAGTCCATCACTAAACCATAATAGGCAGTAATCTATATCTTAGCTAGTAGATGGAGAAAAACAAAGTAAATCGCTCAAATCAAGCAAATTTCTAAAAGAGTGTTTTGTGGTGATACCTTCCTTTCTTCCATTTTACTGCTGACTACATGCCACTTCTGTTCCAAGAGTGCTATACTCTGTTCTGTTTTTGAGCCAGACCCAGAATCATCACGGCTTAGGAGCATGAGTCTGCCCTTGTCAAGCAGCTGATTGTAAGTCTCTTCTTTGGCTTTCAGTTGGGAATAGAGCTCCTGAAAGACAAAATAGGAAAAGACATCAACAATACTCATTCCCTGGAAGACACTTGCCCAGATTCATTAGCACCATTTGGAAAAAATCAAACCTTTTTTTATTCTGTTCAATGAATAAGCTGTAAGGGAATAAAAACCCATTATTATTCTTAATATTAAGATAATTTTATAATCAAGTAAATAGAAGAACTTAGAACTTTCTTCCATAGTAATTATTTCCTGAAGGATTTGCCTAGAAATTATGTTGTCTTCTGTTCTCACTATGCTTTCTTGGAAAACTGTCAGAATTTCTTTGATTTCCATAGACCTCCACTGAGTAGTTGTCTTAAATAAAAACATTTATACTATATATTTGTCTGGGTAATGCTCCCACTTTCTAGGCAATACTCTTGTGCCACCAAATGGAGCAACTCAAAACTTATCAGCTTACCAAGTAATTTTGAGATATTCTTTTACTACTGACACTCATGGCAGGGTATTAAAGCCTACAGATGAACAGCAATGCCCAAGGTTGTACTACAATATAGGTAAACTACTTTGCAGACTCCAAGATATACACATCACCAGGAACCTAGAGAGGCTATTGAATGTGAGATACTTATACTCTCAACTTGAAGAAATCACTGTTACCATATGTGAATCAAGCTGTTCCCTAGCAGTTTCAGGAAGTCCCCCAGTGGGCTTAGATGCTGAAAGCTGGCTCTCCATTCTAGTCAGTTCCAAGAGGAAATCTTCAATTTCACTGTGAAAACCTTGGGCCTAAGAAAAAGATATATTAACAATGTCAGTAGTCAATTCTCAGCTTCAAAAGTAAACTTTCTAATGATTCTATGAGAAATTTACTGTGAGGGAGGAATTTGGAGCTGCTTCAAAAAGGCAGATTGTTGTGCTAGGGGTTTAGCAGAATCCTTCAAACCTCAGAACATGTAGATGTCATATATAATCTGATGACTGGACTAAAGCCCTATTGAGCAGTGGGACTTAACTTGATGCAGGAAAAATGTCAATCTCTAAACATGATTGATTAAAGAGAAGATCTACTGCTGGGTGCTGGTGGTTCATGCCTGTAAGCCTAGCTACTCAGGAGGCTGAGATCTGAGGATCGCAGTTCAAAGCCAGCCTTGGCAGGAAAGTCCGTGAGACTCTTATCTCTAATAAACCACTAGAAAACTGGAAGTGGCACTGTGGCTCAAACGGTAGAGCGCTCCCCTTGAGCTGAAGAGCGCAGGGACAGCACCCAAGCCGAGTTCAAGCCCCACAATCAACAAAAAAGAAAAAAAAGATCTACCAATTTATAACAGTAAATAAAAGAGATTTAGCTACAAACTAATAAAAAAAAATAACCATCCAATCAAAAGTGTAATTTTTATACCAAGTTCACAGAGGGTTCTATCCCAAATGGCTTTCCTCTTGGGCCTTCTCTAAGTGGTATCATCTGCACAGCTCTTCCTAACTTGGGGGACCCATATACCTGTTGCAGTGTCAATTGAAGCTGTTGTTCCCTCTCCTCTGTTTTCTGCAGCACTGACTCCCAACACTGGTTCATGGTTTCCAAACGGCTTCTTAAGCTGCTGGCATCATCTCCAGCACTTGATTCAAGAAGTTCATTGCCAGCTTTGTTAACTGTTTCCACTGTGGCTTGATGAGCTAAAACATCATTTTTTAGGACCTAAAAGAATGTTTAATGATATAAATGATCTCTATGACATAAAATATCATCAAGTCTGGTTCCTCAATTTTCATATGACATCAAAAAACTTCCGTGGCAGTATGTTCTGGTCTCTAACCAACAGAATTGGAAATGAGGCAGGTGCCGGTGGTTCACTCCTGTAATCCTAGCTACTCAGGAGGCTGACATCTGAGGATCATGGTTTGAAGGCAGCCCAAGCAGAAAAGTTCCTATAAGACTCTTATCTTCAATAAACTACTCAAAAAAGCTGAAAGTGGTACTGTGGCTCAAGTAGGAGAGTGCTAGCCTTGAGCACAAAGAGGCTCAAGGACAGAGCCCAGCCCATGAGTTCAAGGACTAGCAAAACAAAACAAAACAATAACAACAACAATAAAAAAGAATTGGAAACGAGAAATGAAAATATTTACATGATGCTTTGCAAGCTCAACTTCAATGACTTTTGGGTCTCCGTTTATTGGTCTCTGAGCATCCAGCAACTCTTCAGTGTGAGTCAGCCAACTCATTAATTCCTCTAAAGCGTGCTGGAACTGGCCAAGGGCCAAGAGAGCACCTTCTAGCTTATGCTGCTCAGAACAAGACAGAAAGGGAGAAATTGTTAGGAAATTAGAAATGGGCATATTACAGTTCACTTATATGCTAGACTTTTTGCCTTACCTGTCTGTGGGCAATTTTTTCACCCAGATTCTCCCAGAGGTGTTTGAGTTCTGTCAGTGGTTCTCGTATAATGTCCCTGTCTGTTTCATCAGTAGCTTTCTTTAACATTAGTTCACCTTGGTGATTAAGCTTCTCCATCTCAATTTGCTGTTGGTAAACTTCAACTTTGAACTCCTACCAAATACAGATTTAATGTTAACATCAAAACAAATCTTCAGTAACTAAAAGAAGCAACTCTTTTTTAAAAACCATTCCTGGATACAAACCTTCATCTCATTTAACTGATCTTTGACAGTGTTGAGGTCAGTGCCAACTAGGGGCATGGTACAGAGTTTGATCACAGTGTTATCTAGCCAGTCAAACATAGCCTGAAACAAAAATAAAAATACATAGAAACAAAAGTTAAAAATAAAAACCATATATAAGTGAGAAAGAATCAGGATTAACATTGCTAAAGTTGGCTTTTACAATAATCTGAGTTTGAAAGCTCTAGCAACTGGTGACTTGCTAGTGGTAAGGCTAGCTTCACTGTGTCATGTAGTATAAAAATGACAAGGGGAGTAGAAACTCAGACATATGTCAGTACTAGTCTCACTAGAAGTGGAAATTTTGGTTAAGAATGTGGAAACAGCACTGGTTTAGGTTTGAGAACGTTGGAGTGGTATCAATGTGATCCACTATTGCACCAAAATTGGAAAATGATCAAGAAAAAATAGAACCCATATTTTTTGGTGGTCAACACCAGCCTCTTACCTGCAGAGTGTCCTGATATTGTACAGCAGCTTGCATGGCATCCTCAAGTTTATCTAGTCTCTCTTTCCATGTTTTGTTTAAGTTCTCCCAAGCATTATTCATCTAGGAGAAAAATATTCAATCAGATTGTTCTATTAATACCACTCTCCAGTCAGGGCTCACTTGTGTTTCATCTGAACTCTTATCTATTCTCCATACCTCATCAATGCTCTTCTTCACTTCAGGCTTCTCAGTTTCTCCACAGGCAAAAATCAAATCTGCTCCAAGGATCCGAATGAACTCCAATTCTTCATGTAAACCATCTGTCTCTTCCTTAATAGTCTACATGTAAAAGAACAGATCATGAGCCAAAGCAGAAAGTAGGATGGAACCTTCTAAATGCAACTTATACCCATTGAGGGCAAACATTAACTGGAACCATCAAACTCATAAAAGATTTTTTTTTTGGGGGTCCGGTCGTGGGCCTGAACTCTGGGCCTGGGCGCTGTCCCTAAGCTTTTCAGCTCAAGGCTAGTGCTCTACCGCTTGAGCCACAGCGTCACTTCCAGCTTTTTTTCTTTTCTTTTTTTTTTTAACTGTATTTTTTTTGTCTTTTCTTTTTTTGGTACTGGGGATCGAACCCAGGACGTTGCGCTTGCTAGGCAAGCGCTTTTCAGCTTTTTTTCTTTTTGCTTATGTGGTGCTGGGGAATCAAACCCAAGGCCTCATGCATGCAAGCAAGCGCTCTACCACTGAGCCACCTTCCCAGCCCCTCATAAAAGATTTTGAATGCTCTTATATTTTATTTGGACAGTGAAGCCATCTATTCCAAGTAGTTGTTGATGTGTATCATACATGTATATGTTCCCATAAATATAAAGAGCATACAGTAATGAAAAAAATGTTAGGTCCTGGTGGCTCACACCTGCAATCCTAGCTACTCAGTAGACTGAGATCTGAGGATCAAATTTCAAAGCCAGACTGGGCAGGAAAGTCTGAGATTCTTCAACTAACCACCAAAAAAGTTGAGCAAAAGCAGACTGTATATGAAAAGTGGAATGCCTGATAATAATTTACCAATGGCTCATCTTTGCCTGTCTTCAAGTTTACAATGTGCAGACATAGATTTATTACAGAGAAGTATATAAACAAGGATTAAATAACACAGTACAAGTCATAAATGTTAATGTTGACAGACCAGCATTACCCAACCCACACCAATGCTGGGCTATCTGGGCTAAGTAATCTTAAAAAAAGTAAATTCTATCTCAGATCACACAATGTGGTTCATGAACTGACTCTAAGAAAAATTAAGAATGGGGGCAGTTTCTGAAAAATATTTGAAATTAAACAAGAAAGATAATAGCATGATAGGCTTGGCTTGTGCTAAATGAACAACATGAAATGAGTAAAGCTAATAAAAACTAAGATTCCTCAAAAAGACTAGAAAAAGGCATGTCTTAAGTAACAACTGTTATCTCTGGATGATAAACCCCAAACTGTTTTTCTATATTAAGGACACCTTAACAGGTATTTTTATTTCCAAGTAAAAAAATGTGCTAACTTAAAACACGAAACAAATCTTTTAGCTTAGTCTGCTCAAAGCTAACATGATATGCTTAGGGACTGTGAGGCTAGCTCAGTGATAGAGTGCTTGCCTAGCATGCATGAAGCCCAGGGTTAAATTTTCAGTATTGTAAAAATAACTCCCCCAAACAGTGGAGTTCTTGCCTAGCATGCATGAGGCCCAGGGTTAAATTCTCAGTATTATAAAAATAACTCTCCCAAACTGTGGAGTGCCTGCATGCACAAAAGAAATTGGGTTCAATCCTTAGTCCTATAATAACTTCCTACCCCCAAAAGTTAGATAAACTGTTTGGCTAGAGGACACATGTAGGTTTTTAATTTTTAATTTTTTCTTTCTTACCTCAGCAGCTTCAACCTGCTGCTTGATGATGGATGGGTCAATGCCTGGGCTTTCCAAGTCATGGACAATATCCTGGGTATCTTTGATGGTGGTTAGAAGAGCTGCCATGTCATACCAGAACTTCTCTGCTAATTCAAGGACGTCAAGGAATTTAATTTCTCGCTCTTCAGCTCGAGCTCTGATGTCCTCCCAGAAGAATACCATTTGATCCAGTTTGTCCTGGATTTCTGAGGAGATAAACAGATGTGAATGGGACTTCTCTATGTATCTGAAATCAGTCTCATCAAAAATTCCATCTAATTTGACATTCTCAATGAAACTATCTTTTAAAATAGCTCTAAAATTTGTAACTGATTTTTTTTCTGCCTTAGCTTTATTTCTATTAGTTCTATGTTAGCACTTTTTGCTTATGTGAATCTTCCACATAAGGGGATCACAGATGTAATCTTTTAAACTTCTAACATAAAGGTACTGGTAAGATAAAAAATTTTAGCTTAAAAAAAAAATTTTAGCTTGCTAAAGAGCTGAGATGAGAACTCTTCTTCCCTGTATTCTGTGTTGAACTCTGTTCCTACATTTCCCAAAGAAAGTGTTATAAGAGGTAGTTATGTTCTATCCACCATTGATACTGTAACTTACTCACATTAGGGGTTAAAAGGAGCATTTGTTTCCAAGCCTGGGAATCTAGCTACCAATTGTAATCTTGTTTCAATGGGAAAATGTGTTTTGAATTCTAAATGACTTCCAAATGACTTTCAAGAATACTCATTTGCCAATATGTGGGAACTGTTACATTCAACAAAATACATCTAATATAATACTATAGATAATAACCACAGCCTGGAATTAATTTAACTGACTTTGTTTGAAGATAATTAGATTATGGTTACAGCTGTGGTTCAGCAAGTACCTGTCTAGCAAGTTTGAGGCCTTGAGTTCAACCCCAACAACACTGACAAAAAAAAAATTAGCTCCAGCAAACACCTTTTGCAGCCAGATCCTTGTCCGCTCCCAGAGATCGCCCAATGAGCTCTTCTCCACGACGCTTTAGGGCCTCAAAGGATGGCTGCAGTTTTTCTAGTTCCATGGTGGCACTCTTATTGTCACTGATGCATTCTCTAATCTTGTCTACTTCAGCAGGGATCAGGGGTGGCATACGCAGGCGAGAGGAAAGGTTCTCCAGGGTCTCCAACATGGGCTCGATTTTATCATGAAACTAAATAAAGTTGGAACATTAGCCAGCACAGTAATACTTTATCAAATGCTTTAGAGAAACATTAGGGTATAAGAATAAGGTATAAAGCCACTACTGTTTAGGATAGATAGTGCAGTGCTTAGCCTCGCCCAATAGCTTTTAAGTGTTGCGTTTGGCTAAAACACAATTTGGAACTTAATATAGAACGCTGGGCAATTTGGAAAAAAAAAAAGGTAGTTTTTTAAGAGTCAAAAGATAGTAAGTAGTATGCAAAACATCAATTTGAATCACTAATGTTGTCACAATGGTTCTTCTATTCCAATTAATATGACGAGAAAGGGACAAGACTATGAAACTGGTGAGAGTCAGTATGTCAACATCTCAGATGATAGTTGCATGCAACAGACTAGACCAACAAGTTAGATGCCCACCACAAACTGTGTAAATAGATGGGGAACTTAATATGCCACATGACTTGGGAGTTTGAAAGGCTGGGCAGGGAACGTGATTCAGTGGTAGAGTGCTTGCCTCACATGCATGATGAGGCCTGAGGCCCTGGGATCGATCCTTCAACACCACATAAACAGAAAAAGCTGGAAGTGGTGCTGTGGCTCAAGTGGTGGAGTGCTAGCCTTGAGGTGAAGAGCTCAGGGACAACACCCAGACCCAGAGTTCAAGCCCCATGATTGACCAAAAAAAAAAAAAAAAGTATAATGGCATGCAATTGAACAACCCACTGTAAGGAACAGTGGGAGTGAAATGCTGGCATGACAAAAAGTAATTAAGGTCAAATCTAACCTTATTCTAAAAGAAAAATTACCTTTCCAATTTTCTGGCACATTGAGTAACCTGAGTATAATTATAAAATTCTCATTTATAATCTGATGTAGTAAGTTTGCTTCCTTATAACACTATTGGTTAATGTCAGTAATAAGGTTTATCAATTTTCATTGTCAAACAGGAAAAAAAAAATCTTAAAACAAAATTACTTCCCACCACTCCCTCACTTCTAGATTCCACCCCTAATGAAACTATCATATAAACTCCACTAATCAAATTTATTCTAGGGAAATTTCCATAGAGGGAATGCCCTCAATTTTCATTCTTTATAAATATATCCTAATAGCAATGGGGCTGGGTACCTTACCTCTGTAATCTGCAATGGTGGGCGCGGTCAACACAACAATGAAATGTGACGATGTGGGGAGGACAGGAGCAGGCAGCAACAACACAAAGTAACACATTCCACAATGTGAGTGAGAGATGGGAAGGGAGGGAGGTGAAGGGAAAAACTTGAGTAAGTACAAATATTAACCAAGAATACTGACTAAACAAAGGACTATAATACCCAGACATGACAAAAAGTACCACTAACAATTATTTATTAGTTGAAAAATATGTAGTTACATGCTTCAATCTCCACGACTGGTGGTTTATGCTTCTGGTCTTTGGCTTACTTCTCCCTACTGAAGCATCTTTCTCTAAACTGGTTGCTTTTTAAGCAAGAAAAACTGTGTAGTCATTCTAAATCTTAAAAATAATAGGCCGAAGCTGAACACCAGTGGCACATACCTGTAATCCTATCTACTCAGGAGACTGAGACCTGAGCAATGTGGTTGAAAGCCAGCCCAAGTAGGAAAGTCTTTGAGACTCTTATCTCTACTTAACCATAGCCAGAAGTGAAGCTGTGGCAAGTGGTAGAGTGTCAGCTTTGAGCAAAAAAGCCCATGGTTAGCACCCTGGCCCTGAGTTCAAGCCCTATGACTGGCACAAAAACAAAAACACATCAATCAAATGAAAGTAATAGATTTAAAAGAAATTTGATTATTGTTGAGATAATCACTGCTTTTGGATCTACAAATCTCCATCTACTAATTGAGAGACAAATTACACATAGTAGCCAAGATACATTTTATTCTCCATAAAATTCTCCACAGTCTATCACTGTGCTTCTTCCACTATCAATAATGTACTATTATAGTCTTGGCACTCCTCTGTACAGACCCACACCAGACACACAGACCTGTTGTTTAGACTAGGGTAATTTGAAAGTTGTAAGAATGTAAGACAAACATATACCTGAGCAGATTGGGAAACAGCCTCATCCAGAGCCAGGGCCCGCTGGCGCACCTCTTCTTTTATTTGGGCATACATATTTTCTGCTTTCTGGTATTTTTCTTCTACCATTTTCCCTTCTTCAGGGTTTAATTCCTTTAGTTGTGGGCCTATCTTTAGTAGCTTATCAATATGAGGTTTGTGCTCAGCAATGGATTCCCTTAATTGCTACAGAAAGAAATATGGATTAATGAGTGAAGTCGAGGGTATAGCTTAGCGGAAGAGCACAAAGTTAGTATGCTTAAGGCCCAGGTTTAGATTTCTAGCACCACACAAAAAAAATCAAACAAACAAAAAAAGTATTTTCTGTACAAGTTCACTTTGATCAGAGCTAATATCAACTTTGAAAGAAAAAAAAAACCTAAATTGTTAAAAAAAAAAACCAGCAAGTCCTAGCATTTTATTACTTATGTGCAAACAAAAAAACTCCTAAGTCTTGGGCACCCATGTTAACTAATTCTCTTAATTTTCAAAAGCCACTTTTAGATGTCCCATCACCCTCAAAATCTTCTTGGACATACCTTCTCTCTCTCTCTCTCTTCTCTACCATCGACGTCATACCAGTCAACCCCATCTCTTCTGTACATACATATACTTCTATGAACTATATTTTAATTTACATTGTTTAATACTGTTCCCACCACCCAGATTGAGACATCAAACAGGATATTTTGACTAGAAACCCTTTTGGCAATCCAACCACTCTTCACTTTTGTGCAACTTCTAGGACATATCTCTTACTTAAAGGAAAACAGGACTAGTTATAAGCACAATCAACATTAAAAAAAAAACCACTGTCAGTGGCTATTAGTATTAGTGAAAATATGCATTTCCTTTTCATCAAATTACATTCAGCAAACATTTTCTGATAATTTCTTCACAACTTGTACTTCAGGTGCTTCACCAACTGGAAAGGTCCAACCACACCTAACTCTAACACTCAAAAATGTATAAAATTTCCTAGATTCTTTTTTAGTATTTTTTTAATAGTACTAGGAGTTAAGTTCATGGCCTGTGTACACTAGTAGGCATATGCTCTACAAATGAGCAACACTCCCAGTCCTAGTTAATTCTTCCTTTATTTTTGTAATACACTTGTGTAATTACATTCATTAATTCATATTAAATAATGAAGGAAACAATTTGTACTTTTGTAAAAAGAAAAAATAATTTTATAGCATAAAACTTAGTAGTAGGCATTAGTAGTATATTAATGTGTTCTTTTTTAATAAATTCCAGGTTATTTTCATTCTACAACAAAATTAAAGTTGGTATGCTCCTTACCCTCATTTCTTCTTGCTGTTGTCTGAGTTGTTCGTGATCAATAGCTGGAGGAGGTAACTGTGCTATTAGTGCTCGAGTTTCCTCAATCCAAGGGCTGAGCTCTTCAAAAGTTTCCCAAAACTGGTTTACCAAGACCTGTGCTCGCTCCAATCGGGCATAACGCTCTGAATTGAGCAGGCTAATGTCTTCATATTGCTGTATTAGACATTCTGTCTTTTCCTATGAGTCCAAGTAAAAATATAATGAACACTTCTTTTAAGAAAAAAAAGCATATATATTAAAAATTAGATATCTATATGAACAAACACTAAATTTCTAGCAAATATGGGCTAATCTAGTAAGTATAGAAGTGATTTTTTTCTTCTTTAAATTCAAAATTTAGTATTTTTCCTATATTTATATAAAAACTATAAAGTGCAGTAATAAAATAGCACAAGCACCAAAAATTAACTTATTAGCAGTGATTTATAACAATAAGCTAATTTATTATAACATTATTATAACAGATCATTGCTATAATAAAGTTATAGCATCTCAAAAGCTATGATAGAGTACTAATGAAAAATAAGTCTCCCACAACTAGCATTTATTATTTAAGCGTTTAAGGTGAGTAGTGAATTTATTAAAATTTCTTAACCATATGCTTTATTTTCTTGAATCAGGTCTTGCTATGTTCCATAGACCTGGACCTGTGGTGATCCTCCTGCCTCAGCCTTCTGAGTGCTGGGATTACAGGTATATATGATCTTTCTTGGCATTAACTGTATTGTTAATAATAAACCAACAAAACTAGTATAAAAATTATCTTGCCCAGCCGGGCGCTGGTGGCTCACGCCTGTAATCCTAGCTACTCAGGAGGCTGAGATCTGAGGATCGCGGTTCAAAGCCAGCCTGGGCAGGAAAGACTGTGAGACTCCTATCTCGAATAAACCACCAGAAAACCGGAAGTGGCGCTGTAGCTCAAGTGGTAGAGCGCTCGCCTTGAGCTGAAGAGCTGAAGGACAGC
>NW_012267249.1:1776721-1801950 GCF_000151885.1 Dipodomys ordii | reverse complement strand
CTTGAGCTGAAGAGCTGAAGGACAGCGCCCAGGCCCAGAGTTCAAGCCCCACAACCGACAAAAAAAAAAATTATCTTGCCCAATCTTTTAGAAAGCAGGTAATATCTTTATGGTAGAAGAAATTAGTACCTGCATATGATTCTGAAAAGTTTATTATAATTTTTTTAAAAAATCTGTCAAAGCTCACTCTTCTAGACCAAAGAAGCAATTCCTGTCATAATGATGATGGGCTTACAATATATTTCATATTACATAGCATTGCTGTTTAGGCATTTGTGAATACAAGGCCATGATCTAAAGTCTCTAGGACATAGTTAAGATTTTTAATAAACATCAGCAATAAGAAAGTTCAAGAACCAGGCACTGGTGGCTCATACCTATAATCCTAGCTACTTAGGAGACTGAGATCTGAGGATCGTGGTACAAAGCCACCCCGGGCAGGAAAGTCCGTGAGACTCTTATCTCCAATTAACCATCAGAAAACCAGAAGTGGCATTGTGGCTCAAGTGGTAGAGCACTTGCATTGAGCTGAAGAGCTCAGGGACTGCAACAGGCCCAGAGTTCAGGCCCCACGACCAAAAAAAAAAAAAAAAAAGTCCAAGGAAAAACACTTGAAAACATTATTTTGTAACTGTACTCAATTTACCATGTTTAAGTGAGTAATAACTGTAATTCACCTGTAATACAGCTTTCTGCTCTTCTCCACAAGTGCCAAAGATTTCACCACGGTGACTGAAGAGTTCATCCATTGAGTCTTTATGACGAATGATATCAATAGAGAAAGCCTTTGAAAAGTAAACAATAGTTAAGTCAAGAAGTAAATTACAGGGTGTTGGTGGCTCATGCCTATAATCCTAGTTACACAGTAGGCTGAGATCTGAAGTTCACAGTTTGAAGTCAGCCTAGGCAGAAAAGTCCTTAAGCCTCATCTCTAACCAACCAGCAAAAAGCTGGAATGGAGCTCAAGGAGTAGAGTGAGCTCAAGGAGTAGAGTGCTAACCTTGAGCAAAAAAAGCTCAGGGATAGCACCCAGGCCCTGAGCTCAAGCCCCAGGAGACAGACAGACAGATAGACAGACGGACGGACGGACGGACAGACACACACACACACTCACAAAAAAGAGGGGGGAGGGGAGGGAAGTAAAAGGATCCTGAGTCTGCGTTAGTGAAAGGTAAAGCACAAATTTTAATACTTTGCTTATCCAAAATCTTTAATGCTTATCCTTTAACTTACAGAAACATGTTTCTCTCTGAAAATCATTCAGGAAACTGTTACTCTTTCCTGGATCCCTGGACCAAATTACATTTTTCACAAAGCCTTAAAACCCCCCAAAATAAATACATCATCCTTCACAAGAAAAAAACAAAAGCAAACAACAAAATCCCAAACTTTTCTTTACCATACTCACCAACCAAATACATAGAAAAGCTATCTTCAAGACACTATAAGCTATTGATAAATCTACTACTTGAGGACACTTCAGGGGGTGCTCTGGTGTTTCATCCTTACCTTTTGTACCTGAAGCTGAGCTGTGGTCTGGTCCTGTTCAAGGCGAATTGGCCCTAAGGCCATCAGCTTTCGTTTTGTTTCAGCAACCCAAGCTAGTTCTGCATCAGCAGCTTGCTCATACTAAAAAACATAATGAGAAAAAATTAACAAGTTACATACAGCCAAGGTCTCCTTCCTAGAACTGCAATTTATCTAACACAGTAAGGCCTGGATTGTCAGTAATAGTTTATATTTCATAAAATTAAAGCAGAAGAATTTCCTAAAAATCACAAGTCAAGATACAAATTAGAGCTGATCATATTTCCACTCTTTTAAAAGCAGTTCTAGGGGCTGGGAAGGTGGCTCAGTAGTAGAGCGCTTGCCTTGCATGCATGAGGCCCTGGGTTCGATTCCTCAGCACCACATAAGCAAAAAGAAAAAAGCTGGAAGTGACACTGTGGCTCAAGTGGTAGAGTGCTAGCCTTGAGCTGAAGAGCTGAGGGACAGCACCCAGGCCGAGTTCAGGCCCCATGACCTGACTGCCCCCACCAAAAAAAAATAAAAGAATAAAAAAAAAAAAGCAGTTCTAGAATCTAGCAGGTAGGTCTACAGCTAGAAACAACAGAAACTGACATCTTTAAAAAAAATATGCCTTTTATCAGATGTTTTTGTAAAATTGCATTTTCTGCCAACATTTTTCCTACCTCAACACTGAGCAGTTCTGTTTTGTTTTGCCAGTTCTGGGGCCTGGGCAAGTAATAGTTTTAGATGTTTAAACATGAACTTAAAATTGCAATGGACAGATAAGTAAAGTTAACTTTAAGTATTCACTTGTAGCGGAAGAAGTGTAAGACCCCAAAAGAACACCAGATCTTTAAATGGTTATGCAATAATAAAACCCCAAAATATGATCTATATGCATGCTGGTCATGAAGCTCCCTCAATCTTTTATATTGTTGTCAACCTATGCTAATATAGTTTTAGTACTCCTTATCAGAAACAGAAGTGTTTGCAATGTTAGTTTTTTGGATTTTGAAATACTTATAGACCCAACTTTATTGGTTTAGCATTGTTAACCTTGAATATTTGAAATGTTCCAACATTCTGAACTTTTTTTTTGGTCAGTCATGGGGCTTGATCTCTGGGCCTGAGTGCTGTCCCTCAGCTCTTCAGCTCAAGGCTAGCATGCCACCACTTGAGCCATAGCACCACTTCTGGTTTTTTTGGTGGTTTATTGGAGATAAAAGTTTCATGGCTTTCCCAGCCCATGCTGGCTTTGAACCTCAATTCTCAGATCTTATAGCCTCCTGAGTAGCTAGGATTACAGGCATGAGCCTGGGCACTGTCTGTCCCTGAACTTCTATTGCTCAAAGCTAGCACTCTACTACTTGAGCCACAATGCCACTTTTCTGTTTATGTGGTACTGAGGAACTGAACCCAGGGCTTCATGCATGCTAGGCAAGCACTCTACCACTAAGCGATAATCCCAGCCCCTAAATTTTAGATGAAGAGAAAATTAAGTTTCTCCCTAAGCACAATAAGTTGTATATTGAAATATCAGGCCAAGCTTAGAGATAACCCTAAAGATACATTGGGGATACATGGGGGGTGAGGGATGGTCTTGGGAGTCAGAAAAAACTTTTGCATAATTCATAAAGCATTTGCTGCTGGGTACTAGTGGCTCATGCCTGAAATTCTAGCTACTTAGGAGGCTGAGATTTAAAGATCCTAGTTCAAAGCCAGAGCAAGCAGTAACGTCCCCATGAGACTTCTATATCCAATTAACCACTCAGGAAGTTGAGCTGTGGCTCAAAGTGGTAGAGTGCTAGCCTTGAGTAAAAGAGCTCAGGGACAGCACCCATGGTCCTGAGTTCAAGCCTCATAACCAACAACAACAAAAAGCATTTGCTTATCATTATGAATCCAAGGAGTCATGCTATTATGCTTGTAATTCAGCACTCAGTAGGTTGAGGGAATAGGATTTGGAGTTTGAGGCCAGCCTGGGCTATGTAGGGAAACTGTCTTAAAAAAAAAAAAAAAAGAGGAAGAGGGGATATTCAGCTACAGACTAAAGCAGATAACTTTCCTCCAGAAGCAGGAAGGAAAAAAGATCAAGGGAAATATGACACCCATGTTTACTGAGAGAAGTTTCTATTTTGGATGCCTGGTATTTTGGATTGCATATTTGATAGTAATTATAGTTCTTAGTTCCATCCCCTCTTTCATCTAATGTTAAGACAGATGATTATTTCAAACTGAACTTTTTAGGTTCTATCACTACTGGTCAAATCCTTAAGGAAAGACCTCACATTAATTCTGAGTTTTTGTCTATTCAAAGTACCTAAGTATTTTGGGTCAAATCTGAATCCATTCTCACAAACTTCTACCCAATTGTTTTCCATCACTGAAATGTTTGTTGCATCATTATTAATGCTGATTTCATTACTGCTCTTCCTGAGCCTGTATGTATGCAGGTCATAGTACTGTACCTCACAGATCTATCTTCACTGTCCAAAATATTAGGGCTGAGGTATTATAAACATTACCTGTTGTGATCTCTGAATAGCAGCATCAATTTCATCCACTCTTTGTCCAACAGTGTCACTGACCAGTTTATACTGCTCGTTGGCATCAGACACAAGTTTATCCAGCCCTTCTCTGGCTCTCCATGGCACCAGTTCTAGGAGAGCACGGCTCACCTCATTTACTGTGTCCAATACTAGCCTGTGCTCCATGACCTCCTTCTTCAATTCCTAAGGAGGGAAAAAAGTTTTCAGGCCATATCTTGCTAAATAAAGAACATTAGCAGCTGTACTGGGTAGAAAGTGCTTTCTCTTCTACACATCCCAGCAGGGTACCGACCTCCTTCCTTCAGTTTTTTTTTTTCCTTTTTTCAGATTTTTCAATTATTTTGAAGCCTGACTTTCAGGATTAGCTCTTGCTTACTTATAACTTTCTGGAATACCCGAGCCAGACTGTGGGTAAAACAATGAGCCTTTCTTCTTTTCCTTTATCTTAACAGAATTGAAAAGCAATGTTTTAATCATGGGCATTTAAACTAATACCTACACAATATTTCTATGCATCTAGACCTGCACTAGATCCTGCAGGAGAATCAAATATGAAGACTGCAAAGCAGTCTTTAGAGAATGAATCATGAAGATTAATTGTAAAATGCTACACAGCAAGCAAACTTCCTAGGGATATAAGATTTAACTTCTTTCCTCTTTAGGCAACAAGTGTAATACATACACATACACACACACACACACACACACACACACACATATCTTAATGTCAGATTTTGTTGTTTGTTAGTATACAAGGCAGAAGTTTTTGGCTTAGATTTAAAATAAAGGTGATAAAATTCGGGCAAAAATAAAACCTTTTTTTTTTTTCTTTTTACAGTGTGAAATGACAGCTCACCTTCTGTCTTTGCTGAAACTGGGGTATCTGCTCCCCTGTGGGAGATTGTCCTCCACTGGCTGCCAGCTCCTCCTCCACCTCCCTCAGCCACCCAGTCAGTTCCTCATATGTAGACTGGAACTTGGTGGCAAGCTGCCGTGCTTGCTCTAAAGTTCTGAGGGCCTTGGAGCTGGCAACTGTGATGTCTGTGTAGCGGGTCTTTATACCATCTAGTTTCTCTTGGATAAGTAACACCTCTTCACCTATAGAGAAAAGTATATAATTATTAATATTTAAGAGATCTGAGAATGAAGGTGTTCCTCCAATGAATGCCCTATGTGCAAATAGAGCTTAAATTTCATTTCTCCCTGTGATTATGAATTTGCCTATCATCTCCTACTAAGGGTTACATGAGATATAAATCTTCAACTTGATAAAAGAAACCACTTTTGAGTTTAAGGTCTAAGTTGGGCTGCAGGTGTTTCTAGATAGTCCCAGCACTTTGTAGTTACTGCTAGCATTTGACCTACTGATAGGTCAAATAATTATATATGCCCATAATTATATATGAGACAAGTAAGTACAATAGTTTTCAAAAGATTTTGCCTACAAGCACATGGAAATAAAATCAGTGAACACTGACCTTTTATATGAAAGAGAAATGGCTAGTGCTGGCTAGTGCAAGACGCTTATTTCCCTGGATATATAACTGTCTTTGAAACAAAAAAGATTCTAAGAGACCCACTTTTCAAAGTACCTGTAGTTTGTTTTAGAAGAGCCTGACCGTTTTTAATAGCTTGATCTACATTCTTCTTTCTATTAACAATCTCTTCATTTAGAGCCTAAAAGGAAAGAATACTGTTAGTTCCACAACAAAGAAAAGAAGTAAAATCTGTAAAGAACTAATTTAAACAGATAAGTACCAATTTAAAATCATATATTTGATTTTTTTAGCATCTCCTTGATTATCTATTATTCAAAATAAAACAGGATGTCTTTAGGCATACTTTCATTCTAAGAATAGATTTGAGATTAAATTAGGTTTATTAATCTATCAGTACCAAGCCTGAACCTAAAAAAGGTAGAAGTGAAATTCACCAATAATGTCTACATCTAAAAGAGTAACACCTAGTGCAAGTGGCTCATGCCTGTAATCCTAGCTATTTGGAGGCTGAGTTCTGAGGATTGTGGTTCAAAGCTAGCCTACTCAAAAAAGTCAGTAGGACTCTTATCTCCAATTAACCACCAGAACACCGGAAGTGGTGCTGTGGCTCAAGTGGTAGAGCGCTAGCCTTGAGCTGAAGAGCAGAGGGACAGTGCCAGACCCAGAGTCCAAGCCCCATGACTGACAAAAAAAAGAGTAAGACAAAAAATTCAACACAAGTCAATAAAAACACACTGACAAGATTCTGGCAAAAAATTCTCTATATTTGAAGTTTATAAAGCAAAGTAATACTGTGTTACTTTAAAAAATTACTTTGCCTATTTTTACTACACTCAAAGAGATTTCATAAAAATACATTGCAAGCTGGGTACTGGTGATTCAACTCAGTAATCCTAGCTACTCAGGAGACTGAGATCTGAGGATTGTAGTTCAAAACCAGTGTGGACAGAGAAGTTCAACAGACTCATCTCCAATTAACCAGAAAAATAGCTTGGCTGGAGATGTGGTTCATGTGCATAAAGCACCAGCCATGAGCAAAAAATCCAAGTGAATGTACGAGGCTTTGAGTTCAAGCCCTATCCCTAGCTAAAAATAAGGAAAGAAAGGCAGAGCAAGTGGCAAGGTACTTAACTAGCAAGTTTAAAGCCTTGAGTCCAATCTCTAGTACTGATGGAAAACATGGAAATAGGCATATTCTTCTATTAGGAAGACATAGGGTGGGCTGGGAATGTGGCTTAGTGGTAGAGTGCTTGCCTAGCATGTATGAAGCCCTGGGTTCAGTTCCTGAGTACCACATAAACAGAAAAAGCCAGAAGTGGTACTGTGGCTCAAGTGGTAGAATGCTATCCTTCAGCAAAAGAAGCACAAGGACAGTGCCCAGGCCCTGAGTTCAAGCCCCAGGACTAGCCAAAAACAAAACCAAACAAAAAACACATAGGGTAGGTTCCAGTAGTTCATGTCTATAATCCTAATTGGGATTATAGTTCAGGATTAAAGTCCAAGGCTAGACTGAGCAGAAAAGTTGTTAGACTCTATCTACAAAATAATCAGCATAAAAGCAGAGCTGGAGGTGTAGCTTAAATGTAGAATACCAGCTAAGCAAGCAATATTTTAAAAGTTATAACTGCATGATCAAATCGTAGGCACTAGTGAGAGTATTCTCAAATACATTCTCTTCCATAAATCTGCTGAAATGGAATTCTAGTATTCTATTACCTGATGATGTACACCATGATTTGGAGATGAAATGGGACCTGACAATATCTTTTATCACCTTCTAGAATTATTCAGTTCATCAAGCACTAGAATTTTCACCTAAAAAAAGATTAGTACTGCCAGGTGCCTGTGACTCATGCCTATAATCTTAGCTACTCAGGAGGCTGAGATCTGAGGATTGTGGTTAGCCTGGGCAGGAAAATCCATGAGACTCTTATCTCCAATTAACCACCAGAAAACTAGAAGTAGCATTGTGGCTCAAGTGGTAGAGCACTAGCCTTGAGCAGGAAACTCAGAGACAGTGCCCAGGCCCTGAGTTCAAGCCCCAGGATGGACAAAAAAAAAAAAAAAAGGATTAGTATTTAACACCAAATGAACCACTAAACTACATACATACACATAAAATAAGTGTTTGGAATGAAAAAGAAAGAAAATAAAAAAGAAATGAAAAGAAGAGAAATACATCAAAATGACAAAATAACTTAGTAACATAACCAATAAGAATGGAAAACACAAATACCAGGTGGTCAGCATGCTGTTTCTGCAGGACTTCCTGTCTGTAATCCTTTACGAACACTGAACTGAGCTTGTCCTCAACCTCAGCCAGCCAGTTGAGCACCTCCACCTCATCTTCCCCAAACAGTCTAGCATTGCACAATGCTTGTTCAAACAGGGCTGCCTTCCGACAGCACCGGTCTTGAATCTCACTGTATCGAGCCTGCAATGAGTCTAGCTTTTCTGACAATACACCCTGCTCTGCAGGACATGTCAGAGAGGAGAGAGACTGCCCAATATTGACTGCCTGGTGCACATCTGTTGCATGGTTTTCTATTTCTTCCTTCAGAGCCTGGAAATCCAGATGGAAAAAATAAATAGCAGAAATAAAATAAATGAAAGGCAAACATAAAACAATGAATAACAAATGATATTACAAATTAAAAGATTCATCTACTATAGGGTAAAAATAACATAAAATATGGAGTAAAAGCCATTCTATTTCACTGATGGTAGCCTATTAGTCAATTTCTACTTTTACTTCAATGATGTGGGTATTTCAATAGCTGACTCTGTTTTAAATTAAACTTAAAAACAAAACCCAGGTACCAGTGGCTCATGCCTATAATCCTAGCTTTTCAAGAGGCTGAGATCTGCCTATCATGGTTCAAAGCCAGCCCATGCAGGGAAGTCCATGAAACTCATCTCTAATTACCTACCAAAAAGCCAGAAATAGAGCCATGGCTTAAGTGGTAGAGCACTACCCATCAACAAAAGAAGCTCAGGGACAGTGCCCAGCCCTGAATTCAGGCCCCAAGACTGATACAATAAATAAATGAATAAATACCCATAAAATATATCTTCTAGAATGTTGCAGGTGGTTCTTAAGTTCTAGGATTTCTACCATCATTTATATGCTTTGTTAACCACAATTCCCTCCTACCTTGTGTCGAATGATCTGTTGCTGTATTTTGGCAGTCTGAGTGCCAACAGGTTCTGAGTTAGCAAGCTTTTTCTCTGTGACAGATAAGAAGTCAGAAATAGGTTCAGTTGTCTCATGGAATTGTTTGGCCAGGACCAGGATATCTTCCAGCTGTTTTTGCCTACATAAATATATAAAACAAACTGCTTAAGCACAAAGTTACATTATGACTCATACTAGTATCAGATATAATTTAAGTCTTTACTAGGTGTAGTTTAAATACTAGTAGTAAACAGATAATACATTAGAAAGCACTTTGCTGTTGCAAAGGTTTCAAAAGCTGTTACTTTATTCTGATCTGGTTCTAACCATGCTCAGGGAGAGCACCCAAGCTCTGATTTTTACCTCCAAGATCTGACAGAAAATATTACAGAACAGACATAGTTTACCTAATATAGAGTGAGGAGAAGAGTAGAAACTAAGAAACAGATTAGAGTCAAATGCAAGATGTCTTTGAAGGCTGAATTAAAACATTTACATTTCATTTATACTCAACAAGGAGACATTAAATAATGTGAGCAATGATCAAAGGTATACTTGAAAAGAGTTGATCCATCCATAGCCCAAGGATGAGAAAAGGTCAAGTAGTAAGAAAGGGATTAGTTAGGCAGGAACCTCAAATAGCTCAAGTAGGAGCTCCTAAGTCATGAGCTGAGGTAGGGCAGTGAAAATCAGAAAAAAGGATACACAATAAAGACGATCTCTCTAGAAGTTAAAAAGACAGAATTTAGCATCTGGATACATGTGGATATAAAATGGAGGTACCATTTACTGGATGCTAAAGGTATCATTAATAGAAATGGACACTAAAAGGGGAAAAATGGTGCAAAATTAAATTATTTCAATTTTGTTTCTTTTACTATTATAGGCAAATCAGACTTTGTAACTAGATGAGAAATAAGCAAACTAGGGGACCCAAAATGGCAATTGAACAGTAGGGAAACACCACAGCTCTCTCCAACCAAATAGTGCGTTCAAGTACCAAATAGTGAGTTCAAGTTCCAACGCTTGGTTTCCCCAAGAGACCGACAACAGCAAAAAGGTGAACATTCAAAGAAATACAGGATAAAAGATAAAACTTCAGAACCTACATAAAGATGAAAAAGTGTGAAGACCCTTCCCCCACCCCTTGCTGGCAGCTCGGCTCTGTGCCAAGCTGCTAGAGCGGCCTGGCCTGCAGCTGCTGGAAACACCAAAGCCACAGCGGTCAGTAGAACACCAGCACAGAAGACTCCAATGGTGCTGATGCCAGTGCCAGTGCTGGACCCAGACCATGTAAACAGAGAAAACTCAGAGCTCAGAATCTGACTGAAGACCCTTCCCCCACCCCTTGCCAGCGGCGTGGTTCCAAGTGGCCTTGCCTGTGGCCACCAGGGACTCCAGAGCCAGAGGGGTCTGTAGAAAGCCAGCGTAGAAAATGCCTACAGCGCTAGACTTGGACCGTGTAAACAGAGACCGTGAATCTCAGACCCAGAGCCCCCACCACCCAGCCCAGCCCACAAGCATCTCAATGGAATGCAGTGGCCACCAGTGATCACCACCAGCAGAAGTTTGACATGTGTGTCCAGGGTGGGAGAACCAGCAGCCCAGGTCCACAAGACCCTAGCTGAAGGTGGGAACCGAGCTAGCGGGCCTCAGTAGTGGGCCATGGAAGAAGCCCAACATGTGTATCACAGGCTAGGGGTAGGGCAGCTCAGGCCACCAGTACCTGGCTAAAGTTGGGAACTGTGAGCAGGCTCCAGCAACTGGTAGAATACATCCAGCCCATCTGGTTTTGCCAAGAATGCCCCTGGGAGGGAGCATGAACAGTCTAGGCTACCAGTCCTTGGATGAAGTCAGGCACTGCCTGTGGGCTCCAGCAGGTGGTTGAATGAGCCCCACCTGTGTCCCAGGCAGGAGCCAGAGCTGTCTAAACCACCTGTCCCTGACAAGTCAGGAACTGAGTGTTCGCCTCAGCAGAGAATCTAACAAGAGTGAGCCCTATGTGGGTCAGAGTAGCAGCTGGAGGCCAGCCTCTCCCCCAACAGAATGGGGACCAGGAAAAATCTTTCTCAGCCAGCCCAGGGCTGAGAGCAAGCTTCAACAACTGACCCAGGAACCAACCCAGAACCAAGTGTAGACAGCTACCTGCTGACCAAAATAGAGTTTGGGATTCATCTCCAATAACCCCTGAATCCTCATGAGAAAATCACAGTGAAAAATTATAAGATTCATCAACAGCCAAGACAGCAAACCATCCCCCAAAGGCCAGCAGCCACCCAGGGAAGAACTCCAGTGAAAGCAAAAATGAAATAGAAGACATATGTTACATACAAGAGTTGATAGAGGCAATGAATGACTCAAGAATTAAAGCAAGAAATGGACCAGAAAATTAAAGAACAAAGAAATGAATTATCAAAAGAGATCCAGGATTTAAAATAAGAGATGCACTCAAAAATAGATTCAGTATACACCTCTTTAAAAGACAAAATTAATACTTTGAGAACCAACATAGAAATCATAAATGGTGTGGGCTGGGAAGGTGGCTCAGTGGTAGGGTGCTTGCCTTGCATGTATGAGGCCCTGGGTTCAATTCCTCAGCACCACATAAGCAGAAAAAAACAGAAGTGGCACTGTGGCTCAAGTGGTGGAACGCTAGCCTTGAGCTGAATAGCTGAAGGACAGCGCCCAGGCCCAGAGTTCAGGCCCCACAACCAAAAAAAAAAAAAAAAAGAAATCATAAATGGTTCAATTTCCTCCATGCAAACCACAATGGAAGCCATAGTTAATAGAATGAATGAAATAGAAAATAGAATATCAAGTACTGAAGACAAAATGCAGCAACTGGGAAAAAAAAGTCAGATATGGAAAAAAATCCACTCAAAATATGCCAAAGGGAAGTCCAAGAATAAGCAGACAGTGCCAAGAAATTTAACCTTCATATAATTGGGATTGACGAAGGTGAGGAATATCAGAACAGAGGGATGCAACACTTTAATAAGTATCGCCAAATTTCTCCAATCTTAAGCCGGGCACTAGTGGCTCACACCTGTAATCCTAGCTACTCAGGAGGCTGAGATCTGAGGATCATGGTTCAAAGCCAGCAATGGCAGGAAAAGTCAGTGAGACTCTTATTTCCAATAAACTACTCAGAAAACTGGAAGTGGCACAGTGGCTTAAGTGGTAGAGCACTAGTCTTGAGCTGAAGAGCTGAGGGACAGTGTTCAGGTCCAGAGTTCAAGCCCCATGACCGACAAAAAAGAAAAGAAAAGAAAATCTTACCTACATAAGTGTAAGTAAACAGGATCCCAGGAGGAACACTTCTAGGCACATCATAGTAAAAATGCTAGATCTGAACAATAAAGAAATGACCTTGCATGCAGCAAAAAGAAAGGAGCTATACTACAGGAAAAAATCAGAATCACTGCAGATCTCTCCATTCAGACACTGTATGCAAGGAAAGCCTGGGAAAGTACCATTTGAGCCCTGAGACCCAATAACTGCCAACCCAGACTGGTATATCCAGCAAAGCTAGCATTTACATTTGATGAAGAAACTAAATTTTTTAATAGTGAAGAAAAACTAAATGAATTAATAAAAAAAATAGACTAGCAGTACAAAGAATACTAAGAGGGGGAACACAATTTGAAGAAAACAAGATCAGGGATCCATATCAGACAGACATCACTAGAAGACCATCTTAGTAATCACAGGAGGAAAGGAAAGAAGAAAAACTTAGGAAAGCAGGAAAATGATAGGAAACACAATGTACTTTTCTAATAACTATAAATATTAATGGAGAGCTGGGAAAGTGGCTCAGTGGTAGAGCGCTTGCCTTGCATGCCTGAGACCCTGGGTTTGATTCTCAGCACCACATAAGCAAAAAGAAAAAAGCCGGAAGTGGTGCTGTGGCCCAGTGGTAGAGTGCTAGCCTTGAGCTGAAGAACTGAGGAACAGTGCCCAAGCCCAGAGTTCAGGCCCCACGACCGGACCCCCCCCCAAAAAATAAAGTAAAATAAAATAAATATTAATGGACTCAATTCACCAATCAAAAAATGAACTGCAGATTGGATCAGAAAACAAGATCCAGGAGGAGGCTGCAATGCTTGATAAGAAATGTATTCATTATCTTGCCCATGTAATTGTAACCCCTCTGTACAGTATGTTCACAAAAAAAAAAAGAAAAAAAAAAGAAAACAAGATTCATCCATTTGTTGTCTTCAAGAGACCCATCTCATAGCCAAATATACAAACTGAAAGTGAAGGGATGGAGGAAGATCTACCATGCAAATGCTTCCAGCAAGAAGGCAGAAGTTGCTGGGTGCTGGAAGCTCACACCTGGAATCCTAGCTACTTAGGAGGCTGAGATCTGAGGATCATGGTTCAAAGCCAGCCCAAGCAGGAAACTCTGTAAAACTCTATCTCCAATAAACCATCAGAAAATGGGAAGTGGCACTGTAGCTCAAGTGGTAGAGTGCTAGCCTTGTGCTGAAGAGCTGAGGGGACAGTGCTCAGGCCCAGAGTTCAAGCCCCATGACTGACCAAAAAAAAAAGAAGAAGGCGGCAGGAGTTGCCATCCTGATATCTGAAAAAATAAACTTTGCATTAAAATCAATACAAAAAGACCAAAAACGACATTATATATTAATACAGGGAACAATCCAAGAAGAGGATATCACCATTATCAATTTTTATTCTCCAAACATTGGTGCACCCAAATACATTAGGCAAATACTCTCAGATATACAAGAAAAAAATAGATCCAAATACAATAATACTAGGAGACTTTTTATTTTTGCGTCCGGTCATGGGGCCTGAAGTCTGGGCCTGGGTGCTGTCCCTCAGCTCTTCAGCTCAAGGCTAGCACTCTACCACTTGAGCCACAGCGCCACTTCCGGTTTTTTTCTTTTTGCTTATGTGGTGCTGAGGAATCGAACCCAGGGCCTCAGGCATGCTAGGCAAGCACTCTACCGCTGAGCCACCTTCCCAGCTCCAATACTAAGAGACTTTCATACTCTACTCTCACCAAAGGACTGGTCTACCTGTCCTATCTATCCTCCGAATTGAATGATGCTATATCTCAAGTGGACTTAATTGACATCTACAGAGTTTTCCACCCAACAACAACCCAGTATACATTTTTCTCAGCAGCTCATGGAAGTTTCTCCAAAATAGATCATATCATAGTTCATACAAAGAATTTAAGTAAATACAGGAGTACTGACATAATCCCTTGTATTCTAATCGACCATAGTGGAATCAACCTAGTTCTCAATAACAAAGCATACCGTAGAGGAAATTGAATAGCATACTTCTGAGCAATACCTGGGTCACAGAAGAAATTAAAAAGTTCCTACAATTTAGTGAAAATGAATACACATCACAAAGAAATCTGTGGGACATGGCAAAATCAGGCCTGAGGGACAAACTTATTGCTCTCAGTGCACACATCAAAAAAACAGAGACAGACCAAGTAGTAAATAATACAACTAAAACTGCTAGAAAAGCAAGAAAAAGCTGAACCCAAAGTTACTAGATGGAGTGAGATAACCAAAAGAGCTTAAACGAACAAGACAGAGACTAAGAAAACTATAAATAATGTTAATAAAACAAAAAGCTGTTTTTTAACAAATCAATAAAATTGATGGACCTCTGGCAAGATTAACTAAAAAAAGAGAGGAGACCCAAATCAGTAAGATCAGGGATACCACAGGAAAAATTACAACAAACATCCAAGACATCCAAACAATTATAAAGAACTACTTCCAGAATCTATACTCACTAAGGAAGGAAAACCTAGCAGAAATGGATGAATTTTTAGAGAAATACAAACTGCCCAAACTGAACCAAGAAAAAATAAATCAATTAAATAAGCCAATAACTTACAATGAGATAGAGGAAGCAATCAGAAGTCTTCTAACAAGGACCAGATGGATTCACTACGGAATTTTATAAAACCTTTAAAGAGGAACTAATACCCATTCTTCTCAAGCTCTTCGGAGAAACAGAAACAGTGAGCAGTCCCAAACTCATTCTATGAAGCCAATATCACACTCATCCCCAAATCAGGCAAAGAAAGAGAAAAAAGAGAACTACAAAAAAAGAGAACTATAGACCAATCTCTTTGATGAATATAGATACAAAGCTCAATAAAATTTTAGTCAACAAAATCCAGAAACATAAAAAAAATCATACATTATGACCAAGTAGATTTCATCCCAGAGATGCAGGGATGGTTTAACATACATAAATCAATAAATGTAATCCATCACATCAACAGATCCAAGATCAAGAACCACATGGTGGGTGTGGAAAAGGTTTTTGATAAAATACAATATCCGTTCATGTTAAAAGCTCTGGAGAAAACAGGAATAGAAGAAATGATCCTTAAAACAATAAAAGCCATATATGACAGATCAATAGCCAATATTATACTAAACTGGGAAAAACTACAACCAATTCTCCTAAAATCAGGAACAAGGCAAGGGTGCCCTCTCTCCACTTCTCTTCAATACAGTTAGTTCTTAGCCAGAGCAATAAGGCAAGAAAAGAACATTAAAGGGATCCGGATAGCTAAGGAAGAAATTAAACTATCCTATTTGCAGATGACATGATATTATACTTTAATGATCCCCAAAACTCCACTCATAAACTCCTAGAGCTTATAAACCACTTCAGCAAAGTAGCAGGATACAATATTAACCCACAAAAATCAGTTGCCTTTTTGCACACCAACAATGTACAATCAGAAGGGAAATCAATCAAGTAAACAACGCCATTTACAACCTCAAAAAAAATATTTAGGAATTAACCAAAACAAAGATCTCAAGGACCTATTTAGTGAAAACTATAAAAGCCCAAACAAGTGGTGCTGTGGCTCAAGCGGCAGAGCGCTCGCCTTGAGCTGAAGAGACAAGGACAGTGCCCAAGCCCAGAGTTCAAGCCCCACGACAAAAAAAAAAAAAACCAGAAAAAACAAAACCTTAAGGGGGCTGGGAAGGTGGCTCAGTGGTAGAGCGCTCACCTTGCATACATGAGGCCCTGGGTTCGATTCCTCAGCACCACATAAACAGAAAAAAAAGCCGGAAGTGGCATTGTGGCTCAAGTGGTAGAGTGCTAGCCTTGAGCTGAAGAGCTGAGGGACAGCGCCCAGGCCCAGAGTTCAGGCCCAGGACCGGACCACCCCCCGCCCCCCCAAAAAAAGCCCAAAGAAAGAAATCATAGAGGACACCAAGATATGGAAAGAGCTTCCATGTTCTTAGATAGGCAGAATTAATATAGTGAAAATGACCATACTGCCAAAAATGATACACAAATTCAATGCAATTCCCATAAAAATTCCAATGACATTCTTTACTGAAATAGAGAAAACAATCCAAAATGTATACCGAACAACAAAAGACCTAGAATAGCCAAAGAAATTCTAGGCAAAAGAAACAACGTGGGAGAGATCAAGATACCATAATCCAAGCTCTAGTATAGACAAAGACAGCTTGGTATTGGCATAAAAACAGACCTGAAGACCAATAGAACAGATTAGAAGATCCAGTAATAAAATCACATACCTATAGTCAGCTGATATTTGGCAAAGGAGCCAAAGACACACAGTGGCAGAAGCAAAGCCTCTTCAACTACTGGTGCTGGGAAAACTGGGAAGCCACATGCAGAAAACTAAAAGTGGACCCCAGCCTGTCACCATGCACTAACATCAACTCAAAATGGATTAAAGACCTTAACATCAAACCTGAAACTCTGAAACTACTGCAGGACAGAGTAGGAGAGACACTTGAACTTATAGGCACAGGCAGAAACTTCCTAAACACAGTCCCAGGGTCACAACAAATTAGAGAGAGGCTCAACAAATGGAACTACCTCAAAATAAAGTTTCTGCACAGCTAAAGACATAGCTACCAAACTAGAAAGACAGCCAACTAATTGGGAAAATATTTACCAGCAACATATCAGACAAATGCCTACTATCTATCATACACAGGAAATTCAAGAAACTGATCCCTCGCATATCTAACAAACCAATAATTAAATGGGCAAGGGAGCTAAAGAGAGACTTCTCAGAAGAGATAAAAATGGCAAAGAAACACATGAGGAAATGTACATCATCCCTGGCTGTAAAGGAAATATAAACAAAAAACAACCCTGAGATACCACCTTACCCTAGTCAGAATGGCCCACATCCTAAATTCAGCCAATGACAAATGCTGGTGGGGATGTGGAGAAATGAACTCTATTGCATTGCTGGTGGGAATGTACACTAATACAACCACTTTGGAAAACAGTCTGGAGGTACCTCAGAAAGCTAAATATAGACCTCCCCTAAGACCTAGCCATACCACACCACTACCCTGAGCAACAGGAACCATGATACAAGGACACATGCACCTCCATGTTCACAATAACCAAGATATGGAAACAACCCAGATGCCCTACTATAGATGAATGGATCCAAAAACTATGCTACCTTTACACAATGGAATATTATGCAGTCATTAGAAAGGACAAAATAACAGCATTCACAGGGAAATGGATGGAACTAGAACAAATAATTTTGAGTGAGGTGAGCCAAGAATAGAGAGACAAATGGCACATGGTCTCCCTGATATGTGGATGTTAAATCCAAAATGCAAGGAGATATGACAAAGTAAACAGGACTCAAGAAACAAAGGACCTCCACTCAATTCATTGTATCATTTCTAAATGACTCCATGTTCTTGACTACACACACACACACACACACACACACACACACACACATGCACATCTGAGGAAAGCTAGGAGGAAAGCACAAAATCAGAGTGAAACAGGAAAATATATAACAGACTGGCCCATAAGCTGCATTGGACTTAGATGAAAATGAACTACATAACTCAAGGGCAGTGATGGAAGGGAGGGAATGAGAGGGAAAGAAGGAACAGCTTATATTAAGCAAAAGGAGAGTAATGTACGTATCACCCAGGGTGGAAGAAAAAAGTTGTATTGTCAAAGCTCATAGAATTCACAAACATTATAGACCATGATAATGACAATTTGCCTTGTGAAGGTTAAAATGTGTTTGTGAGTTTAAGTATCATCACTATCTCACAATAGTGTGAAATTTGTGAAATTTATGTAATCAGTTAATCTCAATAAAAAATTACATAAAAAAGAAATAAGCAAACTATGGGCAGGTGGAAGTAAAGTGATAAGAGATTAGGTAGTCATTTGAAGATTGTCACTGACTACCTAGAGACTTAAAGGATAAATAAACAATCAACTGTACTACTTGGACTTATTTCTGATGAGGGGCTATTTATTTTATGTATTTTTTTTGTTGTTTTTGGTCATGGGGCTTGAACTCTGGGCCTGGATGCTGTCCCTCAGCTCTTTAGCTCAAGGTGAGCACTATACCCACTTGAACCACAGGGCCACTCCAGTTTTCTGGTGGTTAATAGATAAGAGTATCACGGACTTCCTTGTCTGGGCTGACTTTGAACCATGATCCTCAGATCTCAGCCTCCTAAGTAGCTAGGATTATATGCGCCCTGCTTGGCATTTATTTTTAAAAATTAAGGACAGTGTAAGATTAAAAGCAGAGACATCCATGTGACTTGTGACATGAAGGTAAAAAACATCTAATACCAAGGTATGCTAAAAGAGTAGCATAATAAGTTTTAATTCCAAGTAACAAAAGTATTATTTATAAATATCAAAAACTCTGGTTGGTGCTGGGCACTGTTGGTGTATACCTAGAATACTAACTACTACCTAGAATACTAACTACTAAGGAGGCTAAGATCTGAGGATCATGGTTTGAAGACTGCCAGAACAGAAATGTCTTGAGACTCTATGTCCAATTAATCAGAAAGACAGGGAAAGAAAAACAAAACAAAACAAAACAAAAAAACAACAACTAAAACTGAACTGGAGGCATAGCTCAAGTAGTAGAGTACCAGCAATGAACAAAAAAGCTTAGTTAGGGTTCAAGGCCCTAAACTCAAGCCCCAGTACACACAAACCCACACCTATATGCACCCCCCCCCCACACACAAATAATTCTATTGCCTGGTACTCACAATCCTAGCTACTCAGAAGGCTGAGATCTGAGGATAGAGCTCAATGCTAGCCTAGGCAGGAAAGCTATCAAAAAAGCCAGAAACAGAGCTGTGACCAAATAGTAGAACATTAGACTTGAGCAAAAAAAAAAAGCTTGGGATGGCACCTAAGCCCCAAGTTCTAGCCCCAGGACTTTTACCAAAACCAAAAACCAAAACCAGCTGGGCACTGGTAGCTCACACCTGAGATCTGAGGATCGTGGTTTGAAGCCGGCCTGGGTAGAAAAGTCCCCATGAAGAGACTTATCTACATTAACCACTCAAAAACTGGAAGTGGTGCTGTGGCTCAAGTGGTGGAGCAATAGCCTTGAGCACAAAGAGGCTCAGAGACAGCACCCAGGCCCTGAGTTCAAAGCCTCACAACCACCAACCAACCAATCACACCCACACCCCCACACAGACACAACCCCAAAACCAACAAAACGAACAAACTACTACCACCACCAACAAACCCAACTGTGGTTGGCTTATAGGAACCTAAATCTGTTTGGAATTGCAATTGTACTACAATAGAACAAACTACACAGATCAGTGAGTCTTCCAGTTCTTTGAAATTTGAATAGCAGAAGCTCATTTCCAGAGTGATTCTTGTTATAAAGAACATGTCTAAAAACTTATTACTCTTTAAATAAAAGCCATCAAACACCTTCCAAAGCAGTACATGAATCATTAAGGAGCTTTAAAAGTGCTCAGGAATATGAAAACATAGGACAAAACAAACTTCTGACCCATTCATCAAAACCCCTCCGGTTTTACCTGGCTGCTGCCTTGCTGAGTAGTTCAGTCCATCGACTTTCAAGACTCTCCAACTGCCCAGTGATTTTCTCTCTATCAGCCAGTTCGGCTGACTGAGCTATTCTACCTCCTTCAGCTTGAAGCATGTCTACTGTGGCCTTTCGATCATCTAGTAGCCTCTGGAGCAACTACAGTGTTTTTAAAGAGAATGGAAAGTAACAACATAGGGTTATTTTCAAATCTGAAATAGGAGGAAAAAAATTAAAGCAATCCATAATCCTTCCCACCAAATTCTAGGCTTAATTTAATAATGTGTTTTTGTCCATCCTTCAGACAGAAGCCTGAGAACACAGTTCCAACCACCTCTCACAAAGTTTTTACACTTAAGTTTTTAAACAGTGCTTGTGATTGCTGTTATATAAAAACAGATTTCTTTTGTTTGCAAAAGAAAAAGAGAGCATTGAAAAATCAGTATAGGGCTAGGCATGGTAGTTCATGCTTCTCATCACAGCTTCTTAGGAGGCAGAGATGGAGAAGATCAGTTTTGAAGCCAGTTGGGGCTAAAAGTAAGACTTTGTCTCAATGAGTAAGTCAGCCACATTGGCATACTCCTGGGATCCCTGCTATGTGAGATAATAGGATAGCAGACTGGGGTTGGCCCTGGGCAACCTGAGGTTTGGGAGGCTTGGGGTTCAAGACCAGCCTGGGCATACATGAGAGACCCCCTTTTCAACCTACAGCTGAGCACAGTGGTGTACACTGATTATCTCAGTTATGACAGGAAGCCTAGAACAGGTGCATTGGAATCTACTCTCAAAAATAAACAAGAGTTGGGAAAACATGGGTGAAGATGTGGCTCAGTAAAGTCTGCCTAGCAAATGTGATGCATGCACATATTCCATAAGTATGGTTAAAAATACCTTGGCCTGACTGAGGTAATCATTTGATAATGCATATAAATATTAAAACATTGCCTTAAATATGGACAACTTTTGTCATATGCCTCAATGAAGCTGGAAAAATGAAATTTCTTTTAGGATCAACATTTTTAGATAGAAACATTGACACAGGAATTAAACAAAAATATACATAGAAACTTTTACATTCTATACAACAATATTTAGAATATTGCTGATGGTAAAACACTAGAAAGCTTTTAACATTAAGCTGTGGATGAGACTTCGAAATAGCTCAGTCTAGTTTAGTCTAATATACACCATAGTAAGCTAGTAAATTAAATAGTAAGCTAGTAAAATCAATTTCCACCTTCCCCTTTTCTCTCAGTGATACAGGGTCTCACTATGTACCCTTTCCTGGCCTTGAACTCAACCCTCCTTCCTCAACTTCCTGAATGTTGGACACACTCATGATTACAGGCATGCATCAACATGTCTGGCTCAATTTCTACTTTTCAAGAGAACATAAAGTAGGTAAAGATTTTTCTGACTTGCTCTTTAAACTATAAGCAAATGTATCATTTGCCACTCCGTACAGTTGTTTCAGTTCACTGTCCCCGCATTCTTACCTTCTGTTCTTGGATCTGTGCTTTTACCACTTTGTACTCAGCAGATGGAGGTTTCTGATTGGCTATGAGCTCCTCAGTATCTGCCAACCAACTGAGCAATGGCTCTAAGGCATCTTGAAACTTCCCACAATGCAGCAAAGCCTCCTGTAGTTGGGCAATTCTTTGTGCAACCTGTGTCATCAAAGGGAAGCTTATTGTGAGAAAAGAGGTTTTAAATTACTGACCCCCTTTAAAACTACAGATTGCAAGCACTAAGTTTTTATTACATTCAGGTTCTAGAGAAACTTCAGATTTAGAAACTTTATTTTTTATTTTTTTTGGGTCTGGTTGTGGGGCTTGAACTCTGAGCCTGGGCGCTGTCCCTCAGCTCTTCAGCTCAAGGCTAGCGCTCTACCACTTGAGCCACAGCACCACTACCAGCTTTTTTTTTTGCTTATGTGGGGCTGAGGTATCGAACCCAGGGCCTCATGCATGCAAGGCAAGCACTCTACCACTGAGCCACCTTCCCAGCCCTAGATTTAGAAACTTTAGATTCAATGCCTTCTGGTCCCAGCACTCTTGTTACCTGCTTGTCACTTACCTTTTTATTCAGTGTGTTCCATCGAGCATTGATCTCATCCATGTCATGTTCTAAACCCTGCACATCACAGTTTTTTCCTGCACTCTGAATTAATCCCTGGCCAAGTCCATTCACCTGCTGCAATTTCATCTGAAGAGGATCCACTTGTTCTTTCTGAAACATCTGAATAATTGCAAACCAAGATTTAACCATACACATTTATGACTTAATGAAGGATGACAAAGAATTGAAGAGAACAAGATAAGATACCTGAATGGTAAAGAATAAAAGGAACACATGGTTTCATATTTCAATACATCCTTCTATGGACATGTAATTAAAGACAATTATGGCATGGCTGACGTATCTTGACACATGACTCACTTAAAAAAATCAGTTGCTGGATGGGTGTCAGTAGCTAGTGCCTGTAATCCTAGCTACTCAGGAGGCTGAGATCTGAGGATCACGGTTCAAAGCCAGTCTGGACAAAAAAATCCCGATGAAACTCTTACCTCCAATTAACCGCTCAAAAAAACCAGAAATGGAGTTATGGCTTTAAGTGGTAGAGGCCTAGCGTTGGGCAAAAGAGCTCAGGGAAAGCACCCAGGCCTTGAGTTCAAGTCCCATGACTCAGTAAATAAATAAATAAAAATCAGATGCTTGGGAGGGGTTTGAACTCAGGGCCTGGACACTGTCTCTGATCTTTTTTGCTCAGGGCTAGTGCTCTACCACTTGAACTGCACATCCATTTCTCACTTTTTTAGTGGTTAATTGGAGATAAGAGTCTCAGGGTTTTTTCCTGCCCAATCTGGCTGCAAACTACAATTCTCAGATCTTAGCCTTCTGAGTTGACAGGGTTATAGACATAAGCCACTGGCACCTGGCTAATGATTAGTTTTTAATGCAAAAAGCTATAAAGAATAGTGAATCATCAGTCTCAAAATATGAGAAAGGGCAATATATATGAATCCAAAAAGGGAAGAATAATACCAAATAATGAATATTTAAAGATACTTTCAAAAGTAACATTGATTGATCACTGATAATTGGCATTGTACTTCTCTGACTAGGATGAATATAACTCAATCAAACATATTAATAGTATGAAAACAACAGCTTCACAGATTAATTCTCTGATGGACATTTAACTTCATTCCATTTCAGGGCCACACAGGGATCACACACAACTAATGATCTTGAAATAGTACATTGCTGATTACAATAAGTAAAGACCTAGAAATGTCCTTAACAATCAATCTCACACATATGCTAAGACAGATATATAAAATAATTTTAAAAAGATACTGTGTACCATGTTCATCATGAAACAATAGAGTTTTGGAACAGTGAACAATGTAATAACCAACTGCATATTGTTCTCTATTATAATTACAACTTAAAACATTTCTAAAAGGAAACAAAGTCAGAAGAAAATGATACTTATCACACTACCAGTCTAAAAGTAAAGAATGAAATAAATACATGTCCTGAAGGTCAGAATTCTCTCAATTACTCTGAGATGAAACTGGCATTGGGCACCAGTGGCTCCCACCTTTAATCCTAGCTACTCAGGAGGCTGAGATCTGAGGATTGCATTTCAAAGCCATCTTGGGCAAGAAAGTCCATGAGACTCTTATCTCCAATAAACCATCAGAAAACTAGAAATGGCCTTGTGGCTCAAGTGGTAGAGCGCTTGTCTAGAGCTGAAGAGCTGAGAGCCCCGAGTTCAAGCCCCATGACGAGAAAAAAAAAAAAAAAAACCAAAAAGATGAAACTGGTCATATTCTACCAGCCAGGATATACTTCCATTCTCATTTTCTTCCATTTAAAGTTCCCTCAAAATCAGTGACACAGGTTGAGTCAATTAAGGCTAAACAATAACAGAAAAGAGGTCAAAAATAAATATAAAAGAAAATTCTAAATTTGGGTAAGATTAATTTCAGTCTATATGGGACCACAGACCATACTGGGATTAAGAATGTCTATGGGTTGAGCAAGGTGTTGATGGCACATGCTTGTAATACTAGCTATTCAGGAGGCTGAGATCTAAGGATCGCTATTCAAAGCTGACTCAGGCAGGAAAGTGCATGAGACTCTTACTTCCAATTAACTATCAAAAAGATGGAAATGAAGCTATGACTCAAAGTTGTAGAGCACTAGCCTTGATCAGTGCCCATCAGAAGGATCAGCACACACACACAAAAATAGAATCTATGGTTGGGTGAGTAAGTAGAGAAGGAAAATCCCAGTAAAGACTGGAAAGGGAAGTTACAAAGGTAATTACCGGTGACCTTTACTTTGTACTATAATTTGATTATGCCGCGTTTTGTTTGGTAACATTACAAAGTAGAGTTCAGCTAAAATTATTTGTTTCTCCAATAACATGGATCCCAGAAAAAAAAAAGTGCCATAACTCTATTTTGTAACATTAAAGATACTATATTAAAGCCTGGAATAGTGGCTCATGCCTGTAATCTTAAACTACATGGGAAACAGAGCTCTGGGGATTGAAGTTAAAAGGAAAAAGGAGTTAAAAAGTTTGGGCATAGGGGCAGGGAAGGTGGCTCAGTGGTAGAGTGCTTGCCTTGCATGCCTGAGGCCCTGGGTTCGATTCCCAGCACCACCTAAGCAAAAAGAAAAAAGCTGAAAGTGGCGCTGTGGCTCCAGTGGTAGAGCGCTAGCCTTGAGCTGAAGAGCTGAGGGACAGCGCCCAGGCCCAGAGTTCAGGCCCCACGACCGGAACCATAAAAAAAAAAAAAAAGTTTGGGCATAGTATACACCTGTCCTAAGCTACAGCAGAACAATGTTTGTATGCAATAGCATATGCTTGTTATCCTAACAACACAAATAAAAGGCTCATAGTCCAGGCCAACCCAGACATATCAAGATACTACCTTGAAAATTATCAATACTAGCCAAGTGCTGGTTGCTTATGCCTGTAATCCTAGCTACTAAGAAGGCACCTTGAGGATGGCTTGAAACCAGCCCTGCAGAAGTTTTGTGAGACTCAATCTCCCAATTAACAAAATCCAAGACTGGAGGTGTGGCTCAAGTGGTGGAAAGCTGAGTGTAAGTGTAAAGCTCTAGGCTCAAGCCCCATGATTTTAGAAGAAAAAAAATTCCCTGAAGAAAAATCTGTAGAAAGGGAAAGGCTCTGAAATTTAAAGGTGTTCTGGTGTGATAAAAATGATGACTGGTGATGGGAGGTGGCAAGAGTTTGAAAGGCAAAGAACCAATTACACATAGAAAAGATGTTAAGTCCACACAAGAAGAGCCCCTTTTGCCCAGTAATCAAACCTGTCTTATACTACAGCTGGCAATAAAAAAATCTATTTGCTACTTATAGGTAAGTTTAAATAAACTTTAATAAATAAAAAATTACATTCCTGGGCTGGGAAGGTGGCTCAGTGGTAGAGCGCTTGCCTTGCATGCCTGAGGCCCTGGGTTCGATTCCTCAGCACCACCTAAGCAAAATGAAAAAAGCCGGAAGTGGCGCTGTGGCTCAAGTGGTAGAGTGCTAGCCTTGAGCTGAAGAGCTGAGGGACAGCGCCCAGGCCCAGAGTTCAGGCCCCATG
>NW_012267249.1:1727913-1773581 GCF_000151885.1 Dipodomys ordii | reverse complement strand
TGGGGCCTGAACTCTGGGCCTGGGCGCTGTCCCTCAGCTCTTCAGCTCAAGGCTAGCACTCTACCACTTGAGCCACAGCGCCACTTCCGGCTTTTTTCATTTTGCTTATGTGGTGCTGAGGAATCGAACCCAGGGCCTCAGGCATGCAAGGCAAGCGCTCTACCAGTGAGCCACCTTCCCAGCCCCGAGGTAGAAATCTTTTAAATAAAAATCTGCCTCCTGCAACATTCTGGAAGGTATATTAAAGGGGTTTGTTTGTTTACTGTGTAGATCCTGGGGCTTGAACTCAGAGCCCTGGGTGCTGCCTGAGTTTTTTGTTCAAGGCTAGTGCCTTTCTACTTGAGCCACATCTCCACTTCTGGCTTTTTGGTGGTTAACTGGCATTAAGAGTCTCATAGACTTTGCTGCCCAGACTGGCTTCAAACGTTGATCCTCAGGTCTCAGTCTTCTGAGTAGCTAGGATTACAAATGTAAGCCACTGCCATCTGGCCGGTAGCTGCATGTTTAACTGGCCATCTAGTAGTCTAAAGTTCTACAATGTAGTAGATAACTAATTTTTTTTTTTTTGTAACATTCACTGATGTTAATGAGAGTGATACTCATTCAGTAAACAGTGAGTGTCTACTATGGTTTGGGACCTTTGGATCTAGGAAGCCCTAACAACTCTCTTAGTTATCCTTGACTGCATCAGACTAAACCTCTGAATCCTTCACTTTTTACTAGTGACCAAAATGACACTTAGCAGAAGAAAGTAGCTGATTTCAAATTCCTTTGACTAGGAGGGTTCAATGATATAAAACACAGTTTTCAACTATTTCCTAACACATTCTGTCATCTAACATTTAGAATCTTAGAACTAAAAGCCAGCTCTATTATACACTTGTAATCCCAGCACTCAGGAGGCTAAGGTAGAAGGCTCTCAGAGTTAGAGACCAGTATGGGCTACAGAGTAAATCTAGGTAAAAGCTAGACCCTGTGACAAAACAAAAACAAATCTTAGAGCTAAGACAGACCTAAGGAATCTCTTACTTTATAGACTCTAAGAAATAAGGGCTCCAGGAAAAGAAAATGACTTGCTTAAGGACACCAAGACAATTTTACAAGATGACTAAAATACTACTTAGTGTTCCATAAGTATTATGCCTCTGGCTTTAAGAAACATACCCATGTACCTTTAAAAAGCTCTCATATTTCTTTGTACTGCTTTCACCAAAACTGCTCTGGTGAATTCTAGCTAACCAAAGTATCTATTTTAAGGGAAAGGAAAGAATGTAGCCAGTGATTGAAATTTTACACATCTACTGCTTTAAATGCACTGTCATTTTATCCTTACAATACTCATACTTTATCAAAAGAGAAAACTGAAGATTCAGAATATCTAAGTAATTATCCTTAAGTGACTAAATAGTAATCCAGATCTCACTCAAAGCTCACACTCTGGCCTCTGCCTAACTATTGATATCATCAATGAGTACTCGTTTCTTGATTAAAGAACAGCTGAGAAGTGGTAGAGTGCTTACCTTGCATGCATGAAGCCCTGGGTTCCATTCCTCAGCACCACATAAGCAGAAAAAGCCTGAAGTGGTCCTGTGGCTCAAGTGGTAGAGTGCTAACCTTGAGCTGAAGAGCTGAGGGACAGCACCCAGGCCCAGAGTTCAGACCCCACAACAGACAAACAAAACAAAAACAAAACCCCACAACCTATGTATTTCAAAGGCAGAATCACACTTTGCTGCTAATCATCTTTTTAAAAAGGTAAAGCTACAACTTTTTACATCATGGTTGCGATTGTTGCTTATGGTATATGAATTATAGTTTTTCACCAGACAAAATTAAGACACACTTTTCCCCTACACTCAAGTGAAAAATAAAGAAACTGTAAGCCCAGGGGCACAAAATGAACAAAACAGAGGACTAGCTATGTCATTTCTCATTAACACCAAGTTAGAGTTCTTGTAAATCTCACTTTACTCTTTAGATCCTTTCTGGCAGCAAAATGAACAATTACCTCATTTGAATTTAATCCATCAGTTGCAGCCAAAGGAACTTTCTCATGTAGAGCTGTGCCAGTCACTTCTTTTATTCCAAATGCTGAAGAATCAAGGTCTTCCTTGATCCTCATTTCAGTGAGGGAAGCCTCCTCATGAAAAGAGGTTCCTTCTTCTGAGAAAGGCACTGAATCAGTTTGGGCAGTACTTCCCTGGAAGGGTTCACCAGTGGTAAAAACCTCCTCCAAAGGAGGCACTGCAGCAGCTGGGATAGCAGGTCCTTCTGGGGTGAATACACTGACAGGCTTTGTTGGGGTGGGTTCTGAAGGAGCTGGGGTTGCACAGTCCTCTGCATCAGACTCTGTAAACAGCTCCTCTGGGGAGGGCACTGCAACAGCTAAGGCATTAGGCTTCTCTGGGGTAGAAGGCCCTGCGAGAGTTAGGGCAGCAGGCTTCTCTGGGGTGGTGGGCCCTGCAGTATTTGAGGCAACAAGCTCCTCTGGGGTGGTGGGCCCTGCAAGAGCTGGCAGTGCAGTTTCCTCTGTGGCAGTTGGCCCTGAAGGATCTGGTTCACAAACTGTATCAACTGGAGAGTCGGGATCCTCTGGGATGGGCCCTGAGGCAGCTAGAGTGCCAAGCCCTTCTGGGGTGTCATCCTCCCCTGCGATGGGTACAGTAGCCGTTGAAGTAGTCCTCTCTAAGAAAGACTCTGCAAAAGCTGACATATCCTCCTCAGTGATGGCTGCAGCAGCAGCTAGAGCAGTCTTCACTAGAGAGGATACTACAGCAGCTGGAAGAGGAGCCTCAGGAGCAGTCACTGCAATAGTTAGGGGGGCAGCTCTCTCTGAGGCTAGTATTTGAACAGCTGTAACTTCCTCTTCTAAGGTGACCACTTCAGTGGCTGGGATACATGTGTCTATAGTGGCCACTGAGGCAACTGGGATGTCCTCCACTGAGGTCTCTATAGCAGCAGCTGAGATAGCAGGCCCCTTTGAGGCAGACACTGCAATAACTGAGATGTCTTCTAGGGTGGGCTCTGTAACAGTCAGGGCACGTATCTGTTGGTTAGATGTCCATTCCTCTAAAACTGGCTCAGTATTACTAGCTTTGGTAACCTGTTCCTCTGGGAAAACATTCAGGCATGAATCTGAATCTCGCATTTCCATTTCCTCTCTCTGTGATGATGCTAGGTCCAGCTCAGGCTTTTTATCACTCATAGTTTCCACTCCATCTCTTCTATGTCTCAGTTCTCCAGTCAGCAGGTGTAAACCCGGAACTTCTGCCTCTAAAGATTTTCTCTGGAGATCCTGGAAGATTTGCTCTGGGAAGCCTCCACTCCTCCAGAGCTTGGCTTGATAATCCAGCTCTTTTGCCTCACTGTCCTCATCACAAATTTTTTCTGTGGACAATACACATGAGTCCGCATTTCCCAAGCACATCACATTGCTATTTTCTTTATCAATAGCTTCTTTCTCACTTTCCAAATGAATCTCACCTGTTACTAAACTTGAATCAGATGACAACACCTCTATTTCAGGTCTTGAGGTAACATCTCTTAGTTCAGATCTAAATGCAAAACTAAGGGAGAACCTCTCAATATTCTCTTCCACATTCCCCTCATTTTGACTGCATTCTACTTGGGACAAATTGCCATTTTCTTTGACCACCTCAGAAGCAAAAGATAATTTTTCTTCACAAGAAGTGTTATGATCAGAGTTCAGAAATCCTATTGTGTCCAACTCGCCTAGTGATTCCAGATCACCTGGAGACTTATATTTCCCTACACTCTCAAGGTTAAAAGGCACTTTTTCACAGTCCTTGCAAATGTCCCTTATATCAGGATAGGCAGTAAATTCCACAGCATTAGGTACCTGGGAAGAATCCAGGGTATTAATATATTTGCAATCCAATCCAATATCATGGTCCTTTACTTTTATATTTAAAAGGTCTGTGTTCTGTTCCTTATCTAAGGCAGCCCCTGAAAAATGGCTAATTGTAAGTGTATTTTCGGCATTCTGGGATGAGGCCAGCCCTTCAGAAGAGGCTTCATTCTGTAGTTCATCTGAAGGAGTTACTCCTTCACATAAACACTCCTTTTCAAGTTCAAGAAACATCTGTACTGAATCTGTGTCAGAGAACTGCTCTGCATCAACAGGACATTCTAATTCTAAGACAAGATCTTCTAGCTCCTGAACAGTTCTGGTTTTCATCTCATCAACTGAACCCTCACCTGCAAAAACACAACTGCAATCCAGGGGTATATCCTTGGGAGAGGAAGCCAGTTGGTCTCCAGCTGGCTGTGAGTCTTCAGAGCAAGAAATCTGATCAATGGCTACATGGTCAAAAGTCCCCAAGACAGCAGCTAAGCAATCAGTTCCAGCCTCCACCATTGCCACTGTGTTTGCTTGTTCTCTTTCTTCAAAAATGTCTGCCAGGCTGTTCTTCTCATCTGCCATTAGAAAAGTCTTTCCTCCCGTCTCTGACAGTTTCTCTTCCTCCCATTCCTCCTCAGCCTCCATCATGATCCACCGCTCATCCTCCTCAAACTTCAGTTCAGACTCTGTTTTCTCTCTCAGGCTGGCAGTTATGAGAATGGGTAATGCTGGATCTAACAGCTCTTCACTCAAGCAAGGAGAGAGGGGTGGCATTTCCACAGTACAGACTGGGTCTCCAAGTGGGTGCTGCTTCCCACTGAAACCTCCCTTAGCAGAACTTTTCATGGCCCTGGGCCAGGTTGCACTTGAGTATCTGTATTCCTGCATTACATCTGTGTTACCACTTGCTGATGCAGCTTCTGATACCAAAGGCTGGAATTCATGTGGAGAGCTCTCACTGTGCTGCTGGAATCTGAAGTCCTGGCAGTCTCCATTTCCATTTTTCACATCTTGCACTTCTGGAAGAGCCATGCATTTGGACACATGTTCCAAAGTTACTGACTCTGACTGAGGTTGTTCCCTGTGGTCCAAATGACCAGAGCTTTCTGTCAATGCAGAACTGGATTCCTTCTTCTCTTGCAAGGAAGGATTTGAAGCACCAGCTTCTGAAACTTCACTAAGAGAAGCTTCCATCCTTTCTGCAAATTCTGGGAAATTAGGTGGCATGAAGGATTTCCATGATCTCCTGTTAACATTGTCTTTGCGTTCTGCATTAGGCCGCCTTCTGGGTGGCACAGGTGCTGACTTTTGCACATCATTGCTTAGTTTTAAGGCATCAAATATTATTCTCTCATCCAGCTTTTTGCCTTCTGGTGCTCTAGATTCAAAAACATTCGATGCTGCTCCTAATGTACCATTACTAGATATGGTACTACCTTCCATCTTTTCCATGGTGCTTTTTGAAGTCTGATTAAGCTTTGACCCCTGATCAATCTGTTCATTTATCCTCATTGTATCATATATAGATCGCTGTGGAACATAGCAATCCTCTATATAGCCATCCTCATCCTCCCCCTTCCCCAGGCAGGTAGGGTTCCTCCTTAAACAGTCTGGCCTGCTCAATGGTTTACCCATACTGTTTCAGTCAAGATGAACCTTCACTCTTGGCAAAAGCTGTTTTACAGGTTTCCTCAAAATACATTCTACATTAATTATAAATCCTTTCACATGTTTATTCTTCAAGCCACCAATTGCATCTGTTCTCCAGAAAGACCTGGGAGTTACACTTTGAAATCATTCTGGGAGAAGCTCTAAGACAAACAGCTTTCTCCTTGCAGACTAGCAGCTTCATAGTTACAGACAAATAAATGGTATAATTTAATCAACAAACATAAGATAGTTCCTTGTATGGCTTCTATTTTTTGTTTTGTTTTTTTAATTTTTACTTAAGGAGCACTGCTCTTTCACATTCAGTCCACAAAAAAAAATCATTTGATATTGATAAGTCTTGTTCTGTATCTAGTTCCACTCACTTTTCATCAAAGCAGAGTTGGAAGCAGTGAATGTATACCTTGTCCTGTAATAACAATGCCAAAGTCTCCAGTCCTCAAGTATGGCCCAAGCTAAGAATTCCTTTCATTTTATCCTCTATTCCAGTTCTGGAGCGTCCAGCTGGTCTGAATTAGGCCTTCGTCTTCTCTAGTTATGGTGTTTGCATTTGAACTGGGCTGGTCGGCGGATATTCCTGCAACTTTAAACACAGGAAGTCCTTCGTTCCGGGCCAGTTTGGGGTTTCCTGCCTCCAAAACATCATGGCATTGTTGTGGCTTCCAGGCCAACCCTACACCGTGGCCGCAAAACAAGGCGCGTGGAGAGCCCCGCGCCGGGCCTTTAGGAAGCTGGCAGGCTGCAGCAGCGGCCAAGGGGCCGCTGAGGGGCTTGCTCAACACCACCCGTTCCTCCCTAGCGTGCCGCGCGCCCCGAGGGCCAGGGTCACCTCACCGCAGTCGGGCAGGTGGCTTCAGACCGCGCCGGCCTCTGGTCCCGCGCTCAGGAAGTTAGTTGGTCCCTCTGGCAGCTGAGTCCCGAGTGATGTGGGCGCCGCCTCCCCCGCCGCCGCCGCCAGTCCCCCGCCCGCAGCCTCCGTGCCGTGGGCTGCATGACAAGCAGCCGCCTCTATTCTCCGCCGCGCTGCGGGCCCCGCGGCCCCGTCGTCCTCCCTGCCCGCAGCTGTCACGGCACGCAAACTTCTGGCTGGGAACAAAAGGCTCCGCTCCGTCCGGGCGGGGGAAGAGCCGCCTGCCTTGTGCCGCGAGGCCCTTTCGTTCGCCGCTCGCTGGAAGTGCTTGGCCGGCGGGCGGCTCTCCTCCTGCTCCCTGCTCCGCCGCCGCCACCGCGCTGCCCCGCCCGGGCAGCCCCCCCCCTGGAAGCTGGGGAGCGCGCCGCGCCAAGAGCCCAGGGAGGAGGGCGGGGGCGGGGCTCAGGGGGGCGGGCCCGGGAAAAAGGAGACCCTGGAGGGGCGGCGGACAGGATTGGAGGCCTTGGAGCCGAGGGAGGGGCTTCTACCGGGTTCGGAATGAGGCATGGCGGGCGCCATCCGCTTGGCTCGGAAGCCCACGCCCAACGCGCCCCAGGGCCGAAGGGGAAGCCCCGCCCCCTGGGAGGGCGCCCAGCGGAGAGCCGCACCAACCGGAGCCTCCGCGTGCCCCGCAAATCCCCTGACAAAGGAAAGCCCCGCCTCCTTCCGCTGGCCCGGCCTCTTCTCACTCCCGGCTCCTTCCAACCCGTGGGCTCCGAGCCAGCCCAAGGGCGAACAAACCCAGAAGGGGTGCCCCCGCCTCCCCGCTGCCGGCTGGTTCGCGCGAGGGCCACGCGGGGCTCCATCTGCTGGCAGGGTAGTGCAGTGTGGCGGGTCGCCGGCAAGATTCTAGGCTCCCACTTGGCCGCCAAAGGTTATCCCTAGTCCTCCAATATCACCTTGTGCAGGCCGGGTGCCAGAGGAAGAAGGCTCCACCCTTAAACCCAGAACTTTGCTGGTGTCTCAAGGAATTCCATCATGCCTGGAGACCAAGTTACCAAATAAATTCTAGGCAGTCTACCTGTCTTCCCTTTCTCAAGCTAATCCGTTCATACTTCTACCCCAACTTCTCCACCTACAGACCTTAGAGGTGTCAAACGACAAGGGGGCGCGGCACCCCACGCTCAAAACACCTGGGGTCCTTTATTGCTATGCACATCTTAGGAAACCAGATCCTGCTTAGGACTAGAGGAAAAGCATGGGTCTGTATTTCAAATCTCTGAAAAGAAAATATTACAGAAACATGCTTTACAATCTCGTCCACAATCTTTTGGCTTTTAGAAATGCTATGTCCAGTTAAACAAAGAAAGTACAAAGGCAACCCAGGAAGCTGTTCACTAGAGGCAGCTGCATCTCAGAGATGCCTTTGTGATGACGGTCACTCTTCAATTTTATGAAGGAAAAAAGAGAGTCCAGTAAAATGTCTGAATCGCTGTTGGATCATGTGTCAACATGGATTATAAAACTTATGGAAAAGTTATTCCTACCCCTCACAGTAGTTGGTGATGTAGATCTGGCACTGAAACCCTGAGCTAAGCCTTGGGCTTGACAAAACTGAGGTATGGGCTGAAGCCAGTGAGCAGAATTAACACACTTTCTCTGGCAAGAAAGACGATCAGTTCTCATTGTTGATCTGCTAATTAATTCTACCCACTTGGATACAAAAGAATCCTCTCATCTATAAATTGAGAGTACAGAGAGATAGATTAGACTATGTCTCCACAGCTTTATTACTTTTAATATTCTTTAGTTCTAATTTTTTAAGGAGAAGCTCAGAATCCTGTGAAATCTTGGTCTATACTGCAAGATAGTAGGAACCCTGTCCAATGAACACACAGTAGGAAGAAACAAGAACACTTGACCAAAGAAATAAAGCTCTAGGAGATGTGATCAACATGAAGTGTCTGGAGAGATGGGATGTGGGAGGGGAAAAAAATGTTCTAAATGTCTCCTTAAGCTGGCATACTAAAATCCAAGGGCAGATTTCAAACCAACAAAGAGCTTTCTGGCTGCTATTCAAAGAAAACAGTGTCCCTTATTAAGGTGACTTACCTGAACCCACAGGTACTTGAGAAGAAATTCAAGCAAGAAATTTAGATATATATATATATATTTACAAAATCGCCAGTTTGTTCAGGATGTTTTAAAGTTCATCCTAACTCTGACACATTGTGACCTTAAGATTTGATCAACTTACAGATCTGGAACTTAACAGTTCAATAAATCTATGTTTAAATTTTTCTTTTAATTGGTCAGTACAATTGGGAAAACCCAATGAAGACAAGATCAATTTCACTAGCAAATCTCCCTAGCCAAATACATTTACTTAAGTGTTCAGATACCATAACAGACTGCTTAGCATGCCAAGAGCCCTCTGGCTGGAAGAATCTGAGGAATTCTGGCTCTGGACTAAGGGTGGGTAGTTATTCTGTTATAAAGAATGATTTGATGTGTAATCACAACCTTCATGGTTAGAAATTCCTTTCCTGTTTCCTCACCAAGTCAGGTGCCAATCAATTCAGTCTTTTTCTTAATTAACACCACCCCTTCTTATCCAAATTATTCTACCCATCTTATCAGTAGTTCAATAAAATAGATCATTCCAGCAACTGTGAAGTTCAGATTCAAATTACTTTTCAGCTTTAGTCATACTCTTAATTAAGGGTTAGAAACTTCTGATAAGCTGAAACATGGCCAACCTACAGAAAACATTACATAGCCAGGCGCTAGTGGCTCATGCCTGTAATTCTAGCTACTCAGAAGGCTAAGATCTGAGGATCTCAGTTCAAAGCCAGCCCAGGCAGGAAAGTTTGTGAGACCCTAATCTCTAATTAACCAGAAGTGGAGCTGTGGCTTTAATGGTAGAGCTCTAGCCTTGAGTATAAAAAGCTTAGTGACAGCACCCAGATCCTAAGTTTAAGCCCCAGGACAATACATTAAAACAAAAACAAAACCTTCCTGAGTGCTTTGCTTATTTGCCCCGCCTTCCTCATTACTATGTATTTTAAAAAGAAAGCATAAAGTCTCTTTCCTCTTTCTTTTTATCTGTTCATGAGTTTGTCTTTACTTTTGGTATGTGGAACTCTGCCAATAGCCATTTCAGTGACTGAAATAAATACCTGGTACAACTTTCAGCCTCTTGGTGCTCTGATAGCTATAACAAAAAAAAGCATTTGTGAATTTCACATGCCATGTGTAAAGTTTTTAAAAGAGAAGCTTTCTTAAAAAGAGAGTTTCAGAGTACCTCTTCAGATACTTTCCCCACCCCTGAAACCACAAATGTATGTGCTCAAGCCACATTTCAAATTAGTTTCCAGTTAGTGGATTATAGAGCTCAAAGAATTCCATACTCATTTTGAAATTCCTAAGAACAGGATTTGGTGTCAGATTTTCCTTCAGTGAACCTAGAAGAACAATCCTGGCTCTTTTTAGCTCCTTCCTGCTGTCTTCTTAATTAAAGGCAGCTGGGTGGAGTCTCCTCACACTCTAACACAGCTCCCTTTCCAAGTTTTGGACTTGGCACTTTGCCTTTGTCTCCCTCGATCTGAACTGTCAGCCCACTAGGACAATCTACAATCCTACATCTACTTTTTTTAAAAATTGATTTTCACACCGTACAGAGGAGTTACAATTACATGGGCAAGGTAATGAGTACATTTCTTATCAAGCATTGTTGCCTCCTCCTTTGTTTCCCCTTCCCATCCATCCCTTCCCATCTCTCCCCTGCCACCCCCCCATCTACTCTTCAGGTACTAAAATGCCTTTCTTTTCATCTACCTTGATGGGAACTCTCTTTTGGAATAAAAGAGGACACAATAGACTGGTTGGATCTTGCTCATTTTAGATCTACAAAATGCCTTTCATCTTAGGATATCGAGATTTTACATGCTTTATTTACAAGTGGAAACTCCACAGTATTAGTCTGTACCTGTTAGGCATCTGTCATTAACATCCTTTTGTGCTTTCATTATTATAAATTTGGCTACAGAGTGGTTCAAAAAGCAACACAATATGGTGTGGAGTTTGTTTTAAATGGGAAACTAAGGATTTCAAAGCTATTTGAGCTCTCATGTATTTTTGAACCCAAGAGAAAACTTTCCACACACTCTGCAGGAACTCCCATGACCTCTGTAAGCCCTTTCCTTTTTCTAAACATCTGGTGATGACAAAAGCATGGGGGCTTTTGCAAATTAAAAAAAAAAATCTGGGCTGGGAAGGTGGCTCAGTAGTAGAGCACTTGCCTTGCATGCCTGAGGACCTGGGTTTGATTCCTCAGCATCACATAAGCAAAAAGAAAAAAGCCAGAAGTAGCGCTGTGGCTCAAGTGGTAGAGCACTAGCCTTGAGCTGAAGAGCTGAGGGACAGCGTCTAGGCCCAGAGTTCAGGCCTCACGACCGGACCCCCAAAAAAATAAAAATCTGACAGAAAGCAGGGAGAATCAAGAAAGAGTCCTAGAAGAATCCACAGTTACGTATTAGAATACAGATATGTAGAGACAGTGAAGACAAGTATTTCCAAATGATAGAGACAGGAAAGCAACATTTCTAAAGAAGCAAATTCTAATTCAGAATAACTTAAGAAGAATGAGTATAGCAGGGAAAAGTGAGAGGTTAGAATGGCAAGTAAACTGGAGCCAGGCACTGGTGGCTCACATTTATAATCCTAGCTATTCCACAGTTCAAAGCCAGCCAGGGCAGGCTCATACCTGTAATCCTAGCTACTCAAGAGGCTGAGATCCAAGGGTTGCAGTTCAAAGCCAGCATGGACACTCTTATCTTCAATTAACCTCCAAAAAGCTGGAAATGTAGCTGTAACTCAAAGTGGTAGAGTGCTGGCCTTGAGAAAAAAAAGCTTAGGGAAAGCCCCAGGATCAGCACAAAAACAATACAAAAACCAAGCCAAATTCCTAATTCCTAAATGAAGCTCAGGGTGGTAAAATATACTTGCCCAAAATACCACAACTAGTGAAAATGAGAGGTAGGAAGTTGTGAAAGAAGTTATAGAGAGCTCATGTCTGTAATCCTAGCTACTCAAGAGGATAAGATCTGAGGGTTGTAGTTCAAAGCCAGGCTGGGCAGGAAAGTCTGTGAGACTCTTTAAACCCCCGAAAACTGGAAGTGGCCCTATGGCTCAAAGTAGTAGAGTGCTAGCCTTGAGCGATAAAGCTCAAGGACAGTGCACAGGACCTAAGTTCATGCCCTACCACTGACAAGATAAAAAAACAAAACAAAACCCTACAGAGCACATTTGGACTTCATAGCAGGACAGATATGAGGTTACAGGAAAAAATAAAAATGAAATGCTTTAATATTCTCTTGGCTCTATTTCTTTAGTGTAGAGCAATGGATTTGGAGGGAGTCCCTCCCCAGCCAGGGAATAGTGTGGGGCTGTTCACTGCAGAGACTGAACACAGAAAGAGACAGGAAGGACAGATGACAGAACTTCAAGAACTGTTATTTCTAGGCACAGGCACTCCATTATTGAGTTATATCTCCTGCCAAGGGTTATATTCTTAATTATTTTTATTCAACAAATATGTGTCTTCAACTACAGGAACTAAAGAGAAACAGAAATGAGCAGGACAGAGTCAGAATCTACACTCTCATAGTGGAGACATATTCACTTTAATTGCTTAACAACTATGAAAGAAAAGCAAACAAGTGCCATGAGAAACTGGCTTAAAGGAGCTCCATCTGGTCTGAAGTTCAAGGAAGTTCTCCTGTGAAAGCGACAATGTGGCTCATTCCCCTGAAACCTAATTGAGTTCGGGGTGGCGTGACTGTCACAAAGTTATCTGTCTATTTCTATGAGACACTTCCTTGTGTTTAATCTCCAAGAAATCTTGGCTGCATTTAGAAAAGGAAATCAAGCACTGGTGGCTCCTGCCTGTAATCCTAGCTATTTCAGGAGGCTGAAATCTGAAGATCATGGTTCAAAGCCAGCACAGGCAGGAAAGTCCATAAAACTCGTATCTTCAATTAACCACCAGAAAACTGGAAGTTGAACAGTGGATTAAAGTGGTAGAGCACTAGCCTTGAGCAGAAGAGCTCAGGGACAGCACCAGGCCCCAAGTTTAAGCCTCATGACCAACAAAACAAAACAAAAACTTAAAAATGGAGGTAGAATAAATAATACAGAAGTATTTGAAACCTGTCTCTTGTATTTTGTTAATCAAACAATTCTTTTTTGTGTGAAAATAAGCATTTGTTTCAAATCAATTTCACAAAACATGGATAATTTTGAAAACTGAGAGGCTGTCAGTGAGCAATAGTGGTATAAGGAAGCAAGAATATCATTTAACAAATAATATTATTCCTACCTCTTTATTTCTACCACTGGATAACTTGAAAAATGAAATAGAAACTCTAAGGACCTTAGTCATAGTGCTGGGCTTATGGTTTGATTTATCTATTATGTTTTACTGATATACAACTTTAAAAGTACAAGCCCAAAGGGTAGTTTTATGATGTTAAATCAAATGTATATCCAAGAAAAAAAATCAAAATTCCTCTTCCTTTGTGTGTGTGTGTGTGTGTGTGTGTGTGTGTGTGAATAGTAAAGCTTGAACTCAGGGCATGGATGTTGTCCCTGAGCTTTTGTGCTCAAGGCTAGTAGGTAGTACTCTATCACTTTTGAGCCACAGCTCCACTTCTGGCTTTTTTTTTGGTAGTTAATTGGAGATAACAGTCTCACAGACTTTCCTGCTTGGGCTGGCTTTGAACCTCAATCCTCATATCTCTGCATCTTAATTATAGGTGTGAGCCAGTGCTCAGGGTTTTTTTTTTTGCTTGTTTGTTTTTTCCTTCCTGGTCCTGGGGCTCAAACTCTGGGCCTTGGTGCTGTCCCTGAGCTACTTGTTGTTCAAAGCTAGTGCTCTACCACTTGAGCTAGGCTGCTACTTCTGGCTTTTTCTGTGATTGATTGAAGTTAAGAGTCTCACAGAAGCCGGGCGCTGGTGGCTCACGCCTGTAATCCTAGCTACTCAGGAGGCTGAGATCTGAGGATCGCGGTTCAAAGCCAGCCCGGGCAGGAGAGACCATGAGACTCCTATCTCCAGTAAACCACCAGAAAACCGGAAGTGGCGCTGTAGCTCAAGTGGTAGAGCACTCGCCTTGAGCTGAAGAGCTGAGGGACAGTGCCCAGGCCCAGAGTTCAAGCCCCACGACCGACAAAAAAAAAAAGATGAAATTATCTTTAACTTTTTCTAAAAAGAAAAGATATCCATCTTACTTTTTTCAACACTACGTATGGGGCTCTCTTTCTGAAAAAAAAGTGACAGTTTTAATTCATATTTAATCCCTCCCAAGTTTTTAGTGTACAAAAGTCTAATTGTGCTTTTATAGAAATATAACTATTGTTATCATTATATAGAGGGGTTATCATTTCAAAGTCAGGTAATGAGCATATCTCTTTTTTAACATGCAAAAGCCTAACTGTGCTAACTGTACTTTTTAAAGTAAACAAGAGGAATAACAATATGGCCCTATTCCAACAATCACGTGGTCATAAATATTAAACTAAATAAGTAATCATAACTTTACAATTTCTCTAATTTCTTAACTATTAACTTTTGAATAACTAAATTTCAGTGTATTTGTAGAATTTGTAAAATTAAATGCTTACAAAACCAATGGTACAAAATTTATATCCTGTGACACCAGAATAAAAAAGAGGCATTATTCAAAGATTAATAAGAAAATCGTGTTCTTTTTTCAACATTTATTTCATTAGGTTACTTTTCTTTCTGCTTTTCCTATCATTGTTTCCCTGGGACCGTGACTCTCTTTTCCAGAATCTTCAGGGGCCAGTCTGAAGAATTCTCCAATTCCTTTATGACACCTAGCAGTTGGGCATACACAAACTGGATTCTCTCCTGCATATTTATTGTCAGCTTTCCTTGATAAAAGTGTTGTAGTATTAATGGAAGAGATGAAAGAACCAAGCAACTTCCTGAGGGCTTGAGAAGCTACCACTGTTCTGAAGATACATTTTTTTATTTTTCTCATTGCACCAGGCTGAATGAAGTATGAAGACTCTTCCTAACTGTGCACTATTAAATGCCAATGGCTGTAAAGTGATGGATAGGTGCCTAGAACACTGCTTTAGTTGTCACTATGGTTAAACCAACAAGGATCACTAAAGCAATTCTTATTATTTTTCTTTTTTTTTGGGGGGGGGATCCGGTCGTGGGGCCTGAACTCTGGGTCTGGGCGCTGTCCCTCAGCTCTTCAGCTCAAGGCTAGCACTCTACCACTTGAGCCACCGCGCCACTTCTGGCTCTTTTCTTTGTGCTTATGTGGTACTGAGGAATCGAACCCAGGGCCTCAGGCATGCAAGGCAAGCACTCTACCACTGAGCCACCTTCCCAGCCCGATTCTTATTATTTTTCACAGACAGATAAATAATTTAGGTTTTAAAAAGAATCTTATCAAACATAGCTTGGTTTACTACAGTAGATACCAAGAAATTCAGGCAGGAGAATCCTAAATTTAATTTCTTCAAATTATCTCCCTTGATGTATTTACACAAGACATTCATATTTGCTAAAATTGTAAAATATTAAAGGCTTTCTGTAAGACATCTCAATCTGGTATGTGACTGACAGAGAAGAAATGTATTTGTGTTTTTAATTTAATTTTAATTTTAGTTTGTGTTTGGAAACTAAGTTGATATTAAGAGATGTCTCTCTTAAAGATGCTGATTTAGTACTTGCCATTGTTTGGCAATGGAAGAGAGAATATGGTCTATGATAAAAGCTATAGTTAATTAGGCCAAGGACTCTGAGATCATTAAAGCTAATCTGATGAGTAAATGCATGACTAGGGACGTCACTGAGCTGGTAATGCCTTCTGGTTAATTCTGGTTAATGATTTGAAAATAACATTGATTTGTAGAGTATATAAGCCAAGGCCAAAATGATCTCAGAATAGTTGCTGGCTGTGGGATTCTGACAGAAATGTATAAATGAATAAATTAATGAATAGGCACATAAATTTATGTATGCATACAAAATGTATTTTAAGTTGTGTTAAAGAGTCATAACTTAAACCTGCCTATGTATTGCTATTCTAGAGTCAGAAACAAGCCCTACAAAATCTGCTCATGAAGGCTGTCTGACCATCTATATGCTTCATTGCTACTGTAAACTGATTTTACTTCATCTTTGTAATTTCCATTTTTTCAAAAAGATAAAGATCTAATCTAGTGATGGATGAGACTTAGATCATCCTTAGGCATAAAGAGGCATTGCTGATCTTAATACAAATATTGAACAATATTCTAATTTGTATATCTAGGTAAGTTTTTTTTTAAAGAGATTACTATTTATCTAGTACCCAATATAAGTCAGTGTTTTGGTATATATAACTTCATTTAATTCTCATACAAACTCTAAAAGCATAATTTACTACTGTTCATTTCTTATACTTAAATAATCAGGATACTGAGAATTTAAGTAATTTTCTCCGTGGTCACTTAGCTTGTAATCACAGAGCTAGTATTAAAACTTAGGTTCAGCTTGTAATGACAGAGCTAGTAGTCAGACTTAAGTATTCCCAACTTGAATGTGGATTCTATTTTTTTTTCACTTTTACCAGGTTGAAGTGTGAAGACTCTTGTTAACTGCCCATTAATTGTATAAATGACAATAGCTGTAATGTGATGAGTAATTACAAAATAAACTTATATAGACGAATGATGAAAAGGTGAGAAAACCAGGCAAAGATTAAACTGTCTTAAAGACATGTAAGAATCTACCTTAAGTATGGCAGACACTATGAATTCTGGGGCTCACATGGCTTATGGAAAATAAAGGACGTTCATACAACCTGTCTAATATTCACTTGTTTTCAAATATTTATATATCAGTATGCTATTTACTTTGAGGGGCAAAAATAAGGATTCATTGAGAAAAGGGATAGACAAATTCATATAAAGTGCCCAAATTAGGCAATATGTAATAAGGACCAAATTATTTACATATACTTAGTGATTTGGGTGGTCAGAAGATGGAATGAGCTGGCAAGTTTAGGAAAGCTTTTTAATGAGGTGGGACTTGAGCTATATCTTCAAGTATGGGTAGAAATCAAAACAGGTGAAATGTACAGGCTTGTCTGGGGTGGCTAGAGTGAGCAGTCTATATAGGAAACAGGAAGGGAAAGATGATGGGGACCAAATATGTAATACAAGATTGAAGAAGAAAAATCCTAGATATAGAAACAGACCAGGTTCTACCAGACTATTAATCAGATCTGATGGCTCCTTCCATCTAATTTGGGGGAAGGATACATACACATAGAAAAGGTGAATACAGACAAAAGCATCTCCATGATGGAGATGCATGGCTTAGAAGCTACAAAATAATTTGTGTGTGTGTGTGTGTGTGAAATATATCTGTACTCGGTGACTGGTTTTCTAACAGAAGGGTCTTTTGTTCCAAATAGCTAGACTCAAGAGACAAAGTCTGATAAAATCAGAGAGATCAGTATTCCCAGCTGGTGCAAGGGCTGATGCCATTCCACTACACACCCTACAGGAAGTAGCTGGAGATACACAGCTGATTGATTTCCACAGCAGGAGTCTTGTGGCAGGGTGGGGCAGAGACTGGTCAAATATGGATGAATTCTTTAGTCACTAACTCCAATTAGTTCACTGATTCTGACTTTATTCATCAAATCTGTGAAAGTTACTCTCAGAAGCAGCACTATTTCTTAACTAATTTTTGAAAAAGGAGAGGAAAACCATGGAAGCTTCTTCAGGCAGAATTCCAGGATTATTTCATCAGTTAGTTCTTACATTACATGTTATTGAATCTGAAAAAGCAAAAAATTAAATCTACTGTTTGCCTTCCTTCCTCCCTCTTTCCCTCCCTCCCTTCCTTTCTTCCTTTCCCTCTTTCCTTTCCTTCCTTCCTTTTTATCTACAAGTAGCCTCCCTACTTCTGACAATAAAAAAATTTCTGAATGTCCCTCAAGTGGCAAATCTGCTCCAGGTGAGACCATAGGGATAGCACGAGCTCTAGGGCCAAACAGACCTTTCCAATTCCAACCTAAATGTTTACTTACTATGTGGCTTGAACAACAACAACAACAACAAACAACAATTTAACCTCTTTAAGTCTCAGTTTTCTTTTCTACAAACTGGGATTTGGGGGTTTCTAGGGATCATTTAGACTCAGGTCTCTTGTTGGTTCAAAGTGACTACATACTTGCAATTCTTTGTGCTGATTTCCCTATTGTTAACTAGAAATGATCTGAAATCCTAGCACCTACTCAAGTACACCATATAGCATTTATTCTCAACCACAGTCAGCTCAAAGTTCTAAAAGATCACATTTGAAACTAGTGGCAGGGGGCTGGGAAGGTGGCTCAGTGGTAGAGCGCTTGCCTTGCATGCCTGAGGCCCTGGGTTCGATTCCTCAGCACCACATAAGCAAAAAAAAAAGCCGGAAGTGGCGCTGTGGCTCAAGTGGTAGAGCGCTAGCCTTGAGCTGAAGAGCTGAGGGACAGCGCCCAGGCCCAGAGTTCAGGCCCCACGACCGGACCCCAAAAAAAAAAAAAAGAAACTAGTGGCAGGAAAAGTGTGTCCCATTCATCTTTCATAATCAATACCAAAATCTCTTACTTGAAAAGTACTTGTTTTTGACAAAATCTCAAGGAAGGTAGGAGGAAGCACTTTCTCCTCATAGCTACAGTTTTCTAAGACAGCTGAAACTAAGAATCCATTTGGCAGGAGACACCCCTTTGGATCAGTAATGTCTTGATGTAGTTACATGATTGGGTTATCTGTGGAACTCAGTTTTTTTTTCTTGGAAAAGTAGCCAAATGTAAAAATACAGAGCCTCACAGTTTATAGCTCATGAACTAGCAAGTCAGCTTCAAAGTACCTGGTATACTTCTTTTTTTTGTGACTGGGTCTTGCTATGTGGCCCAGGCCTGCCTCTAATTCCTGGCCTCAAGTGATCTTCCTGTTTCAGCCTTCTGAGTAGCTGGGATAACAGGCAGGCAATGCTGTGTATGGCTACAGAAGGACTAGCATAATTGCTTTAATACCTCAAAGGTTCCTTCCCAGTTTCCTTATCCAGTTGGTATTGTGGGGGTGGGGAGGATTATTATAGAGCATTGGAATTCTTTGGAGTGGGGGTGGTCACATAGGGTTATAAATACCAGTGGCCAAACTGAGTTGGCTGCAGTACATGAGTGACATATTGTAGTATCCTTTTAAAGTCACAGAACAAGGAAGCACACTAAAGTATTTCCACAAAGAAATTTTCTTTGGAAACACATTAACAACCAAACACCTGCACCCTACAATTGTAAGCAAATTTCTCATGCCAGGAATGTGACTAGGAGGATTTAAAATCACACAGATTATCACTAGTGAAAATAAGATATCTAAGCTGGCCTAAAGAAAGGCTTAGAGACAGTTGTTGCTGCTCACAGAGTCATAATCAAATTACCAGGTGACTATTTGCTATACAAATATTTAACTTAAAGCCGGGCGCTGGTGGCTCACACCTGTAATCCTAGCTACTCAGGAGGCTGAGATATGAGGATCGAGGTTCAAAGCCAGCCCACGCAGGAAAGACTGTGAGACTCCTATCTCCAATAAACTACCAGAAAACCGGAAGTGGCGCTGTAGCTCAAGTGGTAGAGCGCTTGCCTTGAGCTGAAGAGCTCAGGGACAGCGCCCAGGCCCAGAGTTCAAGCCCCACGACCAACCAAAAAAAAAAAAAAACCCAAATATTTAACTTACTCAGTATCTATTCCAATGGTGGTAACTTCTTCTAGGGCAGTGGTTTTCAAGAAGGTAAAATCCTGTCTTTCAAGGGACATTGGGCAATATCTGGAGACAATTTTGGTGGTTTTAACTGGGAAGTTCTTATTGCTAGTAGTTACAGGACAGAGATGCTGCTAAACATCCTACAATAACACTAGATAGCTTCCTACACAACACAAAACAAAACAAAAATAAAAACCCCAAACTACCCAATCCAAGATGTCAATGGTGCTTAAGTTGAGAAATTGGGTACTAGAGCATATTCAATCTCTTGAACTCTAGTTTCATGGTGGCAGCCTTGTTTAAAAAAAAAACAACAGAAGTAGGGGCTGAGAATGTGGCATAGTGGTAGAGTGTTTGCCCTGCATGAAGCCCTGGGTTCAATTTGTCAGTACCACATAAACAGTAAAAGCTGGAAGTAGCTATGTGGCTCAAATGGTAGAGTACTAGCCTTAAGCAAAAGAAGCTCAGGGACAGTGCCCAGATCCTGAGTTCAATCCCCAGCACTGGCAAAAAAAAAAAAAAAAAAGATGGAAGGAGGGAAGGAGGAAGGAAAGGAAGGAAGGAAAAAAGGAAGGAAGGAAGAAAGGAAGAAAGGAAGAAAGGTGGGAGAGAGGAGAGGAGAAGAGAAGAGGGGAGTGGGGGGGGGGCCAAGATGGACCAAAGGTCAGCACAAGGGATATGTTTGGAGAGGGCTACTTAGCTGCTGTAAAGCTGGAGTTATTTAAACCTCCAAGTGATAAATCTTCCAGGGTTTGATTTCACTTCTCTCCCAGGGTGGGTAGATAATGCTTTATCTTCTACTGACTCATTTTCAGGCAGGTGTACTAAGTGCCAAAACCTTAGATGGGCTGATACTGGCTTTATACCATATGGAAGGAAGATGCAAGTATCTCTGTGCAAATTGGCAGTCTTTCAGTGCTCATACTGGGTCCTGTCTTTTAAGGGGTTTCATATGTGCTTAAGGGCAGTGTAAGTTTACTATGAGAGGGGGAAAAATCAAATGAAGAAGCCTAAAAGATTTTTTTAAATGTAATAGAATGCTATCTATCTAGCTATCCCAGACAGATTTTGTAATGTACTGTTTTTTGGTTCTGAATTCTGATCAGCCTGAATTAGAGGAAAGAACAACCCCATAAGCCTGCTGCTACAATTACATCTTACCAACCCAGATGCGAGACAAGAAAGGAAAATACTGATGGGCTTAGTTGATGTGAACTAATTGGAGAAACTAAACAGACCCTAAAGGGGTTTCCATTTCCTATTTTTCTTGTCACTAAGAAATAGCAAACCTTGGGGCTGGGAAGGTTGCTCAGTGGTAGAGCGCTTGCCTTGCATGCATGAGGCTCTGGGGTCAATTCCTCAGCACCACATAAGCAGAAAAAAAAGCCGGAAGTGGCGCTGTGGCTCAAGTGGTAGAGTGCTAGCCTTGAGCTGAAGAGCTGAGGGACAGTACTCAGGCCCAGAGTTCAAGCCCCATGAACAACAACAACAATAACAAAAGACACAGAATGTTTTCCATTCTTCATAAGTAAAAGGTAAGATTCTTCACAGTGGTAAGGCACTAGCCTTGCGCAAAAGAGCTCAAAGACACAGCACAGGCCCTGAGTTCAAGTCCTGTGATTGACAAAAAAAGAAAGAAAAAAGGAAAATGCTAAACATTGTTTCATGGTTATAAAGACCCTTCTTTTCTTGTTGGGCTTTTCTTAGGCACATACAATTCCTTTTCCTCATCAGACTCTTTAATTCAGGAAAATGGAATTTCCTGAAGAGATTAGATATTATAGATTAGATTCCTCCCAGTTTTCTAAAATCATGCTCAATATTCTCATTATGACTTCTGGAAGGGTTTCTTCCTTTCTACTTCCAACATAGAAGGGAACCCAGGAAAGGTCCTTACTCAGGAAGGCTGAGATCTTTGACTGCTTAAAAGGATTCTCTGCCATTCTTTTTTTTTTTTTTTTGGGTCCAGTCGTGGGGCCTGAACTCTGAGCCTGGGTGCTGTCCCTCAGCTCTTCAGCTTAAGGCTAGCACTCTACCACTTGAGCCACAGCGCCACTTCCAGCTTTTTTCTTATGTGATGCTGAGGAATCAAACCCAGGGCCTTGAGCATGCAAGGCAAGTGCTCTACCACTGAGCTACCTTCCCAGCCTCTCTCTGCCATTCTTATCTGACCAGATTCTATGAATTATTTAGAAGGAACCAATGAAAAGCCTTGAGAACTAATTTTACCATGTTCATGATAATAATTTTCCCTAAGTGCAGCTTCATGGATTTATCAACACTATTGCACAGTCCCTGTAGTTCTCTGTAGATTTGATTACTACTCATCTGTCTAGTGCAACTATTCCCGGTGGTATTAGCCAGGTCAAAGCAAAGCATGTGCTTCTATCTCACAGATTCAAATCCCCTTCTTATACATACCCCCCCATCCCCCAAGCACATGCCCTAATTGTGGGGCATGAACTCAGAGCCTAGGTGCTGACCTTGAGCCAACTTTTTGCTCAAGGCTAGCACTCTACCACTTATAGCCATAGCTCCATTGCTGGTTTGTAGGTACTTAATTGGAGATAAGAGGCTCATGGCCTTTCCTGCCCAGGTTGGTTTTGAACTGTGATCCTAAGATCTCAGCTTCCTGGGTAGGTAGCATTACAGGTGTTAGCCATCAGCAGCAGGCTCTAACACACATTCTATGGTAATGTATGAGTCCATTAAAACAGAAAGGGGCACAAAGCTTGAAGCTAAAGTTGCTTTTCTTTTTATAAAATATTTATTTTTATGTTTTACTCAAAAATAATTAGAATCCGAAAGCAAAGTCATTATTTTCTGAGTCTAGTTTATGTTTCAGTAGGGAAGATTAGTTCACTTTGACTGAAGCATGTGAGTCAGGAACCCAGCACTCTTATCAGAAAAATGACTCAGTCCTCAGAATGAGTCCAACAAAATCTTTTCACTAGCCTCCTGGGGGTTGTGGAACTGACACAGAGTTTTCCCCTCTCATTGTTTTCACTTCCTATGAGCTCAGTATGAGCCAAGCCAGGAGTGACATCCTCCCCTCCCAGAAGGAGGCAAAAACTTCCCAATGCTTTTAACTTCCACACTGGGTAAATTAGTGGAACAGAGCTTCTGATCTGCACCTCCAACTTGATGGAGGGCAGTGATTATTTTATAGTCACTATTTACTTTTAAGATTCTTATCTCCAGTTAACCACTAGAAAGTCTAAAGCAGCTCCAGTGCTAGCTCTGAGCAGAAGAGTTCAGGGACAGGGCCCAGGCCCTGAGTTGAACCCTCAGGAGACAAAAATAACAAAATGTGTCTTAACAGGGCATTTTACCTCCCTTCCTCTTCTCTCCCCCACACACTGAGTCATTGAACTCATTTTTTTAATCGCTGGAACTCTCTCACAAAAGCCATGCCTCTACAGCAGCATTTTGCTGGTTATTTTAGAGATGGAGTCTCTAGTATTACATACAGGCTTGAGCCACCAGAACCTGCCCTCCCCTGCCAGCTCCCCACAACCCCATCAAAGCTTGCCTTGTCAACAAGAGCCCACAGCTGGATGCTCCCAGCCTTCATATTCACAGTATTCACGGTAGGAGACCATGAAACTAGTTGGCTATAGCAAACAGCTAAGCAGCTAGTGGAGTCTAAGCACTAAGAAGCAATATACTTGATACAAGTAACATACAGTAATACTCAGTAATTTCTTGAAGTCTTCCAGCAACATAAAAATTCAGTGTTTTTAGAAAGGGGGGAGGAGGGGAGATGACTTGTTATCACATCCAAACACAATTTATACCTGCCTAAAGTCTCTTTCTTATATTCTAGCTCATATTTAAGGTTTTCTTTTTTTTTGGGGGGGGGGTCCAGTCGTGGGGCCTGAACTCTGGGGCCTGGGTGCTGTCCCTCAGCTGTTCAGCTTAAGGCTAGCACTCTACCACTTGAGCCACAGCGCCACTTCTAGCTTTTTCTTTTTGCTTATGTGATGCTGAGGAATCGAACCTAGGGCCTCAGGCATGCAAGGCAAGCGCTCTACCACTGAACCACCTTCCCAGCTCCTCTTGTTTTGTTTTGAGACAGTCTCACTAAATAGTCCAGGCTGGCCTTGAACTTGTCATTCTGTCTGACTCCTGAATGTTGGGATTATAAGCGTGTTTCACTTTGCCTGGCTTTTATACAATTTTTTAAAAGATTTGTTTATTTCCTTTTCTAGCTCAGTGAAGATTAGAAGGGAGGGGAGACTGCTACAGCAGACTCTAATGATGAAAAGTCATAATTACATATTTGGTATCCTTCCAGGACTAGTTCCAGAATCCCCATGGATAATAAAGTCCATGTATACTCAGGCCAATCATAAAAAATGGCATAGTATCTGCATACAACTTAAATCTTCTCTGGATTATTTATAATATCAATACAATGTAAATGTTATATAAATACTTATCATGCTATATTGTTTTTTACATTTGTATTATTTTTATTGTTGTTTTATGTTTTCTTATGAAATGCTTTTAATCTGTGGACAGTTGAGCCAACAGATAACAGAAAATATCTCCTTCATATACACCAAGCAGATTCAACCAGTACAACATGGCAGAGGTCCTGAACCAGTACTTCAATACTCAAACTGCATAATAATTTAGGAACATGTACATCAGAACAGCCCCCAATTTTTCTAATATATTTGAGAATATTACTGTAGAATAAAGTATACTTTTTAGTGTTAACCTGCACTCATTAAGAAAAAGTTATACATAATATAATGTTGAGAAAACAAGGAAAATAAAATTTAAAGTAATTCTTATGCTAGCTAAAATCTAGTTAGTTAAAACCATTTTGCAGCTGACAGGGATAAATTTGTTTTCTAAAAATGGATCCAGGTGAATTGGATAATAGACATATACTTATAGAAAGTGTATCTTCTTGAGGAATTTCCAACAGGAGAGAAAAGAAAAATGTTCAGGCTAAACAGGGAAGGCTACACTGACACTAGAACAGAAGCATGTGTGTTTTGAAGAGGAACACAAATGGGCTCATGAGTATGAATTTTCTCTATCTACCCTTTCTCTAGCAGGTACCTCAAGAAACTCAGAAATAAGGACTACTGTTAATCCGGGCATTATTTCCAAGCATGGTAAGAGAGCCTGTAGCTAATATATCACATCAATGCTGAATATCCCTTAGGTCGTTTTTTAAGGGGTTCTTCAGCGATGGCCACTCTGTATACTTGGATCTTGGCCCACAAAGCTATCATCTTTCTAAGACAATGTGGCTTTGATATGGTGTCAATGTCTTTCCTACTCTTTTTTGTTTTTATTTTTTGAGGCAGGGTTTTACTATATTATCTGCTATGTAGCCCAGGCTGGCCTCAAAGTCTTGTTCATCTTGCCCCAGCCTCCCAAGTGCTAGGATTACAGGGAAGTATCACCATGCCTGGCTGCCTTTAATCTTTGATGGGCAGGGGTTCTGAGAGAACAAATTTTTACTGTTTAACTATGTAAGTATAAGTGGGAATAATTACTATTACTGATGAAAATGAAATGCCAGTAGTATCCTTTCTAAATCTATTCTATATACCATGAAGGTCACAGTGGTGGAGTGAAGCATTTAGCACAAAGGAAACCCTTGAGTATAGTGAGAGTCAAACTCAAAAGAAATACCCCTGGCCAGCAAATCCACATTTTGGGGTCCAGGCATTTAAACATGCATTGTTTTAATTTAGGCTCACAAAATCTTAGGACTGGAAATTCCTGAAGGTAATAAAAACTAAAACAGAACTCAAACTCTCCTATAGGCAAAGAACATGTACTCTTGGAATCTGGGATGCACTATTAAGCTGCTTGCTGTAAAAAGCATCTTTTAAAGCATCATGTTTCATTTAATAACATCAGAATTTGATTCCCTATTTCTTAGCATACTTAAAAATTTCCCCTGTGTGATATCAACACTTTAGGAGGTGAACCATGTTTATCTTAGGGCATCTCGTGGGTAAATCTGAAAACAGAGCCCTGAGGATGTCTTCACTGCAGTTAGCAAATTAGTTAATTTGAAATCTCAGGAAATCCTGAGTTTCTTACATAAGAATAAGGAAGGCTAGACATTTTTTTCTACACCCTTAATAATGAAAATTAAACTATGGTAGGAAAAAGTTCAAACCATCTTATTGTACATCCAAGAGACTGTTTCGTTTCCTTACAGTGTGTTGTGGTGGCAAGGGAAGTGAGAATATGAAAACCAGAGTTGGGAGTGAAACTTTAGATACTCAATTAGTACCAAGCAAATATATAAATATTAGGAAAAGGAAAAAAGAGGAGCAACACTTACTTTAAAATCTGCTAGCTGTTGGTTAATGACATCCACTTCGGTTGCCACTACCCACTGGAGCGCCTCTCCCTCCTCTGCAGCTGTAGTTGCATCATTGAGAACCTTCAATTTCCTATAGAAGTCCTCTACTCGACTCAAGGTCAGCTCCAGCTGTTCCTGGCGAGCTTTTCCTCTCTCGGTCAGTTTGCTGCACTGTTTGTTTAGGGCTTCTAGTTCCCTTTTGAGACCTAGTAGGTCCAGAGTCCCCTCTTCTTCTAGCATCTGTCGGCACTCTGCTTCAGAGGCTTCTATGTCTAACCTGAGGACTTGAATTTTGTTAAGGAACAGCCTTACATCCTCGATTTGTGACTGCAGGCTATCTGTGTCTCTGCCAATAGCACCCATGCCATCTAGCTCATCATCCAGGTCTGCCAATTGGGAAAACATCTCTCGGACTCGGCAGTGAAACTGGCCAATCCCCTCCAGTTTGTTTTCCATCATCATGCAACTACTATTCACTCTTTGCTTTACTTCTAAGAACTCTTGCTGGGTGACCTCAGCTTGATGTAAAAGTTGGGAAGCATCAGATCCATCGGGTGCATCTTCTACCAGCCCCTGAGTAAAGTTTCTTAGGTAGTCTACCTGAGGCTCCAGGGCCTGCAGTACTTCTTGTTGAGCTCTTAGCTTCTCCAGATTCTTATTGCTACATGCTTGAGAGCCCAGAGCATCAAAGATTTCAAGTTGGTGTTTGGCTCCTTCAACTTTCTTTTCAATATTCTTAAAGCTTTCCTGAAACTCCTTGAGCCTCTGAGTCATTTCTTCTAGTGACCCTGTTTTTGCCTGTAGCTCCTCTGTAATGGCATCCATGCTTTGGTTGATACCAGCCTTTTCATCCCGAATACCATCCTCATCTGTTTCTGAGGAATTAATTAGAATATCAGCAGCACTATTTAGTATTTCCAGTAAGGAACGGCGTTTTTCTACGTCATTCAGCATAGCCTTTGACCGCAGGAGACCGGACTCTAACTGCACTGGATCCAGAGTAACCTGCAGCTCAGACATCTTGTTCTTACAATCTTCTATCCAAGGTACAAGGTCTTCCACATGCCACTGATATTTCTGAGCTTTCTGCATACAGTCCTTGAGCCTAGACTGTCTATCTGCAGTTTTCTTACTAAGTTCTTCCCAGTGGCTTTTGAGTTCAACCAACTGGTTTTGTAAAGTTCTCTTTTCTTCTCCAGGAGGCACAGAAAGCAGCAGAGATTCTCCCTCAGCCACAATCACTTCATAGGAACCACTATGTTGATTAAGGCTCTTTTGAAACTCTTCATTCTCCTGAAGCTGAGACTGCAGTCGCTCCAATTTTGCAGAAATTGGGCAGTTTTTTGCTTGCTGGCTTTGTTTGTCATCTAACCAGGTCCTCAGCTCATCAAACATTTGCTGGAACTGCTGGGTGCTGGCAAGAGCTGCCTGTAGTCTGTTCATGCGATCAGCTGAAATAAGAAAATGAAATCAAAATCAATCAAGCCTGAACATGGCATTTAAAGTATTTGTTGGGGGGACTGGGAAGGTGGCTCAGTGGTAGAGCGCTTGCCTTGCATGCCTGAGGTCCTGGGTTCGATTCCTCAGCACCACATAAGCACAAAGAAAAGAGCCAGAAGTGGCACGGTGGCTCAAGTGGTAGAGTGCTAGCCTTGAGCTGAAGAGCTGAGGGACAGCGCCCAGGCCTAGAGTTCAGGCCCCATGACCAGACCCCCCCCCAAAAAAAAATAAATAAAATATTTGTTGGGGAAGGAATCTTAGGGGAAGGAAATAAATATTAACTGAGAGTGTACTATAAAAGAGGCATATAACTAGACTTGTATACACATTATATCCTATTTAAATCTATCAACCTTATAAGGTGACCTGAGAGTTCTAAGCTACTAAAAATTGACAGTCATAAATAATTCCAGAAAAATAAGCAATAAAGAGATGACATTATTTTTTCTTTTATGAGGTCATCAGAAGTCCAGAATATATTCTAATTTTGCATATATGCAGGGAGAGGGTTTATGCATGGATATACCCAAAGAATAAAGAAACTAAGTGGCCATAATAAAAAGGCATATGTAAGTCCACTTATTAGTATTAGTACACCTATGGGCATGTCTACCTGCTGACTTTGTGTTATAGCTTTAATATCTAGGACCGTGGTATGTAGAACTCCATACAGCATATGGAGCTCAGTGTGTAATAACCACAGCAATTCTCTGTCACAGGAATAAGGGCTAGATTAACATTATTATAAGCTCAAAAGCAAGCTAAAGTTGATCTTAGATGTTCATGACTACTGCCACTTTCACCCTAACTTACCTGCAAGGTCTTCTAAACCTTGGAGTGGCAAGGCAACTGTGTCCAAACGCTTCTTCAGCTCATCCTTAAGATATGGCTCTCCAATGAGCAGTGAAAGTTCATCACACAGTGTTTGGGCTTCCTTCATCTCACAATCTAATTGCTCTAAGTCAGATCGAATCTCACTAGTTTCCTCCAGTTGCTGCTTTACTGCCTCAGGTTGGGTGCTGATGGCCGACTGGCTGCTTAGTCGATGTCCAACTGCCTTCACTTTCTCTGATAAGTCCTGTAGCAATTCTTGGTACTGGGTGCTTTTGACAAGAGCTTGGTCAATTTGGCTGGAACGGGAATTAAGTTTGTCCGTCAGCTCAATCCACTTCTGGTTGATGCTCTGGAGCTCTTTCTGTACTTGGCTGGTGGATGGAGAGACATCTCCAGGGCCTGTTAGGATGCCCTGAGCTGCCTCATTCAGCTGCTCATGCTGTTGCCTGCGTGCTTCAAATTCCTTCAGCATAAACTGAAACCAAAATGACACCAAGATGTTTGGACTGAGAAAACAGATCTAAAAACAGTGTCAAAACAAAAACTGATTTTGGATTGTGCCAATCCTCTTTTGAAAATAAGCCAGGAAACTCCAGGGATAAGTCTACTAGGCTAAGGAAGTATTACTTTGACAATTCCTTAATAAAAATTTATTTTTAAGTATTGGTTGTATCTATCTTACATTTTTTTTCCTTTGTCTCATTTTGTTTTAGTGTCAGTTACTAAGGTCAATCTAGGGTAGGAAACTATCTCGGCATTTATCAGCTTTGCTGTGCAACACCAGGCCTCTGATTTGTCTCAATGTCAGTTATATTACCAGTTGGGCTTCTCATTTCAACTCTCAATGCTTCTTCTTAGTTTCCTTGTCTCTCTTTTTTTCTCTATGTTTTGTGCTCAAAGCTGGTACTCTACCACTGAGACACAGCTCCACTTCAGGCTTTTTGGTGGTTAATTGGTTATAAGTCTCTTACAGACTTTTCTGCCCAAATGAGTTTCCAACCACAACCTTTGTATTTCAGCCTCCTGAATAGCCAGGATTATAGATGTGAGCCACAGTTTTTTTCTTAGTTTCTTTACCGAAATTCCAGTAGTGCATAAAATCTTTACATTATAATATATTACAATCAGAGAAAGAGCTTCTTTAAAGCTTTCAATTAATTTATTTTCCATCTTTTATTGCTCTCATCAAAAGTTAGGATTATGGACTCTTGTACCAGAGTGCCTGCATTTAAATTCTGGCTCTGTCTGTCACTAGTTGCATGGCACTAGGTAAATTTCAAAAGTTTTTCCAACTTCAGTTCCTCATCTTTACAATTATGATAGCAAAATATTTATCTTGGCTGTTATAAAGATAAATGATGTCTGTCACCTCAGTTGTGAGAAGTACAAAGGAATATCTCAGATACACAGGGAAGCACAAATAGGAGAAATGACCTAGGCATAAAGCAAACCCCTATCTCAAAAAATCTTAAGCAAACAAACAAAAATAACAACCCAATGTTGCTCCCTGCCATATACCAATGCAAAAGGGCAGGTGGAATAGCCAGTAGTAGAATGCCTATATAGCCAGTGTAAAATCCTGAGTTAAAATTCTAGTACCATCCTCGGGGCTGGGAAGGTGGCTCAGTGGTAGGCTTGCCTTCCATGCATGAGGCCCTGGGTTTGATTCCTCAGAACCACATAAGCAAAAAGAAAAAAGCCAGAAGTGGCGCTGTGGCTCAAGTGGTAGAGTGTTAGCCTTGAGCTAAAGAGCTAAGGGACAGCGCCCAGGCCCAGAGTTCAAGCCCTACGACCGGACCCCTCCCCCAAAAATAAAATAAATTCTAGTACCATCCAAAAAAGAAAAAAGATTAATTGAGCCAATAGCATTTGCACTATCCAAATAATAGGACATAACCTCAAGAAATAACAGATGTGTAATCAATAAGCTATCAGAATGCTGTGAAAGCATGGAGTAAGAGTGATTTAATTTATTGGACATAACAAAAAGTAGAAGAGGAAAATCAGAAAAGCTACCCCAGAGATGACAATAAAGAATAAATAACTGGGGGCTGGGAAGTTGGCTCACTGGTAGGGTGCTTGCCTCACAGGCATGAAGCCTGGGTTCGATTCCTCAGCACCACATAAGTAGAAAAAAGCCGGAAGTGGTGCTGTGGCTCAAGTGGTAGGGTGCTAGCCTTGAGCTGAAGAGCTGAGGGACAGTGCTAGGCCCAGAGTTCAGCCTCCACGAACCCCCACCCCCCAACACACAAAAGAATAAATAACTGAGTGCTGGTAGCTCATATCTATAGTCCTAGCAACTCAAGAGGGCCTAAGATTAGGCAAAGGTACAGAGCTGTAGGAAAGTGACATGTTAGAAAAGAACAAACTACCTGATATAGGTAGAAATACAGGCATATGGGGGTAGGACTAGAAATGAAGCTGGTGAGACAAGCTGAAACAAAAGGGTAAAAGGCCTTAAATACGGTCTTTAGCTGACTTTCTTCAATAGGCAACTAAGAGCCACTAAGTTTTAATACACTCATTTTTTGTTGTTGTTGTTGGTCTTGGGGCTTGAACTCTGGGCTTGGGCGCTGTCCTTGCACTCTTCAGCTCAAGGCGAGTGCTCTACCACTTCTTCTCTCATAAATGTTCAAATTTACCAGAGGTTACCTAACATCAAATGTTTCAAAAGGCTTGAACATGTTACTCATACTTTTGTGATGGTTTTATTATTGCTATTTTAAAAGTAATATTATATATATCTATACACACACATACTGTAAGTATTGATAGCAATTAATAAACATAAGCTCTTTAAAAATCTCAATGATTTTCAAGAGTATAAAAGGGGGTGTTTGAGACAAAAAAACTTTGAAAAATCCTGAAAAATATTTGTAAGTAGACTAACTAGAGCTCAAAAATTCTCTGGAGGCAGGAGTCAAAAGAAAAGTTTCTTTCAAAAATCACTCTTAGATCATAGGGAACTCTGTGAGAGGATGAAAAAAATGAATAGGTTGGGGGAAGGGTAGAATGAGGAAAATGTTTTAAGCAGGATTTCATGGGAAATTATACAATTTTGACATCATAAATTTCTATGTTATTAGAGGCTGGCACCAGTGGATCATGCCTGTAATCCTAACTACTCAGGAGGCTGATAATGAAGGATAGCAGTTCAAAGCCAACCAGGCAGGAAAGTCCATGAGACTCTTATCGCCAATAAACTATTCAGAAAAAGCTGGCACTATAGCTCAAGTGGTAGAGCACTAACCTTGAACAGAGAGGATCAGGGACAGAGCTCAGGCCCTAAGTTCAAGCCCCAGGTCTGGCAAAAAACAAAACCAAGAACAAAACAAATGAAGAAAATGACTAAGCATCAGTGGCTCAAGCCTGTAATCTGAGCTACTCAGGAGGTTGAGATCTGAGGATCGTGGCCAGCCTAGGCAGAAAAGTCCCCGTAAGACTCTATCTCCAATTAACCATTCAAAAACTGGAAGTGGAGTTGTGGCTCAAAGTGGTGGAACACTAGCCTTGAGCACAAGTCCTCAGGGACTATGCCCAGGCCCTGAATTCAAGCCCCATGACTGACAGAACCCCCCAAGCCCCAAAACCCAAAAAGCAAAAACGAAAACAGCTGAGCAAAGTGAGCTATGTTTAGTGATATGAAATCTGCTGGCTGAGAATAATATTCAATCCCAGATTCACATCACTCTCATTTCTTTACTCTAAAGCATTAAGGTTTATGGCTCACCTGGACCTGTTGCTTCTGTGCATTCAACATGTTGGGGTCAATTGACAGGGGCCCCAGAACTCCCATCATCAGCTCCTTCTCCATTAGCCAGGGCCGGAGCTGAGATTCTGCAGCCTGGAAGCAGGCCAGATGGTTTGCAGATTCTTCTAGCTGCTTTTGCCGAGCTACTGTCACCTCAGTAGCCCTTTCCCATCGGGAATCTGTAGAGAGGAAATAAGAGGATTCAGTTCTTGACTCTCATCAGCAACTGGCCTGATTGTTAATATATTACAGGAAATGACCCAAGGACCACGATTTAACATTTGTAAAAATTAAAAATAACCTTTAAAAATTTTAACTTAAGTAATAAAAACAGTTTGTCATCTTTTTTGGCATGGTGGTTACATGAAACTACAAATATGAAACAACTATAGACAATCACACACGCAGAGTACATATAAAAGTACTATATATTTTGTGATCTGAAAAATATTTTCATGCTAATGAATATCTAGTTACTTTACACAGAGTTCAATATTATGAACAGGTAATTTATCTAAGCCTATTCTTTTTTTTTTTTTTTGATCATGGGGCTTGAACTCTGGGCCTGGGCACTGTCCCTGAGCTCTTCAGTTCAAGGAGAGCACTCTACCACTTAAGTTACAATGCCACTTCCGGTTTTCTGGTGGTTAATTGGAGATAAGAATCTCATGGACTTTCCTGCCTGGGCTGGCTTTGAACTATGATCCTCAGATCTCAGCCTCCTTAGTAGCTAGGATTACAGGCATGAGCCACTGGCACCTAGCTAAGCCTATTCTTAAATTAGATTATTTCCAATTTTCATCACTATCCTTTTTTTTTTTTCTTAGTCCTAGGGCTCGAACTCAGGGTCTGGATGCTGTCCCTGAGCTTCTTTGTGCTCAAGGCTAGTGGTCTACCACTTGAGCCATAGCACCACTTCTGGTGTTTTTCTGAATAGTTTGGAGGTAAGAATCTCATGTTCTCATGTAGTTACCTGCCCAGGCCAGCTTCGAACCATGATCCTTATTCAGTTTCCTGAGTAGTTAGGATTACGGGTGTGAGCCACCCCAACTTTTTCTTTTTTTGTCAGTCGTGGGGCTTGAACTCTGGGCCTGGGTACTGTCCTTAGCTCTTCAGTTCAATGCGAGCACTCTACCATTTGAGCCACAGTGCCACTTGCAGTTTTCTGGCGGTTAATTGGAGATAAGAGTCTCATGGACTTTCCTGCTGGGGCTGGCTTCAGCCTCCTGAGTAGCTATTATTATAGGTGTGAGCTACCAGTGCCTGGCCTTTCTTTAGTTTTTTTTTCTTCTTCTTTTTTTTTTTTTTGTTGGTCATGGGGCTTGAACTCTGGGCCTGAGTGTTGTCCCTGAGCTCTTCAGCTCAAGGCTAGCGCTCTGCCACTTGAGCCATAGTGCCACTTCCGGCTTTTTCTGCTTACGTGGTGCTGAGGAATTGAACCCAGGGCCTCATGCATGCAAAGCAAAGCACTCTACCACTAAGCCACCTTCCCAGCCCTTCTTTAGTTTTTGATCAAAGTAATTTGTCAGCTTGACTTGAACTAGAAAGCAAAATTGACTAACTCTGAGTGGAATTTCTAAAATGTCTTCTTATTCAGGTTCATTCTCTGATCCTTTAAGAATGGGCATCTTGTTTATAAAAACTAAGTTGGGTGTCAGTAGCTTACACCTGTAATCTTGGCTACTCAGGAGACTGAGATATGAAGATTGAGATTCAAAGTCAGCCAAGGCAGACAAACCTGAGACATTCTTGTCTTCAATTAACCAGCAAAAAGCTGAAAGTAGAGGTGTGGTTCAAATGTTGGAATGACAGCTGTGAGCAAAATAAAAAACAACACCAAAAAAGAACAACAACAACAACAACAAAAAACAACACAAGGGAGAGTGAAAGACCCTGAGTTTAAATCTCAGTATTGGTGGAAAAAAAATTAGCTGATCCCAGTTTCTTGGGAGGCAGAGGCGGGAAGGATTATGAGCTCAGAGCTAGTTATTGCAAAAAGCTATTCTTAAAAATAAAATGAAAACTAAATGTCTAGGGGCATCGTCCAGAATGAGCAAGGCCAAGGGTTCAACCTTCAGATTCTAGGATGTGCAGAGATTTTCTATTTGCTTTGGAGACAAAACAATTTAGGGAAGATGTGACACCCCTGTGACAACTTACTGAGTTCCTCTTGCATTTTCTTCCAGTTTTCTGCTTCTTGTGAGTTGGGATATGTCACCAGTAATTCAGCTAGGGCTTCTTTAACCTTTTGGATTTTTGGAGAATTCTGTTCCAATTCAGTCAGGAAAGCCTAGAAAAAAGAATATCAAGCACATCATGAACTTGTAGATAGGAAAGAAAGCTGTGGATTGGGGGCAGGGGGACCCTGGAAGACTGGGTGAGCCAATTACAGGCTCAAGTCTGGATCTATGAATGACTTTTTAAAAATTTTAAAGTATGTAACCGTAGAGGCTTCAAGTGGTAAGAGTACCTGCAAGACCAAGACCCTAAGTTCCATTCCCAGTGCCATACCAATTTTTTTTAACCTTTTACTTCAGTATTTACTTTGAAATGAAAATCTACATGCATCATGTAAGTTTTAAGTACAACACATCAGTGGAATCACAATTGTCACCTAAAATTCAAAACTGCCAAGATATGATAATAGCGCTGTTTTGGTAGTTCCAGAAGATGATGTCCTATGCTCAACTAAAATAGTTAAAAAAATAAATAAATAAAAAGGAGAAAATTTCTCATAGGATCTATTATTTTCTATCTTCTGACATTTTTAACAGTTCCACATGTCAATCTTAATAATGAATTCATAATAGTAGTGTTTTAGATCCCTCAGAGTTGAAAAGTTTAGTTTCCCAAGAGTTGGGAAAGATGCTTGGCTGTCCTGTAGCATTACAAGGAAAATTAGACACTATTCTCAATGAGCTCATGCTTCTGGGCCGGGCTAATCACTTCCTGCAAACATACCTGGTTTTGTTTCTGAATCTGATTCATTACAATTTCTAATTTTACAGATAGGACAATTCTCTAGAAATCAGATTAAACATTTGGAAGTCAAATATACTGCTCATTTCACTCATTTCAGCCTGGAGCACTGGCCATGTCTCACTCCCTAGGTTGAGGGAGGGACACTGGTACAATAATCCCTTCCCCTTAATATTGGGATGTAACTTGAGTAAACACAGTACCTTGTTAGATTCTGCTTGGGCTTTCACTGTTTCTGTCTTGCTTGGAGACAAAGAGGCATCCATGGCTTTCAGAACTTCCTCTTTTGATTCCAGCCACTGCAACACTGAGCTCGCCTCCTTCTGAATGTCCCCCATTCTGTTGAGGACAGTCTGGAGGTTTTCCTGACGTTCCTGGAGCATTCTCCCAAGTTTCTCATACTTCAGGTTTACATCTGACATGTCACATTGGATCTCCGTCAGATCTAGTATCATAGAAAGAGAAATCAGATTGGGAATAACTCTCCTCTTTGTTCCTAAAATACTTGACAAGAGTTTATACATCTCTTTTACTCCTTGTAGTCAATGAATGATTATCTTTCTCCCAAATTACAGAAAAGTTCTTGTTTATTCTTGGAAATATAGCAATGAAATTCCACTCTATAACCAATATAAACTTAAAAAAAGGTTCTTGTGTAAACACACAGAGCAAAAGAGCTCTCAATCTGCTTTCTTGCTTTGGCATTATACTCAGCTGTAAACTTTAAAATGCCTGATAAACATGAAAACAACAAAAGTGAGGGAAGTAAAAGTAAGAAGTTAACTTTAGCATATTCTTGGATTCAATGGACTTGGAGCTCTTCTTTTCCCTCTTCTCTAAACTACAGAGAAGTCCCACAGCTAGACTGTATTATCTCTCTGCTTAGCCCACAGCCAGCAAATAGACATCATAGTTGCTTGTTCCCTAGGTATTCTTCCTCACACCACTTTTGGCAGCGGTTCCTCCACATATATTGAAACAGATGCAAACATAAACACACCCAACACAGAAGCACTGTTGAAATGGCATTCTCACCTTTGCAGGTATGGTATCCGTTTACACTGCCTATAGAGCTTCCTACAGAGGGCAGTATGGAACCTGAGCAGAAGGACAAGGAGACAAACAGGGCAAGACCAACGTGTTAGGAATACATATATGCACTACATTTCTTTGTTGGTGTTCACTTTAAGCTTAGGCATCAGGAAGTTAAACACAGCACAAGACAACATACTTATGGAAAGAGACAGATCATATTAGCTGCCTTATGTGTAACTTACGGTATATTGGCTCCTTAGCAGTAATGATTATTAATTCTTTCTAGGGAAAAGTAAAATTCCCCCCCTCCTTTCCTCCCCTACCCCTCCCTCTCTCGGTAGTGGGGTTTGAACTCTGAGCCTGGGCACTGTTGCACAGCTCTTCAGCTCAAGGCTAGCATTCTACCACTTGAGCCGCAGCACCACTTCTGGTTTTCTGGTGGTTAATTGGAGATAAGAGTCTCATGGACTTTCCTGCCTGGGCTGGCTTTGAACCATGATCCTCAGATCTCAGTCTCCTGAGTAGCTAGGATTACAGGTATGAGCCACAGGTGCCCAGCTTCTCTCTCTCTCTCTCCTCTCTCTCTTTTCTTCTCCTTTTTTGTAGTGGGGGAAGGGATATGGTATTGGAGTTTGAACTCAGGCCGATAACAAGCATTCTACAACAAGCATTCTACAACTTAAGCTCTGAACAATGTGAAGCAAGTAACACCAATTATTAGAATGAGGATTTATAATAAAGACAAAAAGAATGGAGCACTGATGACTCAGGCCCATAATCTTTGCTAGTCAAAGGTGGCTGAAGTCAGAGCACCAAGATTTAAATCCAGACTGGGAAGAATAATTCCTGAAACTCTTATTTCCAATTAACCAACAAAAAGACAGAAGTAGAATTGTGACTAAAGTGATAGAGCACCAGCCTTGAGCAAACAAGCTAAGGGAGATTTGAGGCTCTGAGTTGAAGATCCAATACTAGCACACAAACACAGAAAACAAAATAATTCTAATATCAATGTCTTTCATTATAATAAAAATGAATAATAAGTGGATGCTGTAATCCTAGCTACTCAGGAGACTAAGATCTAAGAATTGTGGTTCAAGGCCAGTCTGGGCAGGCAAGCCCAATTAACCACCAAAGAAAGCTGAAGGTGAACTGTGGCTCAAGGGATAGAGTGCTAGCCTTGAGCAAAAAAACCCTCAGGGACAGTGCCTAGCCCCTGAATTCAAGCATCAGGACCAGCACAAAACAAACAAAAAAGAATTCAATAAATACAAGTACACAAAAAGCATATTTGTTTAATTAAAAGCCTTTCTTGATTTTTTTAAAAGGTGGAAATTCCTAGTTTTCCCTTTCATGACCTCTTCTGCTTTTTTTTTTTTAAACTTCCCACAAAACAGAAATATTAAGTGTTGATAAATGTGGTTCGTGAACATTCCAATAAATTCTGCTTGGGGGCTTTAGTTCTCTCTCTAAATGATCATAAACATATTCTTAAGTTGGTTCTTTCTATTTCATAGGAGTTTTCAAAGTACAAATTCAGATATGAAATTATAAAGATAAAACAGAAATATGAGAAACAAAAATAGTTGTTAGGATAGTAATTATAAAACCTTGAAATATTAATGTTCTTATGCTTTCAACTAAAAATAGATCAAACAAAAAAATCTTGTTCCATTAAAATGTGGAAAATACTGCAATGTAAAGCCCACATTAGATTAGTAAACAAGAGAAGGTCCTAACCAAGATTGCCCTAACTCAGCATGTGAAACTTCATCCATGGCTGTCTAGCCATAGATGTTTCTTTTCGTTTGTTTATTTAGTCATGGGGCTTGAACTCTGGGCCTGGACACTGTCCCTCAGCCCTTCAGCTCAAGGCTAGCACTCTACCACTTGAGCCACAGTGTCACTTCCGATTTTCTGGTGGTTTATTGGAGAAAAGAGTTTCACGGCCTTTCCCGTGTATTTAGTTGATTCCCAACTATTTAGTTTCTCCCTGAATATCAAGCTTGTAGCATCCAGGAATGATAAAAAAAAAATGCATACTTATCCCTTTGACACATTCAAAAGAGAAAAGCTCAAGATAAAAATTCATTCTTCCATGGTATCTGAAGTTGTACATGGACCCACTAGTTCATTGACCCATCATAAGAAGAAATTCTGTAACATGGAGCAATGTTACAGCAAAGGGGAGAAACACATCAGGCTGAGAAGGAAGATTGTTTTGTTGACCCCTTTTCTTTTCAGGCTCAACTTTGATTTTTGACTTTACTAAAAAGATATCTCCAAAGGCCAAAAAACAAAGAATGACATTTATTTATCACATTTCAAGAGCCTGTACTCACCTGTTTTGACTTGGGAATCTGGTGCTGTTATCTCCATGATGAGACTTTCTAAAGAAGTGCCTTTGCAATTGATTTCTTCCACCAAAGTTCCTTTACTTTTCCAGTCATCTAGAAGACCCTGGTTAAATAACAAGTTGCTAAATGTAACATCTGGGGACCTTCAATTAATCAACAGGGACAACTTTTGTATATGTACTCCCCTAAAGTTTTGACAAGTATTAACAGACTCATGCTCATATTATGTTTATACATTCAGATATTTCAAGCTCATATATTTGGGCATCTCGTGATCCTGGTTTAACCAGTCAAGTTATGGCAGAACAATATCCTGGAATTTTCAGAAGCTTCTTCATATTCATCCCTATTGAATATTTATTCTAAGTGAGGCAACATGCAGAACAACTAGATTCAAAATCGGGTTATGATACTTAAAACTAAGAGCTCAGATGGCCAATTGCATTATAATACAATATAGGTTACTAGAGAAATATGGACAGTCAATGAATTTAGAGAGCATAAGAAGAAACACATCTGGTGGCCACATGGAAAAAGGGGACAGTATGTGTGAAAAGGGGAAATGATAACTAGAAGATAGTGAAAAGCTATATACTAACATGTAGAGAAATACATCTAAAGGCTACACTTTGTATTTATCAAGGGAACTTATGTTAGATTTGAGAAAGAACTGGATATACCATTAAAAACCTTTAGTACTAGTATTTTCTCCATTGTGAAACAATAGCATCTGCTCTGAGATAAAAGAAGTAGCCAAATCATGCTAAGTCTCTAATAATAGAATTTTACTCGTTCCAAACCAGGGACATTATGTTAGCTTTCAGTCCCTATCCCTAGCTTCATAACCAACATGCCTGGTAACTTATTGAATCTAAGCTATAAAGCTGTTAAAGTACAGAAAGACATAGAGACAACGTCCAGCCAGCTCATGTAGACTAACTTCAAATGATTCATAGTCACTGTCTTCCAAATCTCTCATTAATAATTCTTGACTTCTAAGGACCACAATCTCAAAACTGACAAGTGGGATATTGTAAGTTTTTGGGGAAATACAGTAACATTTTTTGGACACCATGTGAATGACTACTGTGAAGCTGTTTAGAACCTTAATACTTAGCAAGTAGAAATACTGGTGGACTTTTATTTTTGTTTTGCTTTGTTTTTGGTGTTAGTGGTGATGGTGAGGTATTATTAAAAAATTACTGAAACATTAAAGGCATTGTGAACTGAGGGATCTGGGAAATCTTTTTCTTAAGAATTTCCACTCTAAATAACCAAGCTCTTCCTTCTCATCTGCTTAAGATTCAGTTTGCTTTTATGAGAAAGTATGGACTAATAATGTGGCTATCTCAACAGCAGTAAAAAAGAGATTTGTCAGAGGCATAAGCAAAGACTGGAATACTATAAATTAAAGATAGTATAAAAGAGATTCTGCAAGAGTGGGGAAAAAGATTGGTTCCTATCTTCAAAGGTATCTTTCAACTTTTTGATTCTAACTTTTTCTTTATTAGATTGAATAGTACTAGTTATTTTCTCCATGGCTTTCTGACCATCTGTACCTAGTCACTTTTTCACATGTATCTGTCTAATCCTCAGGCATACTAAGGAGTGTAAGCTTTTCAAGGAGTGGACTTTGACCAATCATTTTTAGCATGAAAGAAATAATAGTGTTTCGTGCTAGGTGGGATTAGATGGGAATCAAATTAAGAGAATGTAACAAACAACCTGGATTTCTTATACCACTTCCCATTATAACTGGAGATCACTTCATACAACTTCCAAAGTATATTCTAGCAGAATTCATGGAGACACTTTCCTTTACCTACCTTCAAGTGTTCAATCTGCTTTTCAAGCTCTTTAGCACTAATGAAAGTCTCTGTGGGTGGAACATTCCCTTCAGTTTCTTTCAGCCACTTCTGGAAGGTCCTAATCAGCTTCCGGAATTCATCCAACTGCTCCTGGCAAGATGATGCATCTTTTTCTCTGTCAACAAAGATGTTTTGTTATTTGCCAGACAAAGTTTTGTAAAATGAACCAAAACTAGTTTCATTCTGTGGACTCTAGGCATCAGTTTTCTAACAGGGCTTTTCTTTCCTATAATATTTTCCATAGTAAATCTGGCTGAATAACTACATAGAATGTTGCTTTGAAAGCATCAGACTAAGGAATCTGCTGCCCATGTTTGGACATTTCTGTGGAAAGACGTGTTCAATTTCTGTGGAAAGAAGTGGTTAGTGTAAGCTAGAGTTAAAGTGAGAAAGCTAAAAGGAGGCTGCTATTTAGGTACTGTGATACAATGAAAGAATGCAGGTTCTGGTTCTCAAGTCCAGCCCTGTTAAATTTTAAGTATTTGCCTCTTTCAAGGCCCAACTCAAATGCTGAATTGGAGGTCCACTTAAGTTAGCAAAGTAGTCTTAGGTTAGTAAGCCAGACATAAATCAAGGAAATAGTTTTAGCTGAGTGTAGCAGTGCAATCTCAGCTATTTGGGAAGCAGAGACTGGGAGGACTGCAGTTCAAGGCCAGCACAGGCAAAAAGTTAGCAAGACCTCATCTCATAAAAATAGACTTAGTAGGGCTGGGAAGGTGGCTCAGTGGTAGAGCGCTTGCCTTGCATGCATGAGGCCCTGGGTTCGATTCCTCAGCACCACATAAGCAAAAAGAAAAAAGCCGGAAGTGGCGCTGTGGCTCAAGTGGTAGAGTGCTAGCCTTGAGCTGAAGAGCTGAGGGACAGCGCCCAAGCCCAGAGCTCAGGCCCCACAACCAGACCCAAAAAAAGTAAAAAAAAAAAAAAGAAAAAGCCGGAAGTGGCGCTGTGGCTCAAGTGGTAGAGTGCTAGCCTTGAGCTGAAGAGCTGAGGGGCAGTGCCCAGGCCCAGAGTTCAGGCCCCACGACTGGACCCCCAAAAAACACACACAAAAAAACAAAAATAGACTTAGTATAGTAGAGCATGTCTATTATCCCAGGCATGTACCAACCTCAATCTTCCTACCTAGGCCTCTTTCTATATAGGCTAGGCTTGGGCAATTATGTGAGACTCTATCCAAACAACAGTTAAAGCAAAAAAGGGCTAGAAAACACAAACCCCAGTACCACCACTGAAAAAAAGAGATCAAGTTTTGGAAATGACCATATCTATCAAGCAATCAGAGGTCAACCCAGAGTCTGCCTCAAACAGGTACAAGATACCGAGCATCAGAGAAACCTTTGTCTAACCAATTGTGCTAAGTGTTGACAACTATTTTTTTTTAGTCATTGAGGCATATGTCTGCTAAATCAAGATTGCTTTTATGTCTAAATCAAGGCAAGAAGTCCTGCTCACATTCTTAAAACCTTATGTGACTCCTCATGGGGAATTGTGGATTTTTAATAGTAGTAAGCTAAAATCAGTCAGCCTCTGTCATGTATTTCTTTATTTGGCCCCCAAAGAAGAATCTCGACACTCCTCCAAAACAGCAACTCAGTGTGGTCCAAACAAACATGAAGACTATAAATATAATCCTCAACCAGTTCTGGGAAGTCAACTCCAATCTCTCTATACTTTAAGTTCTGCCATAATCCTACTTATTGCCCTAAGTTTGTTTTATTTGTCCAGGTGATCTGGGCTTCCAGTTATATAGCGAAGAAGGTTGTCTCAAAATGAGAAGGAACTCCTAATTGGCAAGACAAAATCCCCAGAGTATCAAGTGGTTCAATAGTTTTGCCTCAAAGAGGCACTTCTGATCCTCCTGTGGCTCCACAAAAGCACTAGGGATGTTATTTTTTCTGGTAATGGAGCAAGAAAAAACAGGTCTCTAACATGAACCAATCCAAGAGAAAACTCACCTTTCTTGAACTGTCTTCTGTAGCAATGTGAAGTCCTTTCTGAGGTTCTGTACCCTGTCCTGGTGTTGGGACAGGTCCAGTGCAAGGCCACAAGAGTTCAGTGCAGTGACTAGGTCCTCAAGGGCATTTAGGCTCTCCTGTTGGTCTTCCATTTCCAAAGTGAGCTCCTGTACAGCAAAGGAAACATATTAAAACGCTGAAGTTTATGAATATACTCAGAAAGATGAGAGCTATCTATACCTCCAGGGAAAATTCTCCTTATTTTGCAGGAAGAAGGAGAACTAAAAAAAAATACTTTGTTAGATCAAAATAATAAAAATGTGTATTTTCTCTAATATAATGGATAGTGGCTAGGAATCACAAAGAAATTTTGTCTCCTTTACAAAAATATTTGAAGCTTTGGAAGAAGGCAACATAACAGAATGGCAAGAATTGAAAAGTTTCAGAGGATCAAAAAGATAATCAATTCAGTCGTGGCTCTGCTCCTCATTAGCTTGTAATCTTTTTTTTTTGGGTCCGGTCGTGGGGCTGAACTCTGGGCCTGGGCACTGTCCCTCAGCTCTTTAGCTCAAGGCTAGCGCTCTACCACTTGAGCCACAGCGCCACTTCCCTTTTTTCTTTTTGCTTATGTGGTGCTGAGGAATTGAACCCAGGGCCTCAGGCATGCAAGGCAAGCGCTCTACCACTGAGCCACCTTCCCAGCCCTAGCTTGTAACCTTAAGCCACTAAATTTCTCAAAGCTTCCAGTCTCATCTGTAAAATGAGGCAAAACTACTATCCCTACCATTATTTAAACATTGTAGTTACAGATATTAACCAATGCAATTACACTTTCTGCCAACATCTTTAAATCCCCAAAGGAAAAAAAAAAAGGAAATCTCATTAAATTCTTACCTTCTCCTGTGAGCTAAAGTATATTACTTGGTAGCATGTTATACAACACATTGAATGTTTATTCCTGAGTATCTAATGAAGCTGAGATAAACTAAAAGGAGCAAAAACTGAGGGACTAGGCTGGGAAGGTGGCTCCATGGTAGAGTGCTTGCCTTGCATGCAAGAGGCCCTGGGTTCAATTCCTCAGCACCACATAAGCAGAAAAAGCTGGAAGTGGGGCTGTGGCTCAAGTGGTAGAGCACTAGCCTTGAGCTGAAGAGCTGAGGGGCAGTACCTGGCCCCAGAGTTCAGGCCTCATGACTGGCAAAAACAAAAACAAACAAACAAAAAAAACTGAGGGACTAATTTGTAGAAGATTGTTATCTTTTGACCAAATTCCAGGAAACTTACACATGTTATAAAGAATAATGAATACAGAAGCTCATAGTGAAACTCTTTTGTATTCTTATAGAGATAAAGTAATTGGCAGTTGGTGAATCAAGGTGAAGTGTATGCAGTTATTTACTGGATTCTTGCTTTTTCTCTACAAAGTTTGAAATTATTCAAAGCAAAACTGAAAAATTTAGGAAACAGACTCTAAGATCCCACTTGAAAACTGAGAAAAGTTGGATAAACCTGAAATAATAATAGGGAGATGTTAAGGTACCGCAGGGGGCAATGTGTGCTGGTATAGTCATTATGAAGTTTAAACTGGCTGTTATATAGTCAAATTTAGTGTGATGTAGCAATCCTACTCCTGGCTATGTGTCTGTGATAGCTTTTAACACTTTTCATTGAGTGTTTTAGATCCACACCTTCTAGGTACAGTAAGATGACATTTCCCAACTACTCTGAAAATTGGATATGGGCAAATGTAACTTTGACTAATGAAATGTAAATGGCTATGCTATGTTCTCTTTCCCTTGTAACAGAAATCATGAAAGCTTCTGTCATGTTGAAGACTCAACCTGCATCCCTGAATGGCTACTGAGCCAAGTATGTCTGCTAAACTGGAGTGAACATGTAGTATGAGAAAAAAGTAAATCAAAAGATGGTTGTTGATCATTCTCTAAGATGATGCAGGCAAAACTTCTAATTAAGTGACAGATAGGGGGCTGGGAAGGTGGCTCAGTGGTAGAGCGCTTGCCTTGCATGCACAAGGCCCTGGGTTTGATTCCTCAGCACCACATAAGCAAAAAGAAAAAAGCCGGAAGTGGCACTGTGGCTCAAGTGGTAGAGTGCTAGCCTTGAACTGAAGAGCTGAAGGATAGTGCCTAGGCCCAGAGTTCAGGTCCCACAACCGGACCCCCCTCCCCCCCAAAAAAAAAGTGACAGATAGTGTTCACTAAGTAAATGCTGGTTTGCTCCTTGCTGTTCTTATCTCTTTATTCTGTCAACATTGCAAGTATAGTCTCACCTGGATCTGCTGAGAGAAATGTGCAATGTCTTGATCTGGCTGATTTCCAGAAGCCAGCATTCGACTTTTGTTTTCCATGAACTGCTGTAATTTATCAGAAAGCTGCTCAAACATCTCTGCCTGGGGCAGGAGCTTCTTTAGGGTGCTTTCTTTTTCCTGTTGCTGTAACCAAAGCTGCTCAAAGCTCTGGCTCACTTCTGCCAGTTTGCCCTGTAGTACTGCTGCTGTGGTACTGTCTGCTTTCTCCATGAACTGGGTCACCATCTCATGGGTGGCTTCCAAACTGCTTTTCTGCCGAGCGATGTCCTGCTTCAGTTTCTGTTGTCAAGAACAAATCTGTCATCTTTGGTTCACTTATTTCATGAAAACTAAGCCACCTATTAAAAACCTTCTAGTAACTATGTTCATCTCAAGGTTTAGGGGATGGAAGACTGCAATAGCTCTACAGAATGCTACATATCTTATCCCTTTAGGTTTCTCTTATTCTACAAAATCACTTTGCTATTACCACTTTTCCTTAGTCTCAACAGTTTGAAAATTGGAGATGCATATCTTTTGTGTGTGTGTATGTGTCTGGTGTTGGGAATGAAACTAAGATCTTATGATAATGATTAGATATTATTGCTAAACTTTATTACAAGAATCATGAACATGAATTCAAGTCCAGTTACCTTTTCTTAGTTACATAATTACGGTAAATAATTGCTAAACTTTATTACAAGAATCATGAACATGAATTCAAGTCCAGTTACCTTTTCTAAGTTATATAATTATGGTAAATGGCAAATACAACCTCTTTGGTAACTCTTGGTCTTACCATATTATTGGCAAGGGCTTCTTGAATGACTCCTGATGAGAGTGATGCCACCTGTTCTCCCTGGAGGTTTTGTTCAACTTCCTTGATGGACTGCAACAAGCTCTCTAGACTTTCCTGGACACTCTGAGACTGGGCAATTGCCTTCTGCAGAAGTGCAGAGCGCTCTGCCAAACTACAGGAAAGGCTTTGGAAGCAACTGAGTATGGAATCTGGAAGATCAAGGCCATGAAAACAAAAAGTAGGTACTATTTTGGTATTATGTTTTAAAATTTAATGTCTTTAAATTGAATATATTAATTTAAATTCCTGGCAATAAGAAAAATAAAAGGAATATGCTTGAACTGCATTAGTATCAGAGCAAATACAATAAGCATTATTTACCAAGATTAGGTGAGATACTAAGGGCTAAAGATATCTAAGATATAAGATTGTGTAAGATGCTGAGGACTAAAGATAACTAAGATAAAGTCTTGCTGGGTGCTGATGGCTCATGCCTATAATTCTAACTACTCAGGAAAATAAGATATAAGAATTGCAGTTTGAAGCCAGCCAGCCAGGCAGGATAGACAGACAGATGAGATTCATATCTCCAATTATCCAGCAAAGAGCCAAAAGTTGAAGTGTGGGTCAAATGGTAGAGCACCAGCTATGAACAAAAAAAAACCAGAAAGAAAGAAAGAAAGAAAGAAAGAAAGAAAGAAAGAAAGAAAGAAAGAAAG
>NW_012267249.1:1688265-1727863 GCF_000151885.1 Dipodomys ordii | reverse complement strand
AGAAAGAAAGAAAGAAAGAAAGAAAGAAAGAAAGAAAGAAAGAAAGAAAGAAAGAAAGAAAGAAAGAAAGAAAGAAAGAAAGGAAAGAAGGAAGGAAGGAAGGAAGGAAGGAAGGAAGGAAGGAAGGAAAAAATGCTGAGAGAAGCTACTCAGGAGGCTGAGATCTGAGTATCTCAGTTCAAAGCCAGCCTGGGTAGGAAATTCCATGAAACTCTTATCTCCAATAAATTACTCAGAAAATGCCAGAAGTGATGCTGTGGCTCAATGGTAGAGCACTAACCGTGAACACAAAGAGGCTCAGGAACAGTGCCCAGGCCCTGAGTTCAAGCCCCTGGACCAGAAAAAAAAAAATCTGAGAAAGAGCAAAAGGCCTGGTATACACACACACATACAAAACAAATCCAAACAAAAAGAACTCCACAAAACTAAGTTAAAGTAGCTCTTAAACTTAACACTTCAAACAGGATAGTCAGAGGAAGGTACATATTGGTATAGAAACCTAGAAAGAAGGGTTCATACTAGGAATTAAAAGAAAAAGACTACTGTTGCTGTTTCATACCTGTAGTTTCTTGAACACATTGAGGGTTCAAGGCTGGCTCCCCTTCAATTTTCATGAGGTCACAAGCAACTTTTTGGAGCTTTTCTACAGGTACTTGGTGCTCAGCCAGTTCCTCCTGTAACTGCTGCTTGTACACACACAGACAGACAGACAGACAGACAGACAGACAGACACACACACACACACACACACACACACACACACACACAAAGACAAAATAACCAAAGGTAATTGCAGGAATCTAGAATATAATTCTCAGTTTACCCAGGGCCAGAGACATTAGAATAGTGTTTAGGAATCAGATCTTGCCCCAAACATCCCCAAACAGCCTTTAATTTTGCAAGTATTTGATTTGGCTGGGGGTGGGGGTGGGGGGCTGTATTCTAAGCCATGTAATACAAGCTCAAACACTGCCCATGTTCAGATTTACCTTTGTTGTTGTAAGTTGCTGCTGCAGAATTCCAGGGTCAGAGGCAATGGTATCTGAAAGAAGCTGATCTACTTTGGCCTTACAAGTCTGTATCCAGGCTTGCAATATGTCAGCACTGCTCTGGAATTGCTGATACTGACCTAATAGCATGTTCAGGTGAGAGCCCAATCGTGTACACTATGCAAATAGAGAAAGGGAAACACATCTGGTAAGGTCAGGCCAAAGAGTACTGTTCTGTTACAGAGAACTCACTGTAACATTACATAAAGGTACTGTGCTTGGGACCCTGGACAGATAGGTGGCAATTACCTACAAAAAGGCCCCCTTTTGTTCCTTATTACTCATCTTTCCTTGGTAAATACCCAGAAATACTTAAAAGAGTTGCATGATATGCTGCCAAAGAAGTATATATCAGGTTGTAGGCAAAGGTAAAGATTGAGGGATCTCTTTGAAAGGATTACAGATGTTGGGAAATTTGCTAGATTCCTAAACTGCTTGGATTAGGAGAAAATAAGGGTTCCTTCCAGAGTTTCTGTCAAGAACTAAGGACTGCAGTTAGCTTAGATTTACTTGTGTTGCATCTCTTGGATGCTGGTTAAGATACAGGAAGGTGAGCAACTTATACATCTGTGATCAGACATAAGATCATGGGACTATAGAATGTATAGAATGCATTTTTTTTTGCATAGTTCTTCAAAAACCTTCTACCTGTGGTCAACATATAGCTCATACACTTTGTCCTGTCTGGGGTTCATTTTCTGGGTCTCACCACAGTTGTATGAGGGCTGCCACGATCACTTTCCCAGTGCCTTCTAGGATCTACCCTTACCTTTGAGTGGAGAGCAGTGTATCTTTCTGTTGCATCCTTCAACTTCTCTTTTACTAAGTTTCTGGTTGTGGATGGCTCTTTGCTTTCTTCAAAGTTGTTTTCTGTGTCCAGGACTTTCTGTCCTGAGATAGTCACAAATCTCAAGTCCCCTTTGTGAGAAATGACATCTTCTGAGAAGCTTCCCTGACGCTTTAGCAGAGAGGGTAGGGCTTCAGGGCCATTGACTCCTTTATGCATATTTTCTAGCTCTTTCTCAGACCGTTCCAGCCAGCTTTCAAATTCAGTGTAGTCCTGTAGGAACTTCTGCAGCTCATCTCGGAGAGTCTGTACCTGCTTTAATTCCACCTCAGACTGGGCCAGGGAAGATGCATATTGTTCCTTAAGCTCTCCTAGCTTCTCTTGCAGCATTTGCCGCTCCTCAGGAGTGAGATTGTGGCCCTGCTGGTCTAGGAAGGCCTGAGCTGACTGGGTGGCCACAATGAAATTTTGTTGTTGGGACAGCAATTCTTGGTGACGAGCCTGGTGAGTAACCCCCCCACAAAAAAAGGGACAACCAATAAGAAAACAAATATTTTCCAGGTGGAGTGGTCTCTATCTCTACTTCAACCCTTATTGTCAATGGGGAAATACATATCACAGCCAGATACCCTCATAACCTTTATCTCTATGCTACTGCAGGCAGACAATACCCATATTAAAAATGGCATACATGAATATGAAAATGAGGTTATATGTCCTAACTAAAGTCATGAAGATAGTTAAGGTTAAGAAATGTGATTTAAACCAACTAGTAACTATGTCTACATCTACAAGAATCTATAATAGCCAACTAAAATCTTCTACAATAATAGAGTAACCGGTAAGTTGTCTATATGACAATGCAAACAGAACAAATATTCTGGATAATATAGGCACTTTGTATGTTTATCTATAAGACAAAGACCTTTTCTCTGTTGCAAAGGATAGTCATGTGATTGTTTTCTTCTTAAATATGTTCTACCTAAGTCTAATAAAAGACAGTGGAAGTTCATTCAGTGGTCTTATTTATACTTTTATGCAACTACCAGAGAAGAACTACAAATCTACTTTCCTTCAGTTAGTTTCAGCATGTACCAATAGCCTAGTCTAAACTTTTTTTTTTTTTTTTTTGGGTCCAGTCATGGGGCCAGAACTCTGGGCCTGGGCGCTGTCCCTTAGCCTTCAGCTCAAGGCTAGCACTCTACCACTTGAGCCACAGCGCCACTTCTGGCTTTTTTCTTTTTGCTTATGTGGTGCTGAGGAATCGAACCCAGGGCCTTGAGCATGCAAGGCAAGTGCTCTACCACTGAGCCACCTTCCCAGCCCTAGTCTAAAGTTTTTATGTCATCTTAGGAAAGCTACAGTAACTAACAGATCCTGTTCAAATAGCCAGTAGGGAGCAGTACCACATCTTTGCCTGTAGGTGATCAGGTGTCCCCAATCTCATCCTCCAACCTACCCACTGACATTAAGGCAGTACCCTTCCTGAGATAAAATGCTGCTTGCTTAGGGTGAGTGCAGCTAGCAAGAAGAATCAGGAAACTCTCTGCACTGACTGTTTCAAGACTACTAGGCCTCTAGACCTAATAGTGGATCTTGTAAGGAGAAAAGTGGCATGCAAGGGGCTGAAATCCTATTAGTACAAAATAAAGCAATGCCCGAATAGGTTGTTCAACACTATTTCTGATAAGCTAAATCATCTTTGTTACAAAGGCACCACTACTAAAATATGTGATCCATATGTTTTACAGGTGTTCGAAATATATTTTTTGATTATTCAATATAAAGTGCTTGTGCAAATTAATGTCCTAGATGATTTGTTTTATTGGTTCTCTGGTTTATTTCCAATGTCTGACATATAGTAGATACTTAGTATTTGCTGAATGAATAAGTAGAGATAACTGGTGAGCAAGAATGGCTTCTGTGGCTCAGTGGTAGAGTGCTTGCCTTGCGAACATGAAGCCCTGGGTTCGATTCCTCAGTACCACATAAGCAGAAAAAGCTGGAAGTGGCGCTGTGGCTCAAATGGTACAGTGCTAGCCAGGAGCTGAAGAGCTTAGGGACAGCACTCAGGCCCAGAGTTCAGGCCCCATGACCAAAAAAAGAAAAGAAAAGAAAAAAAAAAGAATGGCTTCTGCTTTTGAGTCCACTGTCTAAAAGCCAAGTGGACAAAAATACAAGACAAAATAAGAACCACTACATATCACAGAGGGATATGTTAACTTTGGGGGAGTAAAGAACTCCTTCCTAGAAGAAATAAAATCTAAACTGAGATCTGAAGAATAAGTAAAAATTAACCAAGATCTGGGCTGTTTTTCATTTCTTACACTGGAGAGGCAAGAAAATTCCAAGAGCATGCACAAGCCCAGTAGAATGAGGGTACACAGTACAATCAGTGAACTGAAAGGGATTAATAGCTAGACTTGGGTGAAGCAATGAGGCCAGATAAGGAAGAGTAAATCCTGTGGACGGGTAGTTGTAGGGATGGTAAACCATACTAAAAACTTTGGACTGATATTGGTGATAGAAGTAATGGTCTGAACTACAATATCTCTATGGAGATGAAGCAGTGGGTATGATTTTGAAAGAGATATAAAAAGCACTGGACTTGATGACTAAACTTTCAAATCCCTCACATGAGAGTAAGAGAGAGGGCTGGGAAGGTAGCTTAGTGGTAGAGTGCTTGCCTCGCATCATGTGGCCCTGGGTTCAATTCCTCAGCACCACAAACACAGAAAAAGCCAGAAGTGGCGCTGTGGCTCAAGTGTAGAGTGCTCACCTTGAGCTGAAGAGCTCAGAGGCAATGCCCAGGCCCAGAGTTCAAGCTCCACGACCGACAAAGAGAAAGAGAGAGAGAGAGAGAGAGAGAGAGAGAGAGAAGGAGAGGGAGAGAGAGAGGGACAGAGAGAGAGAGAGAAAGGGAGATAGAATAGTTTAGGATATTATTAAATTCAGACAACTAAGTAGATATAAAGGAAGCAGAACATCTTTCAGAGCAGGGATAGGAGGTATTGGTGTATATTATGGGAGTTCTGTGTTAAGGTGGACGTACTTGTGGTTCTAGGTTGGAAATGATCAGATTGACTTATATACTGGTTTGAAGCTTAGAAGTGACAATAGAGCCACTTTTAAGAAAAATAAATAGAAGGAATATGTTAGTACAACTAGCAATTAAAATGTTTTAGGTGGATAAAGCAACCCAAAGAAAGAATATTCTAAAAGATAAGAGGAAGACTTAAGGTATACTTGGAAGTGTAATAGTATTTAAAGTTGTCAGAAGAAGGAAGGAAGATAAAGTAGTGCTGTAGAAACCAAGGAAGAAAGTAGTTTAAAAGGAATGGTCTACAGTATCAAAGCTACTAAGGCATATCAAAGACAATACAAACTGAGAAGTGCTCACTGAACTGGGGGCAAGAAGCTGTGGTAACTTGCCCTGGGCAGAAGAGATTCTTCCAGCTCAGTGAGGACAAGCTAGAATCCTCACCTTCATTGTCTCACATTGTTTATCCAGTTTCTCTGGGGCTTGGTTCATCCCCATGTAACTATCAGTGGTATCCAAGGCTCTTTTCTCCAGTTTAGCTCCAGAGAGCTGCTCTATTCCTGGAAGTCTGGTCTGTAGCTGTTCACCAGATGATTCCATGGAAGTCACCCAATCCAAGAGAGCATCAATCTTACTCTTGTTCTCTGCCAGCTCCTTTGCTGCTTTACTCTGAAAGCAAGAGGTAGTCCAGTGAGAAAGCCTTAGATACTCAAATATAAAACCACAGGTTACAATTTCTGCAGGGTCCTTCAAAGAAAACTAAATAAAGTTTTTTTTTATGGAAAAAAAATGCTGGCAGTGTGGCTCAAATGGTAGAGTGCTTACCAAGCAAGCAGGAAGTTCTGAATTCAACACCTAGGGCCACCAAAAAAGATTTTTTTTCTCCAAATTTATACTAAAAATTACTTTCTAAACGTTTTTGCTGAGCACCAGCAAAATATATAATCTAGCTACTCAGGAGGCTGATATCTAAGGATCGTGGTTCAAAGCCAGCCCAGACAATCAGATTATGAAAGATTCTTATTTCCAATTAAATCAGAAAAAAGCTAGAAGTAGAGGTACAACTCAAATGGTGGAGCATCAGCTATGTGAAAAAAGTTGGACCAGAGAAGGGCCTGGTGTGTGCACTAGCACACACACAAATATAAACATATATATATATATATATATATATATATATACACACATATATATATATACACATATATATATGTATGTATGTATGTATATATATGTATATATATACATATGAAATAAATACAAACCACAGGTTAAGCAAAGCATTGGGTCATACTAAAGAAAAAGTGATGCTCTAATTTTAGTTATAAACAGTCTTTCCAAATAACAAAAATAATTTTTTAAAAGAACTATTATCTATTATTAATTTCTTTGAACAATCTCTAGAGTTTATTTATAGTTCACTGTTTACAAGGAGAAAAAAAAGACAAATCTCAGTTTTTAAAGCAATCAATGGTCCTGCTGCCCAACAAGATTTCACAGAATTCTTTCTAGCTGTATAAAAGTGACACATTGGTTTGGTAGACTCAGAACATGGTCACATTCAATTATCTGGCTACTATTTGGAAAAGCAGACCTCTAGTTCTTATCTCAGCCGAACAAAACAGTTCTTAAACTTCCAAGTATGTTAATTAATTGAATAGGATATATCAAATTATACATCATCTTATGTTGCAGAACTCATCTTTAGGCAACTTAGTTCTCTCTTTCATCTTCTCTGACACTCTCATTACCATCAGACCCCAAGATTGAACAAAGGATTTGATTCAATCTGCTAGTGCTGAATGGGGGCAGAAAATCATTCAAGACTTGACTTTCTCTTTGGTTTCTCTAGGTGCCATGATTTACTTCATTAACTATATCAAGGCTGCCTGGAAATAGTCTGTGACCTATCACTAGTCTGGATTCAAGAGAGAAGTATACCATTTCTTTTTCCTCCTAGGGTAATACCCTACCTAAGTTCTTTCAAGTAGTTAAGTTCTGAGTGTACAGATAGCTTTTTATTTTATTGTATTTTTTATTTTTTTGCCAACCCTCAGCCTTGTAAAATGTACTTCTTAGCAACTATTCCTCACCTGAAGTCATTCTGGGTATTTCTTATAAAAGCAAAGGTTGCTCTTGAATCAGTTATTTTTTTTCCCTCATTCTATGCTTTCTATAAGGAAGTTTCCCCTTATTTTTGTGTAACTGAAGTTTTCATTTAGTAAACCACCAAGTATCATAGCCATTTGGTTACCTTTTCAGTCTCCTGCTGTAAAGCTGAGCTCACTGCTTCCTGCACTTCCTTTTGAGCCATTTGGGTTCGTTCCTGGAGAGCTTTATATTGCTCCTTAGCCTGATGAAGTTTTTCTTGAAGAGCTGTCAGCTCTGAGGGACTCAGTTTGGTTTGGTTTTCTTCTAGGAATCCTTCAATATCTTTGACAACAGTAGTAAATGAGGTGGCACGGTTCTGAATGTTGTCCTGTAAATCCTGAACACAAGAAAACAAGTTTAACAGTTCTTAGTATTTCCACATCCTCGAATACTATAGGATGGAATGGCTAGGATGACATTTCTGTATTTAGTTCTTGACTTATAATTTACCTAAGTTTTACCTCTAAACTAGCGCAATGAAAAATTTAAAATATTTTACTTTCTCAGCAAATACTTGGTGGGAAAAAAAGGAAACTTCCCATAATCTAGCTACTCAGGAGGTTGATATCTAAGGATCATGGTTCAAAGCCAGCTCAGACAATCAGATTATAAAAGGCTCTTATTTCCAATTAAATCAGAAAAAAGCTGGAAGTGGAGGTATGACTCCAGTGGTGGCGTATCACCTATGTGAAATAAGTTGAACCAGAGTGAGGAATATATATTGATATACTGAATAGTGGAGATTTTTATTCAGCAGCAAATTACCTGCTAAGAGGTTATTCTTTCCATAAAGAGGAATTGACAGCACGTTCTAGCAAAGTCAAAGCCCATTGGTCTTTTATATAGTAGTCCACAGGCTACTGCTCTACCACTTTGAGCCACAGACCATTTCCCATTTTTGGGTAGTTAATCAGAGATAAGAATCCCAAGGACTTCTGTTTCCCCAGGCTGGCTTCAAACTGCGATCCTCAGATCTCACCCTCATGAGAAGCTAGGAAGATTACAGGCAAGAGCTACCAGTGCCTAGCCCCAGTTTTTTGTGTTTTTTTTGGTTGGTTGTGAGGCCTGAACTCTGGGCCTATGTGCTCTTCCTCAGCTCTTTAGCTCAAGGCTAGCACTCTACTACTTGAGCCACAGTGCCACTTGCGGCTTTTTCTGCTTATATGTTGCTGAGAGAATCAAACCCGGGGCCTCATGCATGCAAGGTAAGCACTCTACCACTGAGTCACCTTCCCAGCCCCATGGTTTTGTTTTTTGAGGTTTGTTTGTCATCATCAATCGTAGTCCAAAAACATTAAACAGAAAATTCCAGAGATAAACAATTCCTAAAGTTTAAAATTATGCATGATTCCAAAAAACATTGTTCAGCTGGGACCATGAATCATTAGTTTGTTCACAATATCCATGCTGTATATACTACCAATCAGTCACTTCCTGGATGCCCAAATTATCAGACCATCTATTGTATCATAGTGCTTGTACTCGAGGAATCCTTATTTCACATAATGTCCCTAAAGCACAAGCATATTGATACTCTTTATTATTCTAGTTATTATGTTGTATTTTATTATTAGTTATGGTTATCTATCTCTTACTATGTCCAATTTATAAACTAAACTTTATCATAGGTGTGTATGTACTGGGAAAACATAGTATATAGGGTTTGCTACTATATGCTCCAGGCATCCATCTATCTACCCTTTCCTCTGTACTCTTTTGGTTATTTTTTTCCTTAACGTGGCCTACAACAAGCAGTATGAGAAAAGCTTTTCCCCATCTCTCCAGCTTCACTTTTTTGTTAATCTTTCTCTTACTCTTTGTGGTCCAACTGAATTAGCTTAGTTCTTGAATATATTATGCTCAATCCTATCCCAGCCTCCAAACTCATGCATAAACCTCTGCCTCGTATGGTTTTTTCCTCTTACCACATCATGCACTAACCCCTATAAAAGCATATCGTTCACTTCTCAATTTAAGTGATTCTTTTTTTTTTTTGGTTGGTCATGGGGCTTGAATTCTGGGCTTGGGCGCTGTCCCTGAGCTCTCCAGCTCAAGGCAAGTGCTCTATCACTTGAGCCACAGCACTACTTCTGGTTTATTGGAGATAAGAGTCTCACAGACTTTCCTGCCCAAGCTGGCTTTGAACCATGATCCTCAGATCTCAGCTTCCTGAGCAGCTAGGATTACAGGTGTGAGCCATTGGTGCCTGGCTTAAGTGATACTTCAAGTAACCTTTTCTGATACCCTAGACTAGACTGTCTCTGGTCTATGTTTTCATATGACTTTACATTTAAAGATGTAATGGCTAATAATTAGATGCTTGTTCTAGAGCTAATCTGTCTGTCTTCCCTACCAAACTAAACTTCATGAGGGAAGGGGTAATAACTGTTTTTCATGATTTGGACATTAAGCACTGGTATACAGAAAGCCTTTATAAACATGTTTTGAAGAATGAAGAACTAGTTTAACTCATACTGACCTTCAAGTCACTTTGGTTCTTCTGCAAAGCAGAGAGATCCTGTGGGGAGGCTCTGCCCCGGTGGCTCACCAGTGCTTTTTCTGCCTGTCCTACCCAGCTGCAAAGGTCCTCCAGTTTCTGATGACAGGTATTTTGTTGTTTCTGCAGAGTCTAATTAAAATGCAAAGGAATCAAAAGACAATTAATAACTCTCATTTTACAAATATGTGTAATTCCCTGAAATGTAAAACAGGATTTTGTGTCAAAGAGAAAAAAGCAATGGAAAACTAGAAGAGGAAAAGGCACAGAAATCATATTCAGGAAGCTCCCCTTATTTGGGCAGTCTGGCCATTTAGCTCTGTGGTTGGGATGATATCAGGGTAACTTTTGGGGATGGAGTGCCCCTGGCTAGATTTGAATTTGGGAGCTCTTTTGTCAGATGTCCATTACTACCTTTGGAATCTAATACTATCTTTGATCATGGTGATAAACATCAGAATCAGCCATTCTGACAAATTTCTCTAGAACTAAAGAATTTGCTAAATACTAAGCCAAAACATGAAAAGGTAGTAGGAGAAAAAAAATCAAGGCCTTGGATAATTTATAAGCTAAGTTTATCAATAATTTGAACTGATTTTATGTACCAAATGTCCCACTACAGAGAGGTATTAGCGTGATTACACACCAGACACATAGCTTGGTTTGGCTATTTGGAGAAACTGCCCAAGAATAGAAACTTGGTTTAGCTTCTTGAATATCTACACTGTTATCACAGGAAAAGTTAGGCTTATGGAGAGAGAGGGAATATGTTTCTGTGCCTGATCCTTTCCCCAGATCTCATACGGCTGAAGCACCTAATTGAGCAATTAAGCATGATGTGTTCTCCTGACCATCCTTCTAAAACCACTTTCTACCAGTTAGTGCTTTCTGATGGCATTTTAGTCACCTGCACTTACAAACAGGTGCTCACATTGGCCCTCTCTCCCCCTTTTTAGGACAAATAGAAGGGCACTTGAAGAGAACTCCTAAGAGTTCTTCAGCTGTAAAACAGGATCTTCATGGGTTAGGATAGGTGCAGACTGAATCTGAAAAAAGCAAAGCAAACAAGTTATCACATAGACATACACACACATTCAGAGCAAATAGAGAGAAACAGAGTATTTCTGACAACAAGGTTAATAAACATTTGTGGAATTACTATTGTACTCATGGAAAATGGTAACATACAGTTCTATCATCTGCTGAAAACTCAGGGACCTACCCTGGATCTAGGCTGGGTCTTAAGGTGGTTCAGACCAATCTACTTCATTCGTTACCCACAGGCTATCCCATGCTATTTAAATTACTAAGTAAGGGAAACTGGGCTCGGTGATGCCTGCTTATAATCTTAGCACTTGGAAGGGGATTAGTGAGTTTGAGGCTAGGTTTGGTTACATAGCAAGACACTGTCTCAAGTAGAAAATTACTAAGTGAGGATATTGCACATGTTCAATGGTGCAATTAAAAGGTAATCTAAACCATTTCATTAAGATTTGACTTTGTGGGCTGGGAAGGTGGCTCGGTGGTAGAGTGCTTGCCTTGTATGCATAAGGCCCTGGGTTCAATTCCTCAGCACCACATAAGCAGAAAAAGCCAGAAGTGGCTCTGTGGCTGGAGTGGTAGAGTGCTAGCCTTGAGCTGAAGAGCTGAGGGACACTGCCCAGGCCCAGAGTTCAGGCCCCAAGACCGGAAAAAAAAAGAAAAGATTTGATTTTGCTTAAACCACATTTGAAACTATAAATAAGCAGTAATGGGACTTATGGCCCTGAGTAATCTTTCTTTCCTTTTTCCTTCCTCCCCACCCCCCGCCCCCCCATCCTGGGGCTTGAACTCTAGACCTGAGCACTGTCTCTTAGCTTCTGGGCTCAAGGCTAGCGTTCTACCACTAAACCACAGCTCCACTTGCAGCTTTTTGTGTTAACTGGAGGTAAGAATCTCACAGAATTTTCTGCCCAAGCTGGCTTAGAACCGAGATTCTCAGATTTCAGCCTCCTGAGTACCTAGGATTACCAGCACCTGGCTTCTAATTTCTTTTAAGTCTGACCCCAAAGCTCAATTATACTTTGTATAATGTTTAATAAAAGGAGCTCTTGATATTTTCTGGTGACAACTAGCAAATTCTATTATCATCTTGCTGTATGTCAACTTACTATTCCAACAGCAGAAATAAGATAAACATCATTCAAGGTATTTAAAGGCTATGTTGTTAATATTAATACAATGATATTGCCTTTGAATTTTTTAAGAACAGACTTGTGATGAGTGATGGCTAGATTTTTATTTTTTTTAAATTTATTTTAATTTACTTTATTTATTATTATTATTTTATTTATTTTTTTGCTAGTCCTGGGGCTTGAACTCTGGGCCTGGGCACTGTCCTTGAGCTCTTTTGCTCAAGGGTAGTACTCTACCAGTTGAGCCACAGCGTCACTTCTGGCTTTTTCTGTGATTAATTGGAGATAAGAGTCTCGTGGGTTTTCTGCCTTGGGTGGCTTTGAAGCAAAATCCTCAGATTTCAGCCTCCTGAGTAGCTAGAATTACAGGCATGAGCCACTGGCACCTGGCTAATAAATTCTTTTAGTATTTTTTTTTTCTTGTCGGTGGTGGGGCTTGAACTCAGGGCCTGGGCATTGTCCCTGAGCTCTTTTGCTCAAGGCCAATACTCTACCACTTTGAGCCACAGATCCAATTTCTAGATTAAAAAAAAATTATCATATCTGATTTCAGAAACTGATTTTAGTGCTGGGCACTACTGTGTGAAAAGAAGAACTAGAAAATTATAATAATTTTAAATTTAAAAGTAGTCTAAAGCTTGTCAAGGGATCTTATTACAAATTATTTGAAAAGTCTCAGCATAAAACTGATTTCTAGAATCATTCTTCTGAAGCTCATAGTATATAGATGTTTTCTCAGCTCTCAAAAAGAATACTGAGGAAGAAAATAATATGAAGAAAGGGCAATGAGACAGTGAACAGTAGCATTTCACTAAGCTGAATACACTTGCACATGCAATCACATTAACACATATATATTCCCTCACATGCACACAAAACAAAAACATGGCAAGAAAAACAGAACAGCTGCCAAAACCACAATGGCCCAAGTGACATGAAATTTCGAAACTGGATCCAGATTCCTGGATACATGAATGGATGGTGGCCAGAAACCCCCCAAAATAGAGGACATTTCAAAAGACAAACTGAGCCCAGTTGCTGGTTCAGTCTGACCTTAACCTGGGATTCCTGCTTCGTTTGTTGAACATGAGCCTGTAATGCATCTATTTGAGCTGCTATCCGTTCCACGAGGTCCTGGAAGGACCTCTGCAGTTCATTCAGGAGCCTCAGTATTTGTCGATTCTGCTGAGGGGACAAGTCCTGTGCATGCTCAGAGATAAAGAATTGGATATCAAAAGCAAGAGTATCCAACTGAGATTTCTTTTCTTCCACAGACTGCTTCATATTCTGAAACAAATAGGGAAAAAGAGACAAAAACAAAAAGAGAAATAAATCTTCTATTTCTCTATCCATTAACAATTTATTGGTTAGAATCGAGGAGAGGTTAATGTTCTTTCCTTCTTTCCTTCCCCCCCCTTCAATTGTGAGGCTTGAACTCAGGACCTGGGCACTCTCCCTTAGCTTTTTCACTCAAGGCTAGCTCTACCACTTGAACCATAACTCCACTTCCAGCTTTTTTTTTTTAGTAGTTAACTGGAGATAAAAGTCTCATGGAGGGCTGGGAAGGTAGCTCAGTGGTACAGCAATTGCCTTGCATGCATGAGGCCCTGGGTTCGATTCCTCAGCACCACATAAGCAAAAAGAAAAAAGCCAGAAGAGGCGCTGTGGCTCAAGAGGTAGAGTGCTAGCCTTGAGCTGAAGAGCTGAGGGACAGTGCCCAGGCCCAGAGTTCAGGCCCCACGACTGGACCCAAAAAACAAACCAAAAAAAAAAAAAAAAGCCTCATGGACTTTCCTGCCTGGGCTGGCTTTGAACTGTGATCCTCACATTCAGCCTCCTGAGTAGCTAGGATTATAGGTATGAGCCACCAGCACTGGGCCCTTTTTGTTGTTGTTGTTGCATTGCGACCCAGGGTCTTGCACATGTGAGGCAACTGCTATACCACTAAGCTACACTCTCAACTCAAAAAACACACACAAAAAAACAAGTGAAACATCCTTGGTATGAATGGAGTGGGTTACCTCATAGTGTTGGAGAGAGTGATTCAAGCTGATGACATCTGTTTTGTTGTCATATTCTTTGCTGTTTAGAATAAGATTTGCATTGCCAACCCAGGTTCTTAGATCTTGAAGCTTTTCTTCTAGCTGCATATGTTGACTTAACACTGTAGTCTGAAAAATAAACTGCAAGTCAGATTATAAAACTCTGGAGGCCTGCCGAAGCTTTGCGAGCCTTTATGAGTTAAAAGAAGATGCTACCTTTTTGACTTCCATGGCATTCTGGAGGTGGAATAGTCTGGAATTCCAATGGTCACTTACAGAGCTGAGAGACTTTTGAAGACTCTTGGCATCTTTCTCCAGAGCCTTCAACAACTGAGCAGGGACTTCTTGGGGCTGGCTGTTGATAATCTGATCCACACACTCCAATTCCTGACTCACCAAGTTGGACAGATCCTTTAACTCCTTGTCTAACACCTGGGAAAATAAACTGGTGGTAATGCCAAACTAAAGACAAGCAAACTTGCTATCAGGGAATCTGCTATGAACATACATATCTTCACTCACTTCATGTGATAGGATATAGGGCTTAGAAAATGTTTTTATGTACATTCATTCTTTTTTTTTTTTTGGGTCCGGTCGTGGGGCCTGAACTCTGGGCCTGGGCGCTGTCCCTCAGCTCTTCAGCTCAAGGCTAGTGCTCTACCACGTCAGCCACAGCGCCACTTCCGGCTTTTTTCTTTTTGCTTATGTGGTGCTGGGGAATCGAACCCAGGGCCTCGTGCATGCCAGGCAAGTGCTCTACCACTGAGCCACCTCCCCAGCCCCCATTCATTCTTATTATATAACCCAGGTCCAACTCAGAGCCTCCTGCAGCACCCTGTTAGGGGCTGAGATTACAAGATATGCCATTATGCCTGGCTGAGTTTATGTGTGTTTTCCTGATGTCTTACTGGAGTTTGGGAAAAATAATAGAGATGAACTTACATCCAATTTATTCAGTATTTCTTACTAACCAATCACTACCTTGAACTTACCTTGTGCATACAAGGAGATGTAGTCTAGAAGATGTTTTCTGCAAAGGCTAGCTTTGGATATAATCATGATTCTCCAGATCTCAGCTTCCCAAGTACTAGGATTATAGGCATGAGCCATTAATGCCTAGACTCTTTTTTTTTTTTTTTGGGTCCGGGTGGGGCCTGAACTCTGGGCGCTGTCCCTCAGCTCTTCAGCTCAAGGCTAGCACTCTACCACTTGAGCCACAGTGCCACTTCCGGCTTTTTTCTTTTTGCTTATGTGGTGCTGAGGAATCGAACCCAGGGCTTCAGGCGTGCAAGGCAAGCACTCTACCACTGAGCCACCTTCCCAGCCCTTGCCTAGACTCTTTTAAGCCTTGAAATCTTCTGGGAAAATAAAGCTAGCTATCTTGAAGCCATCAAACTCACTGAAGTCTCTGGGAACCTACCTTGGCCCGACACAGCAGATTCTGTAGTTCTGTCAGATTAAGTTCCAAAGGCTGAATCTGTTTAGTCCTCATTTCAATGTCCCGTAACAGAGACAGATAAGATACCAGTTTCTCATCATGTTCTAAACAGAGTTGCCGGTTAAGCACATTCTGTGGAGCAAAAAAAGAAAACCATTCGCTTCTGTAATTTTTCTTTAGATAGGCTTTTTTTTGGGGGTCCAGAGCCACCTTCCCAGCCCCCCCTTTTTTGGGGGGGTCCAGTCGTGGGGCCTGAACTCTGGGCCTGGGCGCTGTCCCTGAGCTCTTTTGCTCAAGGGTAGTACTCTACCAGTTGAGCCACAGTGCCACTTCCGGCTGTTTTTCTTTTTGCTTATGTGGTGCTGGGGAATCGAACCCAGGGCCTCGTGCATGCCAGGCAAGTGCTCTACCACTGAGCCACCTTCCCAGCCCCTAGATAGGCTTTTAAAGCAGGCAAGGTTTCTTGTTGGATAAACAGAAATGAGAAATTTTTCCTAAACTAGGACAGAATACAATAAAACGTTATTAGATCATTTCAATATGACAAGTGATTTTATTTCCTCAGAGAACAGAAGGTTGTAAATATCAATGAATAAATATTACTCTAGGAACATTTCCAAAGGTTACTCTGATTTCAAGTAGCATCATTTCAGAATTTCAAATTAGTTCCAATGTTAGTTTCTAATGTAAACCTCCTAGGCTGGAGATGTACAACAGTGAAAGAGTGCTTGCCTACCAAGCCCAGGGTTCCTTCTCCAGCACCATAAAACAGCAAGGCAAAATAAAACTTGCAAATTCCAGAAAGGCATTCAGATTTCATGCCTAATCTATATTAATGTATTATAGATGATAAAAGTTGTACCTTAGAGTACAACTAAAATGTACACTAAAATGTAATTATGCCTGGTTTTACATATGTGAACTATGTATCCAATTAAGAATTTAAACTATGAATCAGTTATCTCTCTCTCTCTCTTACACACACACACACACACACACACACACGGAAACTTACCTGAGTTGCTCTGAAGGCCTCAGGATTTACTCCTTCACTTCCCTTTCCTCCAGGTACAGCCATGAAGGGAGCTTGTTCATTGCTTGGGCTATCTCTGACTCTTTTCTGTGGTGTCTTCTGATCCATCTTCTTTGTAGCATATGACATCTGGGACACTGTTGTTTCTTCACTGAGCTCAGAAATAGCGGGACTAATGACAGTATCCTGTAGCTCCGCACTCTCTTTCTGCAACCTATCTTTGTGCAATTTTTCTGGGAGAAGGGATACCATAACTATAGGGCTTTCCATTTCTAGAAATCTATCTCCATTTGTTTCTTTGGTTGTTACTACTTTAGATTTGAGCATTCCACAAAGTTCAGGATCACCTTTGCTCTCCTGATGATAGAAGTCTTTTCTGTCTGAGGATTCTAGACAACTGGCCTCTTTTGCATCTACTTTAGAAACTGTAATTTCTTCCAGTTTAAGAGCTCTTGTTGAATTAGAAGGTACTTCTTGGTATGACTTTTCTTTACACTTTTTAGCTATGGAAATTGGATCTTTGGTTTCCTTAGTCTTAATAATAACATAGGAATCTTGATGATCATTGGTTTCTTGTCTGGTGGTTTCTTGGACAGCTCTGTATGTTTTGGAAGTTTGGGATATATCTGTAACTTGAGCTTTTAAAACTGATTTTTGTTTGCATAATACTTCAGGTTTGGGAGTCCCAGAAGAAAATGGCTCACTATGTGTCCCACTAGTGGTTTCTTGAGATAAATTTTCTCCTGGTTTTAAAGTAGAATAGAGGCTTACATTTCTTCCTTCCCCTTGACTGACTTGTGTAGAGCTGAAGAATGTTGGAACATCTTGATTTCTTGCAGAAATTTCTTTAGTTGTCATTTGGCAAGAGTCTTCAGTTTTACAAGTAACAGAAAATTTCATTTCTCTACCAGTTTCTTTCCCTGTTTCACTTCCATTCATTTCTACAGACTGGAAGTCATACACATCACCAATGGTAGTTTTCTGATTTAACTCTGCTTCAGAAAGAACTGCTGGTTTACATGTTTGGGCACTTTCTTTTACAATCATCTCCCTCTTCTCTCTCTTACTCTTCACCCTAGTATTCACTGGCTGCTCACTCAGCAAATTGCCTGATGTTTCATGATTTGATTCTTGTACCTCAGAAGCAATTTCCCTTAGACTTTTTCTTGCTTCTTCAACATCTAGGCCTGAGGTGGACTGCTTGATATGAATAATCATTTCTGTTGGTGACACTACTTTTTCCTGCTCTACATCTGTATTTTTTCCCAAATGATTTTTAGCAAGCTCATCGAGTGTCAAATCAGAAGGTTCTGAGTAAGTATGCATCACTGAAACTTGGTCTGAGGATTTACCTTTAAGATTGCCATGAATAATGATGTTGACTGCTCCTTTAGCACCTCGAATTCTTCCCTCGTCTTGATCTTTACTGTCCACTTCCTTCAATGAACTCTTCCTGCTTCTTTTTGCCATTTCCCCAACTGAATCTCTTACTTTAACCTTTCCTTGTGTAGACTGACTTTCAATTTCTAAGAATCTGTCATGGTCTCCTTTATCACAACTCACTTCAGCAGTCTGATTACACGCAGTTAACATTGCTTTCTTTAGAAATTCATTATTTACCTCACATACTTGAATTTCATCTTGCTTTTCAATATGAGCTCCATCATCATGAGACGTTAAAGCAGCTGCCAATTCAGGGCTGAGAAGTCTTCTCTCAACAGCTTCTTGCATTGTCACTCTTTGATCATTAAATATGTCAATAATTCCTCCATTCAATACCTGATGAGATGCAATAATTCTGGCCATGTCTTCATCCATCAGTTTCTGTTCCAAAGCTGATGCTAATGTAAGTCTTTTGCCTGTGGCTGTATCTATGATTCCACCAGTGTTTGCCTGAGTTTCCAAAATCTTCAGTGTAGATGGAATGTCTACTTTTCCAAGCTGAATTGCTTCAGACAATGTAAGTACCCTGTCGCTCATCCCATCTTTAATGTCTGAGAAGGGAATTACTTCTAGGTATCTCAATCCAGATTCAATATCAATCTTACATTTCTTTACCAAATCTGAGTAGGGAATAATTCTGCAATTTTCAGGATCTATAACCCCATGCATCATTCCTGAAGCTAGTACTGCCTTTTTAGTTAACAGTTCTTCTTTGTTAGGTTCTGCACAGGTCAACTGCTGGCTAGAAATGATATCCACAAGATTCTCATTTAAGGCCTGAATTTCTTGGATTTCTCTTTTCATTTCTGGGGTAACAAGATCTAATTTTATAGCTTCGGGGAGTGAAAGTGTTTCCTTTGTTTCAGGATGAAAAAACTGCTGGAGGTTTAAGTTCTCAACTTTTTTGAGTTGGTTGGCTAGATCTTCATCAATCAAGCCATGTTTAAAGGCATTATCAACAGAAAGTCTCATTCCAGATATATGGTGAATGATACCTCCATCAACTAGCTGTTTAGTCAAGAAATAAATGGCTTCCTCTCTCTCCAAAAGACCTCTGTCAATGGCTTGTACAACTGTTAAAAGGGCTTTATTCTCAGGGTCCACAAGTCCTGTTGTTTCCATTTGTAGACCAATCAATCTCTCTCTAACTGTTTTGTCAGCATCTCTGCCTTTGGAAGCCTTCTCCAGATTTATAAGGTCTGTCTGCTCAGCATTGTCCACCAAACCAAGATTTGAGGCCAAAGTTACTGAAAGTTTTTTGCCTCGTTTCAGGTCAACAATTCCACCAGTTAACACCTGTCCCTCTAAAATTCTGGTGGCTGTTTCCTTGTGAAGAAGTCCAACTGCCACTGCATCATTAACAGAGCATAGTGTGTGAGTACGGGGGTCTAAGACACCACTTATAGCTTTATCTGCATTGAGAACATTATGTAATAATGTCTCGTCCATCAGACCTTCATCAATAACTTCTTCAGTTGTCAAAGACTCAGAGGTCTTAGAGTCAAAGAACCCCCGGAACATGTTCAGTTTTTCCATAAGTTTCACAGCAGTGTGGCTAGGCACAATACCTTGCACTATTGCTTCACTTAGTAAAAGTTTCTGACCTGTTCCTTCATGAAGTATACCACCATCTAGAAGCTGTGCAGACAATACATTTAAGGGAGCTTCTTTAAGCAACTCAGGATGATTGCATGAAAAGGAAGTCTCAATATCATGATCTTCTGTGTCAGTCTTTTGTATTATCACCATATCACCATCTGCAACTCTTTGGCCTTCTTGGCTTTGTTTACAGCCATCCTTAGCTAAAAGCATTTCACTTAACACCTTTTCTTTGTCCAAAGAATGAATATTCACATCACTTTCTGACTTAAATCCTAATTTTAAACCTGACTTCTCTGCCTGAACTTGTGACTTTTTCCTTTGGGATTTAATGAGAGGCCTTTTAGTTTCACTTGGAATATATTCAGTCTTATGAGACTTTGCTTGTTCTTTCTGACTTGTAAAGGAAGTCTTTCTGGGAGCTTGCCATTTTCCCTTTGTTGTTTCAACAGAAAAAACATCTTTGTCAACCACCAACGGCCTACCTTCAGTTTCCTTAGGAGGTATCACCAGGAGTTCTCTGCTGGCATTTTCTCTAGTAGAAGTTTCTGTTTGGTCTTCATTTTTAGTATTTAACAACTGCCTTTGTAACTCTGAGTTGACTTTATTTATGACCTTCAAAGAGTCAACATTTCCAGTAACCACTTTTTGTTCTCCTATAGACAGATCCTTTTCAGGGTTCTCTAAAGAAGAATATTTTATTCCTATAACAGTCTTTTTGCCTTTTGCTTCAGCGCAATCTTCTTGATGGGTATATTCTTTGTTCTGAGAAAAAAACTGGAATCTCACAGTGAGCTTATCATTGAAAGTTTCTGTGATGTTCTCACTAGCTGATTCTTGAAATTTCTTAGGATTGTCTAGTCTATAATGTCCAATTTCAAGCACTTCTGAAGGACTTGCTTGATATTCATCTCTGGATGTAAGGATCTCCATCAGTTCTTGATCTAACAGAAGCACCCTCTGTCCATTGTGCACATTAATATAGCTATGAGTCATCAGTTGAAATAACAACTTATCTCCATGGTTTGATATACCCTCAGTTTGGCCCTTGTTGCACAGAAGTGCTGCTGTTCCAGAAGTAGTACCTGATGTTTTTCTCTCTGAAAAATCTACTAATTGCATGTGGGGCATCACATCAGGGATACAAATTAATTTTAAGCTGTTGGCAAGATCTTTGTCCAAAATACTAGTTTCTATTGCTTTCTTCCAGGAGCAAATCTCTGTGGTTTCTGGTAAAAAAAGAGCTTCAATATGCTCTCGGTTACTAAGGATTTTGCATGCTAGTTCAGTAGACACAATACCTTGTTCTAGAGCATCTGTAATTGCAAGAATCTCTCCAGATTCAGGCCATAGGAACCCCATGAATGACCAGAGGGATTCCAATATCACAAGGGCAATCTTAGCAGTTACTAGGTCATTGCTTACTGCTTCATCTATTGTTATCCTACGCCCTGTGACAGTGTCAATGATGCCTCCAGTCTGAAGCTGCCTTATGAGAATAGCACAGGCCATATCTTGGTCAATCAAATTATGTCTTACAGCCTCTTCTACTGTAAGTCTGTGTCCTGTTCTTGGATCTACAATGCCACCTGCAAAAAGCTGAGCTTCAAGCAGCCGGATAGTGACTTGCCTATCTATTAGCCCTTCTTGAACAGCACGAAAAATGTTAACCTTCTGGTCTGATTTCAAGCTCACCATTCCTCCTGCCAACTGCTTGACAGGCAATAATTTCAATCCAGATTCCTGGTGGACAATACATCTTTGCATCAGATCCAGTAAACCTATTTTCTCAGCTGTGTTGGGGTCTATCAAATTCCTGGATGATCTCAGGTGAGACTCTAATGCTGAATGAAGCCCAGCAGAAATGAGGCCTTGATGAAAAGCTTCCTCCAGGTTAATACAGTTCTCATTGGGGAAAACTTTGAAACCACCAGTTGCCAGGTGAACTTCTAAGACTTTCAGTCCAAATCTCTCACTGATTATTCTCTTTTCAATTGCTTCTACCACAGAAAGGGGACCTTTGTTTGCAGTAAGCCTGCTTACTAAGGACAGGGTATCCTGTAGCTCCCAGAGACGCTGGTACATAGGAGGATTAATGAGGTTTCTGGCAAGGCCCTCCTCCAAAGAGAGTTCTTCACTAGTCTCAGGAGCAATGAGACCAGACATGATAACCTGGGATTCCAGAAGCATAAGGCCTGTATCTTGGTCAATGAGGCCCTTTTGCATGGCTCTGAAGATGGGAAACATCTCCACTGTGCCTAGGTCAATAACCCCAGCAACTGCTCTGAAACCCTAAAAGAAAAAAGGAAAAAGAAAACTAAGTCAGAACCAATGGCAAAGAACAATTATTGAAAGGAATCATTCAACAAACTAATGTATATAAAATTCTGACCACAGAAAAACTCAGCCCTGATAAGTCTCAACATGTAGGAAATATTCTGAAGCAAACCTGGTAGTGTTAATGAAAAAAAAATTGTAAACTGCAGAATATTTAGTAGGGCCCAAAATTCATAGATTATTTGAAGGATGATGGATGGCATTTAGCATATCTGAGTGACAAGCTCTACAAAGTGGCAAGCAGTAAATGTGAAAGGACAGTTATTTCTAAGACTAAATCATTACAAAGGGTTTTAAAAACACCTACCAGTTCGGAGAAAGTAAAAAAAAAAATCAACCTCATATAGCAACTTCTCAGTGTTGAAACCCATGCAGAAGACTCTGGAAGAAGCACGTCTCTGCTGATGGGTACAGCAGGAGTGGTCCACAGCATGAGAGATTTAAACAGCCCAACAGCCACAAAATAGTTATGCATCCTAAGAATAGGCTTGTGTATACACCCAAGCAACTGGGACATTTACAATCATTGTGGCCAATGGCTTTACAACAATGTGGCTTTACAACAATGGATCTAAGTTAAATTTTCCAATCTGAATTATATTTATTCTAGGACTTGGAAATAGCAAGACAAGAAGGAACAAGTTGGGTGCTAGTAGCTCATGTTTGTAATCTTAGCTACTTAGGAATTTGAGATCTGAGGATTATAGTTCAAAGCCAGGCTGAGCAGGCAAATCCATGAGAATCTTTATTTCCAAGTCACCACTAAAGACTGAAGTGGTAGAGCAGTAGCCTTGAGTCGAAAAAGCTCAGGTATAGTGCCCAAAGTCCTGATCAAGCCCAAAGAAAGAAAGAGAGAGAGAGAGAGAGAGAGAGAGAGAGAGAGAGAGAGAGAGAGAGAGGGAGGGAGAGAGGGAGAGAGGGAGGGAGAGAAAGAAAGAAAGAAAGGAGGGAGGAAGAGAAAGAGAGAGAGGAAGAGAGAGAGGGAGAGAAAGGAGAGAGAGGGAGGGAGGGAGGGAGGGAGAGAGGAAGAGAGGGAGGGAGGGAGAAAGAAAGAAAGAAAGAAAGAAAGAAAGAAAGGAAGGAAGGAAGAGAAAGAAAGGAAGGAAGGAAGGAGGAAAGAAAGAGAGAAGAGAGAGAAGAAAGAGAAAGAGACAGAAAGAGGGAGAGAGGGAGGGAAAGAGGAAGGAAGAAAGGAAAAAGAAAGGGGAATACTCTAGGGACCAGACTCTTGCCTCAGGAATCACTGGTAACTTTCCTTCTGATCTAGGCTTGAATGGGTAGAATAGTAACAATGATGATAACAACCACTTACTAGGTTTATTTACCACTGACAATCCTCAAAATGATCCTAATAGCTGTTTTGAACTTTACAATTTTGGGGGAGGGACGGGGTGGGGGAGGATATGAAGGGACAGGAAGGGGAAACAAAGCAGGAGGCTACAATGCTTGATAAGAAATGTGCTCATTATCTTACCCATGTAATTGTAACCCCTCTGTACAGTATTTTCACAAAAAAATACTAATAGATAACTGAAAAAAATTAGCTGTTTTAATCTTAGTTTATAAGTAAGAAAATAAGCCACAGAGAGGGTAGTTAACTTACCCAATGTCAAAATACTAGTGAGTTCCAAAAATAAATCAAGTCTAGATTTTAAATCTTACATTATAAACTGCCTGTTCAATTGACTCCAGTATTATTAAAACAAACATACAAACAAAAAAACAAGCCAAGGTACATTTTACATAAGTTAGGCCCTAAGGTTGCTGAATAAGTCAAACCTCACACATTGCAAAAATCACCTTTGTACATCCTAGAAACAACTTCTAAAGAGTTCTCATTTTGAAGCCTGTTATCACAGAAAGATGTTGTTTAGATTTTAAATTATTTAAGAGCTTAACCAGTTAGAACACTACTACTTTCACAATTTTTCAGCTCTTCTTGTCCATATTCATTATCTTCATTTCCTTCCATCCTCTCTTTGGTCAGTGTTGCTTTCTAGTCCTTATTAAACTCTTTGTAACTTATCCATGGATACCTTTGTTGAAGCAATTGTATCACCTTCTTGTCTTGTAAGCAATGAATTTCATTTCTATGTCAGTGAGAAATAAACCCCATAAAAGCCTACTTTATCCATTCAGTGTAAAAGACAGTGCCTGTAGCACAATGAACATGGGGCGAATGAATGGATAAGTAGAAAGAAAGCCCTTAAATCATTAAGCCAGATTTTTTTAATGTACGCTCAAGATTTTAAACCTGATGACTGTACACTAGAAGAAAGCAAGATAACAAATGAGGGAACAGTAGAACTGGCTCACTTCTTTCACTGAAAGAGCTCAATTAATGGAATAATTCGTAGGCTTTGCTACACTAAATATAATACTATTTGCTATATTCCCCTCATCTTGTTTTCTAACCCAGACTATAGGATTCTAACTCAAACATGTACCAATCTACTATGTCTCTTTTACAGAGAAACTGAAAAAGTTCATGGACTTGAGATATCTGAAAATTCCTTTTAGAAAAATCCATGTAAGGCCTATTTAGCAGCAAACAAAATTTCTTCTATAAGATTCACTGAGCCTCAGAAACACTGACATTGAACACAGATGTGGAGTCTAGCCAAACAGAAAAGACTACACAGATCCTTCCAACATCATCATAACTGGAGGATAGGCAGACAGCACTAAACTGGGAAGTAATCCAAAAAAGAAAATCCATTTCAGCCCTACCAAACATGGACATTGTGACCTAAACAAGCATTAAAAGACAGAGGAAAAAGAAGGAAAACATAAAAGGCTTCTACTTACCAGAGTTGTAGGGCACGCCTCGGGTAGATAAGAGATAGAGCCTTATGGAGCAGCTCAGCCGTATCACACACACAGTGTAAGCTTGGTGTTAGCGTCCAGCATGCGACTGTTTTGTTTTTTGTATTTTGTTTTTGTTTTTTTTTTTTTGGTTTTTTTTTTTTTGCAAAAAAGAACCCCAAACAGGTCGTCCTCTTTTCCCTTTGTGCATTTGTGCTTAAACTCCAAAGGGTTAGTGAAACTTGTAAGCAAGGATGTCAGTTAATCAGAACAATACTTCACATGAAACACACACAGTACAGGGACACATCATGCTCAATGTAGTGGTGCTCAGCAGCTTGTCTTTATTCTCCAGCCCCCGCCCCAATTTTTTTTTTAAACTTTCAAAATGAGAACTGAATGTTCTCAGCAAGCAATTGTTAAAACTTTTCATATACTCCCTTATATGGTGAAGCAACAAGCCATTAGAAGTGGGTTACTTTATATAGATAATGCTACATCAGCATATTCTTTTTGGAATACCCCATCAAATGAGGGCTGGTCTGTCTTTACAACTCTAGCTCCTGGTGCATAAATTTATATCCAAGGGCCAAAAGTCAAGGTTTATTTTGTCTGAGCTTTATTTTAAACATCATTTGAATCTAATTTGATTGCCACATGAACTCAAGTTTTGTTCTTCCCCACAAATTGGCCATTGCTTCACAACATAGGAAATAAGCAGGCAAACACACACATATATATGTATATATCCCATAGACACATGTATATATTATGGTAAGTGTACGCACACATAAATATTCAGGAAGTACTTAGGACAACCAACAACAAACTACAACAACTTTTATATGGTCCAGGAAATAACATGGAGTAGAACTGGTAAAGCTGTCATGTGATGGGATGACCATGAGTAGGGGGAACCAGTGTCTCAGTCAGTGAACTTCATCTACCAGTTTGCTTTGAAATGGCATTCATTTCTCAGTCTTCATTGTAGGGAAGGAAAGGTTCACAGCTTTTCCTTCCCAATATCCATAACTCTTGGTTAACAACTTTGGGGTGAGAAAGCCACAAAGGAGTAATCTTACTGCCCTGTGATCAGATATAGTACAAATTTATGTTCTCCTGGACTGCTTTCAGCAACAAAATGATAAAAGACAGAAAAAAGGTCCAAAGGTTTGTCCTTTGGTGTTTTAACTGACTAATACATCATGGAACCCCAGTTAAGATACACAAGACAAATGGTTGCTAAGGTGAAGTTAAAAATTAAGTCACATGGGTCATGGAAAGCTAGTGATTGTGACTCTCAATCAGCAACATTGTTTTCACACACTCGGAGAAGGTATCCTCCCAACATTGGAAGACAAAAACTAAAAATACCTTTTGTTCTGTCTGCTGAGCCAACTGGCTCTGGAGCTGTTGGAGCTGGTTTGCTGAACCATCACAAAGATCATGGTAAGCCTTGTTCAGGGCATTCAATTGCTCAGAAATCTGCTCCTTCTCTTTTTCTGAGAGTCTAGGAGATGAAGCATTAAAGATGATTTAAAAAATTAATTGTAGCTGGGTGCCAGTGCCTCACACCTGTAATCCTAGCTACTCAGGAGCCTGAGATCTGAGGATCATGGTTCAAAGCCAGCCCAGGCAGGAAAGTCCACAATTGTGATCCTCAGATCTCAGCCTCCTGAGTACCTAGGATTACAGGCTTGAGCCATGGGCACCTGGCAGCTATTCTTATTTTAAAATAAAATGTTTTGAAAAGATTATAACAAAGTCTCATTTATCCATCACCCATCTATTGAGCTTTACCAATTTTAGGGAGAGGTAGAAAGACAACTGGGGTTTAAACTCAGAGCCTTAACTTAAGATATGTATACAGTCCTTTTTGCTTTAGTTATTTTTCAGACAAGATCTTGCCAACATCAACCCATGATTCTCCTACTTATCCAACCCGTAGAGCTGAAATTACAATTGTCAACATCCACATGCATTCATTAACATGGGGGTTCACAGCATCAAACTGCAATCCTCCTGATCTCTACCTCCAGAGTAGCTTGGAATTACAGATATGCACTATCGTGCCTGGCATATTAATTTTTAGTCTTTAAAACAATTTTTAAGACAGGATTTACTACATAGCACAGCTGGCCTTGAATTTGCAACTCTTTCCTTCTGCCATAGCCTCTTACACACTGAGATTACAGGTAGGCATCAGCTTAAATTATAATATTTAACTGTATTTTCTATAGGTCTTTTACTAAGAAATAGATACTATGCATGTAATTGAAGCTCACTATGTATTTTGTATAAAGTCCACTCATTTTTGTATCTTCCCAAAGGTAATCATCTCCTAAATCTGTTGGTTCCTGCAACTTGCCATTTTTTTATTTTTAATTCTGCATTATTACCATGAATGAAGTATATAAGTTCATATTAGATCTGTCCATCAATTCAATGGGATTCCTAAGCTTTTCTTGATTTTTTTTTCTTTTTTTTGAGGGGTTAGTTGTAGGGTTTGAACTTTGGGCCTAGGCGCTGTCTCTGAGCTCTTTTGCTCAAGACTAGCACTCTACCACTTGCAGCTACAGCATCACTTCTGGTTTTCTGGTGGTTAGTTGGAGACAATCTCACTTTCCCTCCTGGGCTGGCTTTAAATCAGAATCCTCAGATCTCACAGGTGTAAGCCACTGTTGCCAGGCTCCTTTCTCTTTTTCTTGGCCAGTTGTGGGACTTGAACTCAGGGATTGAGCTCTGTCCCTAACCTTTTTGTGCTGAAGCCTAGTGCTCTACCACTTGAGCTACAGTGCTACTTCCAGCCTTTTCTGAATAGAGATAAGAGATAAGAGTTAGAGATAAGAGTGTCACTGACTTTTCTGCCTGGGCTGGCTCTGAACCAGGACCCTCAGATCTCAGCCTCCTGAGTAGCTAGGATTACAGATGTGAGCCACTGGTGCTCAACTCCAGCTTCTTTCTTGATTTTAAAATTTTTCTGTTAGTCTACCAGTCCTATTATCTTTAATTTCTTCTCTTTAGGAGTCTAGATCTCATAGTGCATCCTCTTTGCTCTGTCCTCTCACTGATCTGGGTAAGACCCTAACCCCGGATCAATCAAACCACTGAACCTCTTTGCTCCTAGACTTCTTATGCTGCTAAGTATGCCCAACTGGGGGTTGGATCTATAACCTCAACTAGGCCTTGGTATTTCCTAACAATCTTTTTGGGAGTTCCCAGAGAAGCCCCTTTTCTTTCTGCCTCAACACCACTTTAATATTCAGTAAACACTTCTGCCTATTTGAAAGAGAAATTATAGACCATTGGACACCATTCTTCTCATATTCTGGCTTTCCTCCTGACAATATTATATTCATGTGTGTCTTTCCTAATCCCCAACCCCTCATGCAGAAAAAAACAAAACAAAACTATTCTAACTCTTAACGTTACACTTTCTATTAATGAATTTTAACATCCTACACACCGTCTGGAACCTTCTTCATTTTGTCCTTGAGACTCAGTCCATAAACAGTTAAATATTTGGACTAATATAGTTAACATACTCTTAGTATATATTTGGTATTTCTACCCTGATGTCCGATAGGTTGGTTTTTTGTTTTTTTTGTAGGTTGATTTTTTGTTTTATTTGTTTTTTGTTTTGTCAGTCATGGGGCTTGAACTCAGGGCCTGGGCTCTTTCCGCTCAAGGCTAGCACTCTACTACTTTGAGCCAGTGTCATTTCCGGGTTTTTTGAGTGGTTAATTGGAGATAAGTGTCTCATGGGGACTTTTCTGCCCAGTCTAGCTTTGAACTGAGAGCCTCAGAGCTCAGCCTTCTGAGTAGCTAGGATTACCGGCATGAGCCATAAGATTTTCATACTTAGGTCTTCTCCTTCAACCTACACCTTTACCTGTTTTCTATCTTGGTTAATCATACACCCTATCACCTAAGCCAAAAATCCTGAAGTTCTATCTGATGACTATCAGGTATCACCAAACCCATACTATCATCTTTACTATCTCTTAAATCTTTGTCTCCCCATCTCCCACCAACATTTCTTGTCATTATAGAGATAGCCCCTAACTTATCTTCTCACCTCCTTTGAACGCTTTTTCTACATAGTCTAACAACCATAAACAAAACCTAATTAGGTTTAAAATTCCTCATAGCCAACAAGATAAAATGAACATTTTTCAGTATGTTATGAAACTATATAAAACTCTTCATAATCTGGCTCTTCTTGCTCATATAAATTCTCCAGTCTGCATTCTCATAATCAACTTCAAATTTAGCTAGAAACAGTAGGTCTCCCAAATGTCTGACTTTTAATACTTACTTATGACCATGCTTGGCCAAGAAGATTTGTGAAGTTTTAATGGCCTCTGAAACTTGTTCCTTCTTGGTTGTCAGTTCTTCTGCCAGAACCTAGTAATAGAAAAAAGGAAAAGCTGCTAAACCCCAAAATAAAATAGTCAATTTTTTTTCATTTTTGGTGCAGTCCTGGGGCTTGAATTCAGGGTCTGGGTACTGGCCCTGAGCTTTTTTTGCTCAAAGCTAGTTCTCTACCATGTGAGCCACAGCTCCACTTGCAGCATTTTTGGTAGTTTAGTGGAGATGAGAGTCATATCTCAGCTGCTTGAGCAGCTAGGATGACAAGCATAAGCCACTGGCACCCAGCAAGGGTAAAACACTTTTTTTTGGGGGGGTCAGTCATAGGGCTTGAACTCTGGACCTGGGAGCTGTCCCTTAGCAATTCAGCTCAAGGCTAGCACTCTAACACTTGAGCCACAGCACCACTTCCAGTTTTCTGAATGGTTTATTGGAGACAAGAGTTTCTCAAACTTTTCCTGCCCAGGATGGCATTGAACCCCAATCCTCAGATCTCAGCCTCTTGAGTAGTTAGGATTGCAGGTGTGAGCCATTGGCGCCTGGCTCAAACACTTTTTGAAATAATAATTATTTTTTGGTGTCAGTCCAGGGCTTGAACTCAGGGTGTTTTGCTTAAAGGTACCACTCTACAACTTAACCCACATCTCCACTTCTGGGTTTTTGATGTTTAATTGGAGATAAGAGTCTCAAACCATCTTGCCAGGCTGGCTTTGAGCCATGATCTTCAGATCTCAGCCTCCTGAGAAGCAAGGAATATAGGTGTGAGCCACCAATACCAGGCTAAATTAAATTTTTTAAGTCTTAGGAAAAAGTTTTGCGCTGGTAGATAACAACTATAATTCTAGCTACTCAGGAGGCAAATATCTATAGAGGAACAAGGTTCTAAGTCAGCCCAGGCAGAAAAGCCCATGAGATGCTGTCTCCAAAATAACCAACAACAAAAAAAGCAAGGCTGTAGATAGGGCTCAAGTAGTAGAGTGCCACCAAACAAACAAGCAGTGCCATCACAAGGCCCTGTCAAACCCTAGTACCTCCAAAACAAAAACATATACACTTACAACATCCCAGGAAAAAAATTACAGTGCCAATGCACTATTGCTAACTTAAAAGGTGAAAAACAACTTCTTAAGTCCTGGAAGTTAGCTTTTAATTAAGTAAAAAAGTTTATTACTACATAATCCCACATAGGCAGGATACTCACCTGCTGTTCCAAAATAGCTTTTTCAATGTCTGTGGATTCTTTGGGGTGGAATGAAGCAATCTTTCCTTGTGTATTTCTTGCAAGGGTGGACACCCAACCCAAAAGTTCTTTAACTTTCTCCACATGTTCTTGTTTTTCCTCTTCTACCACTTTCTAAAATAAGATATAGAAAATCAGTACCCAAGAAAATGTCTCTTTAAACTGCCATGACTTTAGATTTCAAAACAGGCCTGAAAGTTACTGCCCTACACATATAATACCTTGCACATTTTTATAACTCTTAGATCTACAGATAAAGAGATTGACGACAACAGATTACACAAGGCACATATGTTAGAAAGGAAGTCTTCCTAATTTAAAGAAGCAAAAGTATGGTGGTTAATGTTTTTAACAGTGTTTCTATCAGCTGTTGATTATTTGGAAATTTACTTTACAAAGATATACAGGCCTTTTTTTGGGGGCGGGAGGGACAGGGTGCAAGTCTGAAGCCTAAAGTTGGCTTTTTTGTCATGGCTGGCCATCACTTGAGCCACCCCTCCAGTCTATGCTTTTCAAAGTTACAAAAAGACTAATTTTTTTTTACAACAAATTGAATAAAATCTGAATTGCATAATAAATATTCTTCTTTTTGTTGTTGTTGTTGGTTGTAGGGCCTGAACTCTGGGCCTGGGCACTGTCCCTCAGCTCTTCAGCTCAAGACCATTGAGACAGAGTAACACTTCCAGCCTTTTCTGCTTATGTGGTGCTGAGGAATCAAACCCAGGGCCTCATACATGCAAGGCAAGCACTCTACCACTGAACCACCTTCCCAGCCCTTAACAAATATTTTATTGAAGATCTCTGTTCACATACCTTTATATGATAAAGGCATTTACAGTGGAAGTGATGGATGTCAAATAGTCAATCCTCATTATTCACAGATTATGTATTTATGAATTTGTCTACTTATTAAAATTGTTAACTCTAAAATCAAAGTATTTGTGGTCATTCCCAACAGAGCACAGAATAACAAAAATCTCTGTACATGTTACCATGCGTGGTTTCAGCTGTCATACAATGAACCAGTATATTCTTCAGTCTACTTAGTGCTGGTTTTTTTTTTTTTTTTGTCAGTCATGGACCTGAACTCTGGGCCTGGGTGCTGTCCCTCAGCTCTTCAGTTCAAGGCTAGAGCTCTACCACTTGAGCTGCAGCGCCACTTCTGGCCTTTTCTGCTTATGTGGTGCTGAGGAATCGAACTCAGGGCCTCATGCAAGCAAGGCAAGCATGGTACACCCCTGAGCCACCTTCCCAGCCTCTAAGTGCTGTATTTTTACCATGGTAGTGATTTTGTTGCTGATTTGACTTTTCTTGTGTGTGTCTGTCTGTCTTAGGGTTTGAAGTCAGCCCTAATACTCGTGCTCAAGAGTAACATTTTACTACTTGAGCAAGAGCTCCAATTCTGGCTTTTGGGTGGCTAGCTGGAGCTAAGAATCTCATAGATTTTTCCTTTCTAAGCTGGCTTTGAACTGTGATTTTCAGATCTCAGCCTCTTGAGCTGCTAGAATTACAAACATGAGCTACCAGTACCCAGCTCTGATTTCACTATCTAAAATGGCTCTTAAGCTTTTATAGTCCTAGAGTGCAATCCAGTGTTTACAAGCATAAGAAGGCTGTGATATGCCTTGTGGAGAAAACACTTTTTAATAAGTCTGAACAGACCTGAGTTACACTGGCCATGAATTCAATTTTGGTGAACCAATAATATATAGTAAACAAAGTATACGCAAACAAAAATACACATAAAACAAGGTTATATACTAATGTATTGGAGAACTATGACCAGAGACTTATAGGAAGTTAACCTTATATTTCCTTATAGGAGCACTAATTCAGTATTTGCTACATAGGAAGTTTCTAGATCATTAAAATGGAGGGCTGTGCAGGGAACTTTAATTTTGATAGATGAGGCATGAGAACTGTGTCTGTGTGTGTTTTGCTGGCCTTATACATACTAGCCACATATTCTACCACTGGAACTAGACCTCAATCTGAGGATTTTTAACTGTACTTTCAAGATGATTTAGACCCACCTCCTCTTCCTCTAACCGCCGGAGTGCATCACTGATGTATTTCACATGCTGAGTTGTTAAGGTCACCAATGCTGTATAACGCGTTCTCAAGTCCATGAACTATAGTTCAAAAGAACAATTTATATCAATTTTCTGCCAGAAAAGTAAATTTCAATAGTGGAAAATAAGAACATTTTTATGAAGTCACATATTCAACAAAAAGATAAGTCCTAAATCAAACTTACAAGTTTACACTTTTTTTTAAAGAGAAGACAACGGCACTCTCTTACCTTTTCCATTCTCTTACCTCTTGTGTGATGGCATCTGAAGAGGAAAGCATGCGACGGCGCTTACTAGGGGATTTCTGCTGTGATTCCACAAAGGCCCTGTATGTCATTAGTTGCAATTCATAGTCCTAAGAAAGGAAGAGATTTCTTTGCTTTTACGTAGGGTTTTATAGCTCGTAGACAACACACAATAGAATCACACCATTTTATTGCTAAAATGTAATTTGGTGTTTACTCAGTTTAGAGGTTAGCTGAGCTTCCTATAAAGGACCAGGAAGAAAATACTGGGCAACTATCAGAGCTTCTATCATTGTAAGTGAATCAGCCAAATCAATATGTAAATGAAAGCATGACTGTATTACAATAAAATTTTATTTAGAGACACTGAACATTGAAGTTCATATCCTTTAAAAATATCATTATTTATTTTTCTTCTTTTGATTTTTTTTCAACCATTCTCACAGGCCATACTTAGTTTACAATTTGTGACTTGCTAACCAATTTTTTTCATTCTATTAATGAGGAGGGGAAGTGAATTTTCCTGATTAACTCAGAAGGCAAACTATATTAGACTCTTCTAATCCCTACCAATAGTTTTCTCATTTTACTATGCTATTCTATGTTCCCTCTGCAACCCTGACAAAGCTGCCCTAGTCTAGGTTCTCATTCACAAGGATGGGATCATTGCTTCATTTACTCTCATTGCTTTTAGTCTTTAAATAAACCTCTAGTTTATTCTTTATCCTGTCATCTGAGTAGCTTTAAAACATGCAGATGACACATTGTTCCTCTAATTAAAGATTTCTATGAAGAGAAGTAGAGTTCCTCAAAAAGCAACATGCATGCAAATCATCTGCGAACCTTACTAAAATACAGAATCTGATTCAATAAATTTGAGAGTCTGCATTTCTGATAATTTCTCAGGTGATGCTAACGCCACTGGCTCAAATACACCACACATCATATTGAAGAGAAAAAGAGCCAAAGAGCCGAAGTTGCTGAATAGGGTATTTCATAGGTGAGTTACAACCTCCCTGCTCTTTCCCACAGACACCACCTCCTCCTTTTCCCTCCCTTCCAGATCCTTTAAGCTTCTTTTGGGATATGAGACAGTTACCTTCACAATAGTAGAATATTGCTGAGAAAATTTCTGACACTGGTCCAGCTTTGTCTGGTTTCTCTCAATTTCAGCAAATAGATCCTAAGAACCAAAACATCACATTATGATCCTGATTATCATCACTGAAAAGTAAAGGATTTTCTGTGTTTTAAGGCAGCAGTTCTCAAACATCAGTGGTATCAGAATTACCAGAAAAGCTGGTTAAAACAGACTGCACTAGAGATTCTAATTCAGCAGGTCTTGAGTTAGGCCCAAGAACTTGAACTTCTAGCATCTTCTCAAGTGATGCTGATCCTGCTCTCTGGGGATCAAACTTTGAGAAACATTTTACTTAATATTTCATGTATCACTTCATATAATCCTAACAAGGATTATAAGGCAGGTTAGATGAATAATAAGCCATGTCTGATATAGATAAGGAAATACAATATTGGATAATCAAAGTTTTAGAGCTAGTAGTAGATATGTTAGCTAAGACTAGAATCCAGGCATTATAAACTCCAGACCTCAAATTCTTAACCACAATGCCTAAGAAAACAAATCAAGATGCTTTAAATGAAAGAATTTTCATCCGCTCACAGTTTTCCCTAGATTTTCAAAACTCCAGGGCAATCCTAGTAAAATAACATGTGACATTACCAAATAGAGATACATAACCTGTCTGTTTAATGAATTCAATATGTAGTCATATAAATTCAGAACTGAAAGGGCCCAAAAGTTCCCTTTAGCTTAAATGCTAAGCAGTATCCTGAGTCCATCTGTTTGAAACCTTCTAAGAACAAGGGAGATGTGTTGTTCTTTGGGGAAACCTTCATTTGTTAGAACATCCTCCTCTCCTTTGATGAACTAACTTTTACCACCTGCTACAACCACACCTACCGTCTGCTGGCTGAGCTGCTCTGACAGTACTCTGCTATCCTCTGCCTGGCCAGGTTTCATCATTTCCTGCTGAGCAGTGGTCTCCTCAATCCACTTGATGAGAGTTCCGTGACAGGCTCGGTAATCTCCCAGAACTTCCTGGATGTTTTCAAGCTCAGATTGGCTAGAGGAGCAAAGGGAAATTGATATTACACATCCTAATACAGATACAAAAAAATAAATGAAGCAATTCCCACTACATCCAGGTCGCTAGCTGGGCTTGACCACCAGGGATGCAACTTTACTTACGAGAATAAGAATTACAAGGCTACACAACTTCTATACATGTATCCAGTACCCTCAAAGTAAGTAGAAACTAGTACCATACAGCCCTGAAAATTCCCATATGGACTATCATCCTATGATAATCCTTGTCAAGTTTTATACCTGGATAATCAAAAAGGCACTACTGGATGAACACTTATATTCTGATGACAGTGTCCTGTCAGAATACCATGTTTATGATTTAGGAATTAGTATAAATGTCTTAGGGCAGAAAATGGGAAAAAGTGAAAAATAATAATTACTACTCACTTCTGTTAGTCTAGTCAGCCTTGGGATAGATAGTAATTCAAGTACAGACAATCAATCCAAATTTATATGAATTGTATACTCTTGGCCCTGTATACTCCCTACCTATCTTAGCCCTAGAATGGTGCCATTTTCTCTACCATAATATACCTATCATCAGAAACAGGACCTCAAGTAACAAAAAACACTGCATTATTTAATGTGATAGAATTAAGAAATTCTGCAAATTGCAGCTGCATTATGAAAAATGGTTCATATCTGGATTCAAAGCCAGAGTAAGATCCAGAACCCAGGTTGTCCTGTAAGCAAATACCTTTCAAGTCTTAATTATAGACAGCCACTGTGATATATGATTTAACTAGATAAGACTAGGGCACAGGAAAAGCATTGCCAATAGTACTTTTTCTGCTAATCTAAAAGCAACACTGGCTGGGTGTCAGTAGCTTGTATCAATAACCTTACTTATGCAGAAGGCTGAGATCTGAGGATTGTGGTTTGAAGCCAGCCTGGGCAGGAATGTCCAGGAGACTCTATTCTCCAGTTAACCACCAGGAAAGCAGGAAGTAGAGCCGTGGCTCAAGTGGTAGAGTGCCAGTCTTGAGTAAAAAAATCTAAAGGACAGTGTCCACCCTCTGAGTGAAAGCCCTAGTACTAGCACCAAAAAAAAAAAAAAAAAAGCTGGAGCTGGGGATGTAGCCCAGTGGTAGAGTATATGTAAGTACTCAGATCAATCCTCAGGTTCAAAGAATTAGGTTTGCCTTGGATGGTCCCAATTTTCTGTCATTCCTTGTTCAGAATTCATACTAGAGTTTAAATTTCAATACCTATAAATTCTTGCCTTAAAACATAAATGCACAGATAGAACTTTAAACTCTAGTTTTGCTTAAGCCTTAGAACCTAAACCTAACAGGAGAAAAGGTGGGATGTAATGGATGCTGGTAGTTCACACTTGTAATCCTATTTTCTTGAAGGCTGAGAATCAGACAGTAAGGGCTCCAAGTCAGCCCAGGCAGATACATTTTTGAGACACATTTTCAACCCATAGCTGGGTATATCCCAAGTTATGTGTTAGCTGAGACTAGGAATAATCAGTGTGGGCCAGGCTAGGCAGAAAGATCCACAAGAGTCTTGTTTCATGGAGGGAAGATGGACACAATGGTATGGGCTTGTTATCTCATTGGTGATGGGAAGCCTAAAATAGGTGAATTGCAACGCAGTTCCAATAATTATTTTATTCTAAAAAACCACAGCTGGAGATAGGGCCCAGAGGTTATAGAGAAAGCCTAGCAAGTACTAAGCCCTGAGTTTAAACTCCTAGTACTACCAAAAAAGAATAACTCACCGAGTTTCTAGCTGGGCAATAACACGATGCCAACGATCTTGCAGCTGGGCACCTTTTTCCTGACAGCGCTCTAAATCCAGGTTTCGCTCTGGTGTGAGGTAAGTCATCTGCTCTGCCACTGCCTTGGCTTTGGTAATTTCCCCATCCAGGACAGAGAACACTGAATTCTTCTCTTTCACATCACTAAGCCAATGCTAAGAAATATAAGCATCATATCAGTTTGAATGATTTCCATGGTAAAAAGGAGTTAGTCTAAGGAGATAAGGACATTATCTAAGGTAGAGTTACATTATATCTGAGACTCAGAATTAGGCTCTAGAAATATCTCTACTCATCATGGTCTCTGCTTTCCTGATGCACACTAGGAAGCCAAGGGCAGGCACACCATATAGAAAAACGTGCAAAGAACTTGTGTTTGAAACCTGGTTTTACCATACATAACCTATGAAACTAAACTAAGTCACTTATCTAGTCTGAGTCTTGTTTTTCTCATTTTATAAGACAAAAATCTTTTCCCTGTTCACCCCAAAACTAACATCTAAGTGCTTTATAAACTTACATTATAGCCCTTCATTGTAGTCAATTAAATTATTATTTGATTGGTGACAAAAGGGAAGAATTAAGTGGAAACAGCCATTTCTATTTTTAGCTAGACATATTTCTCAGTCCTTTCTTCTTTGACTACATATTAGAATATATCAAATATGATAATTTGCCCAGCTCAACCAAAATTACATTTCTTTGCTCTAAAGCAATGGACACAGTAAATCAATTTGCTAAGAAAGCAGAGTACAGCAACCAACCTGCAATGTGGACCGGTGGGACTCCAGAGCTGAGAGATCTGCTGGTACTGCTTCTTCTTGACTCAGCTTGATTTCATAGCCTTTGACCAAGAGTTCAGCATCTTGTATGCTACGTACTATAATATCAATTGTCTTTAACCTGTAATGATAGAATCATCATTTTTCATTAATACACAAATTTAAAGATATAGGTTACATACCTTGAGTATTATATACAAGTTTATAAAATTTAAGTGCCCTAACCAATTTTACCATTATTAGATGACAAGGCTTTGGTATAAACAAGAAAGTAGGGTATATATGCTGCTAAGTTATGCCAGTTCAGAGTGAAGTTCTAAGTGACACTAGGATATGCACATATATGACAGACTTGTAGTATGAAGATATGAGACCAGAAATTCACTTGACATCCAAGTATCTAAGATCTATAATTCCTCAAGGTCATGAGTGGAGATAGGTGGGTATGAGGGACTCTGAAACACTAATATTTAATTCAGATAAAGTTTTTGAAACCTTTTTAGTCTCACTCCCTTTCTTAATGTCTTTGTTATTTTCAGAGGTATCTATTCAACAGAAATGAGGTAAAATAGTCCTAACACTGAAAATTTACTCCTAATCAGTATCACTGACATTTGTTCCTTATAGTCCAAATAAACACATTCCATGTTGTCAGGAACTAATGCCAAAATGTCTTACCATAGGTATATGCTCTTCTAGATCTGTGATCTTTCGAGAATATTCATGAAGATACTCTAGGGCATTCCACTTCTTATTCCATTAGAAAACATTAACCCCTGAGCCCCCAAATCTTATCTCACTCACTTATTCAAATAGACAGTAGAGAGACCATAGACATGATCCATCTTCTCCACCAGCAGATTCAGCTCTGAGCGTAGAGTTGGAATGCTTGAACCAGATGGAGATTGATGGAGAAAGCTGTTGCATTTCATGGAGACAGCATCTAGCTCAGACTTGAGTTGCTGCAAATCTTCCTGGGTGTGCTGTCAGGAACATAATGCACAACAAAGATTCAAACAAAATTGAACAAAGTTGTATGTGTGTGGGGGGATCCTTATCTGAATAGTAAAATATTAGAAATCACTGAAATGCACACAGAATGGGTAAATAATCAAACTACTGCTTTTAGATTTTAATAAAAGATAAGGATAAGGCAAGTGGAGCATTTCTAAAATGGAACAGAAAAGGATGACTGACCAAGAAGTACTAGTTGAGGTGGAATGTTAAATTGCAACCCCTCTGTAGTATATTTTGAAGTTCAATATTTAAAAATACAATGAAATAAAATGTAAATTAACAGAAATAAATGAGACTAACAATATTTAAGATAAATAACAGTTATACTGAGAGGAAAAGGGAGCAAGAACACATATAAATATTCCTGAATATAATATCTGGACTACAGATGCATCTTTAGCTATAGGTAAAAAGAATTATAAGTAAGCATTATTCATACTGAGTAGACTATTTATAAAGTAGCATGAGTTAGCAATCCTCAAATTACTATATGTAAATATCAATACTGAACAATAAGTAAATATAAGTAACATAAGATAGATTTTTCAATCTTAGGGAAGGGAGTTACCAATATAGAAAAATACTAAAAAAAATTGGTAAGGAACTATATGAATACAGATATAAGTTTATGATTGTATGTGTGTATGCGTGCAAAAGAAAGATAGGTAGAAATGGGAAAAGGGAAGGAGAAGGAAAGAGAGAAGAAGAAAACACTGATCTATGTGATATGTTTACATGTGTATCCATATATCTACACACATGCGTATATGACATACAAGCTTGCATATGAGTTCTGTCTTTTGAGCATGCCTACAATGACACAACAGGAGGATATTTGGCATCCAAGTTGGGTTTCTAAATAATATTCGCTACCCAAGAGAAGCAGAAATAGCTAACTGCTGGGATGGGGCTGGCAAAGGCACAACAATCTGGACCATCCTGTATACTCAAAAAGAAATAAGTGCTCACCAAGTACGACAATGCATGTCTATAATCCCCATACTCAGGGGGCAGAAGCAGAAGGACAGAGAGTTCAAGGCCAGCCTGGATACACAGCAAGCTCAAGTCAACTGGAGCTACATATTGAGCCTCAGTCAGAAAAAGCCAAGGGCTAAAGATAAAGCTCAGTGGTATAGCACTTGCTTAACACGCACAAGGACCTGGGTTCAATCTCCAGCATAGTGATAAGGGTTCTCAATGTTAAAAAGCCACAGAAGCCAGGTGCTGGTAGCTCATGGTTGTAACCATAGCTACTCAGGAGGATATGATCTGAGGATTGCTCTTTGAAGATGGCCCAGGCAAGAAGTCCATGAAACTCATCTCCAATTAACCAACAAAAAACTGTTAGCAGGGGCTGGGAAATTGGCTTAGTGGCAGAGTGCTTGCCTAGCATGCATGAAGCCCTGGGTTTGATTCTTCAGTACTACATAAACAGAAAAGGCTGGAAGTGGGCTGGGAAGGTGGCTCAGTGGTAGAGTGCTTGCCTTGCAAGCCTGAGGCCCTGGGTTCAATTCCTCAGCACCACATAAGCAAAAAGAAAAAAG
>NW_012267249.1:1678770-1688215 GCF_000151885.1 Dipodomys ordii | reverse complement strand
AGCACCACATAAGCAAAAAGAAAAAAGCCGGAAGTGGCGCTGTGGCTCAAGTGGTAGAGCGCTAGCCTTGAGCAAAAAAAAAAGCTCAGGACAGCACCTAGGCATTGAGTTCAAACCCCATGATCGAAAAGAAAAAGCCATAGAGCCAGGTGCCAGAGGCTCATGCCTATAATCCTAGCTATTTAGGAGGCTACAATCAGAGAATTGAGGTTCTGAGCCAGCTGAGTCAGACACATTCAAGACTTTTATCTCTAATTTGCCAGCAAAAAGTGGGAAGTAGAGATGTGGCTCAAGTGGTAGAACTCCAGCCATGAGTAAAATATCTTTGCAAGAGGGCAAAGCCCAGAGTTCAAGCCCCCTACTAGAAATAATATAAAAAATAAAAGGATATAGAAACAATTTGAAGGAGTCTTCTTATTATTATATTTGGAGATTTTTGATCCTCAAAATGATGAAAACATGCTGGATGTGATAGCATACACCCATAGTCCATGCAACTCAAAATTCTGAGACAGGAGGATCACTTAAACACAGAAATTTGAAAAGAGTAAGGAGGGGACAATGATGGTAACAAATTACACACCACTGAATTAAAAATTATGAGAACATATTGACATTAATAAACACCAAAATAAGAAGAGAAGGAGGGAGTGGGGGGGGATGTTATTACTTCCCTTTGAAGAAAATGGAAATATTTCACACTTAGAAGGAATAAGAGAATTAGAACATGGCTTTTTAAATGTATGCTCATATAAAACAAGTTTTTGGCAACTGTGATATTTATTAGTAACTGGTCAGTCAAAAAAGAAACAAGGATACTGAAACAATTTAGTGAAAATGTGATGAAAATATGGTTATACACATAGCTTCAAAGTGTCTCCCCATAAGACACACAGTAATTACAAAGGGAAAAATAGTAACAAGTAATGTAACTTAATGGCATCAGTAATGAGACAAATAGACCAATCAGCATCATATACATGAGGAAACCTCAATAAATACAAGAACAAAATATTCTATATGTATTGAACAAAATAAATTGCCTGTGTTCTTTGAAAATGTTAAAGGCATGAAAGATAATGAAAAACTAAGAAACTGTTTCAAGGTAAAGAAGTCTAAAGAGAACACAGCAGCTATATCCACGTTGGACTGAATCCTAGACCAAAATTTTTCTTTTAGGGAGACAGAGAAACAAAGAGATTAAAGGTTACTATTAGATCAACTGAAATTTTTTTTTGTTTTTGGGGTTTTTTTTGGGGTCCAGTTGTGGGGCCTGAACTCTGGATCTGGGCGCTGTCCCTCAGCTCTTCAGCTCAAGGCTAGCACTCTACCACTTGAGCTATAGCGCCACTTCCGGCTTTTTTCTTCTTGCTTATGTGGTGCTGGGAAATCGAACCCAGGGCCTCAGGAATGCAAAGCAAGCACTCTACCACTGAGCCACCTTCCCAGCCCCCAACTGAAATTTTTATGAGGCCTGAGATTGGAAAGCAATACTTAATCAAATTTAATTTTATGATTGTAATTATTGTGTCCCGATTATGTAGATGACTGTATTAAACCAGACAAAAACTATGATGCTTAGAACTTACAAGATAAAAAATATTATGTGTACAGATACAGAAAAATGTAAAGCAAATGGAAAAAAATGTTAGTATTTAAAGATTATAAATGAAAAATGTATGAGAATAAAACTTTTCTAGATATCTGAAATTACTTCAAAATGAAAATGTAAAGAAAAAAAAAAAGATGACACAGTGGCTTTCACTATGATCCTAGCTACTCAGAAAACTGAGATCAGGAAGAGTGGGCTTCAGGCCAGCCCAAGCAAAAGTTTATGAGATTTTACCATAATGGAACTTGTGTGATGCTATGTCTACACCTAAGCTATGGATACTGGCACAGTCAATATAAGACTATTAAAAATAACCAATGCAGCTGGGCAAAAGTGGCTCACACCTGTAATCCTCGAGAGGCTGAGATCTGAGGATCACAGTTCAAAGCCACCCAGGCAGGAAAGTCTATGAGACTCTTATCTCTAACTAACTACCCAAAAGCCAGAAGTAAAGCTGTGGCTCAAGTGGTAGAGCACTAGCCTTGAGCACAAAAACTCAGCGAAAGTGCCTAGGCCTGAGTTCAAGCCCCAGGACTCATATGTACTCATCATTTAACTTTCAAATCAACTCTGTGATTTATACATTAGTATCATCATTTACCAAAATAAAAAAAGGAAACTAAAGATAAGAGAGTTAACTTGCTCAAAGTCACAGAGTGTAAATCAGAGCTCATACCAGAATCTGAATAGTTGATTCATTGAGTCATATGACTTAAGGTAACCATGCCATAGAAAGCAACACAAGCACAAAAAACAGAACAGATACAAAGCAATTTGAAAACACAAAGCCCAAATGGAAGAATGCTTAGAGTAATTTATCAATCTGTTGCCTTCTCAGATCCATAGGAAATGGAACAATTCAGCAATACACTTTCACCTGAAATATTGTTTGCCACATGTAGAAGACATTTAATAGGCCACCTAGAAGAATTCCTGAGTCTATTGCCTCTTAGGATCAATGTTTGTTTTGGATCCTATTAATTCTGAAAGTATTTACTCTGCCACCAATATCCAATATCTAATATTCTTCTGAGGGCTCACCTCTTGCTCTGAAATCTTCAATGCAATGTCTTGTCGGGCATCTTTGTCCATCTTAGAACTGGCTGGAGACTGAATTCGTTTGACCAGTCTCTGTTCACAATCTTCCAGGCGTAGCCGGATATTCTTTAGCTCTGAGATGTATATCTTGGCCACAGTCTCTTCTTTGTCCTCTGCAAATGCACAAACCCAGAAGACCACTAAGCTCCACATTAGAAATCTACCTTACACAGAGAACACCACTGGTTCACCAGCTATCTCATGGTCTTATTGAGAGAACTTTATGCCTGACTCCACACACACACACACACACACACACACACACACACACACACACACACACACACACACACACACACACCATTCTCCATGGATTTCATCAGGTGCTGGAAGTGGGCTTTACAAGCTTCCACCTCCTCTTCTAAGCGCAAGCGATCTGCCACTGAGAAGAGTGCAGAATCACGACTGTCCTGCAAGAAGTCTTCATAATGGGTCTGGAGGTTCTTCATAACCTGGTGGCATTCCCCTGATGCTGAAGAGCGAAGCTAGAGAAAAGCCAGAAGAAATTTCAAAGAATTGTGAACATAATACCATAATTAATTAACCATACATAATGGCTCAATCTAATACACATGTAAAACCGTGAATAAATCATGCCAGGCGCTGGTAGCTCACGCCTGTAATCCTAGCTATTCAGGGGGCTGAGATCTAAGGATCATGGTTCAAAGCCAGTCCAGGTAGGAAAGTCTGTGAGACTTTTTTTTTTTTTGGGGGGGGGGGGTCCGGTCGTGGGGCCTGAACTCTGGGCCTGGGCACTGTCCCTCAGCTCTTCAGCTCAAGGCTAGCACTCTACCACTTGAGCCACAGTGCCACTTCTGGCTTTTTTCTTTTTGCTTATGTAGTGCTGAGGAATCGAACCCAGGGCCTCAAGTATGCAAGGCAAGCACCTACCACTGAGCCACCTTCCCAGCCTGTCTGTGAGACTTTTATCTCCAATTAACCACCAGAAAGCCAGAAGTGGCACTGTGGCTCAATTGGTAGAATGCTGAAGAACTCAGGGACAGTGCCCAGGTCCAGAGTTCAAGCCCCACAAACGACCAAAAAAAAATCATAAATCAAACCTTGATTTCAAAAAACAAAACTTACCCATATAACCAACATTATCAGCAACCAGAAGCATCCTTTGTGCTTCACTGGACTCCCCCTGCACCCCCGCCCCCCCCCCCCCCCCCCCCCCCCCCCCCCCCCCCCCCCCCCCCCGACAGGATCTTACTATGCATCCAGACTATCTTTGAACTCATGATGCTCATGAGCAATGGGATTACAGCAATGCAGGAGCCCAGCCTGGCATAACTTGTTTTTGTTTTTGCTGGTCCTGAGGCTTGAACTCTTGGCCTGGGCACTGTCCCTGAGCTCCTTTTGCTAAGTCTAACACTCTACCATTTGAGCCACAGCACCACTTCTGGCTTTTTCTGTGACTTAATTGGTGAGAAGAGTCTCATAGACTTTCCAACCCCGGGCTGGCTTTGAATTGCAATTCTCAGATTTCAGCCTCTTGAGAGTAGCTAGGATTATAGGTGTGCGCCACCAGCACATTGCTTGACATAACTTTCTTTCTTTCTTTTTTACCAGTCCTGGGGCTTGAACTCATTGAACTCAGGGTCTGGGTGGTATCCCTGAGCATTTTTGTTCAAGGCTAGCACTCTACCACTTAGAGCCACAGCACCACTTCTGCCCTTTTCTGTTTCTGTGCTACTGAGGAATCAAACCCAGGACTTCATGAATGCATGCTAGGCAAGCACTCTACCACTAAGCCACATTCCCAGCCCCATGCTGATTGTTAGTTGACGAGTCTTCATCTACTATATACTCTTATAATGTTCTCTTCGCCAAAAATGTTACTACTTATTTCTGTTACAATTTTCCTTAACCACTCAAGCTGCTAATTCTAGATGCTAAGAATCTCAAGTTCCTAATCCTGAAACAATATCCCTAAGATCATTTTACTCCATCTGGCCTGGAAGAAATTTTAGTAATGAAAAAAGCTCCTTCTGAAAAAGCTTTCCAACAGGATATAAGTCTGAGGTCATAATTTCATACATACCTTTTCTAGGTTCCAGGTTTGTACAAGGTCAAGATCCTTTCTCAAATAGTTCCAGGAGATAAGGCTTTTGGTGTTAACATGCAGTTGATGCCAAAGAGCCATCACTTTCTGGTATGACTGTTCCACCCTAGAAAAAATAGAGAACCTAGCTAGAGCTTTTGTGAGGCTGGAGCTTTGCAGTAAAGACATTTTAGGGAAAAACAGCTACTTAGCAGAACTATGCTCCTATGCTAACCAAGAGAAAAGCAACAAGTTCTGACAGCACAGAAATCTTCAGAACTGAGACCTTCAATTTGGATTTGCTTTGGTATTATGTACACTATGCTATTACATATTTAGCAATTTCAAAAATGTTACCTGAATGCAGAAGAATTACAAAAAAGAAGAAATAAAGTTGGGTGCTGCTGGGATGCCTATAATCCTAGCTACTCAGGAGGTTGAGATCTGAAGATTATAATTCGAAGCTAGCCCAGGCAGTAAAGTCCATGAGGCTCTTATCTCTAATTAACTAACAAAAGCTGGAATTGGAGCTGTGACTCAAGTGCTAGCCCAAGTGGTAGCCCCAGGACTAGTATACAAGAAGAAGAGGAAAGAAAGGAGGAAAGGAAGGAAGACAGGAAGTATGGAAGGAAGGAAGGAAGGCAGGGACTAGAGAAGAAATAAGCTAGCAAAAAAATAACCTGGAAGAAAAGGATAGATATAATGACTCTATTTGGATTGTTGAAAAATGATACTGAGGCTTAAAAATTGATTTGCTGTGCTTTATATAGCTAGAAAAATGCTAAAATGCATATGGGTAATTAGTATCTTAACAAGTGCACTGGATCAGGGCTTGAGAAAATTGTTTTCCTATGCATTTCATGCCTGATTTAATGTGAATGTCTAGAAGTTCTGTAAACACAAACAACTAAGTTATCTTAATTCCTTGTTGAAAAGAAAATATGAGATATACATAAGATGGAAGGCTAGGAGTCAGGAAATCAATTAAATAAGAGACATTAAACCCATTAATTTTTCCTTACTCCAAAAATTCCACTGAAATTTTAGCAAAATTGGGAAGCACATTGTTTGCTAACATTTTATCCATGAAAGCAATGACAGAATAGGGTGGTGTGAGGAGGTATGAATGATTAAAATAATTTAAGAGATAAATTAAGAAAAATTTCCCAAGCTCTGAGCAAAGTTTTCAGTTTATGTTCATTCACACAGAGGAGTCTACAGGAGTTTTCAGCTGAGTTCAGTGGCTCAAGCCTATAATCTTAGCTTCTTGGGAAATAAAGACAGGGGATCACAGTTTTTTTTTTTGCGGGGGGGTCCGGTCGTGGGGCCTGAACTCTGGGCCTGGGCGCTGTCCCTCAGCTCTTCAGCTCAAGGCTAGCACTCTACCACTTGAGCACAGCGCCACTTCCGACTTTTTTCTTATGTGGTGCTGAGGAATCGAACCCAAGGCCTCAAGCATGCAAGGCAAGTGCTCTACCACTGAGCCACCTTCCCAGCCCCGGGATCACAGTTTTTGAGGCAAAAAGAAGTTTCAGAGACTTCATCTCAACTAATGGCTGGGTACAGTGCCATGTACCAAGCTACAAGAGAAGTACAGTGTTTGGGCACAGTGGCACATATCTCTCACTCCAGTGACATGGAGAAGCACAGGTAGAATTGCGGCCAGACCAGTCCTAGCATAAATCGAGACCCTATCTTGAAAATTACCAATGCAAAAAGGAGATGGTGGTGTGGCTCAAGTGCTAGAGTAGTTGATTAGCAAGTGAAGCCTTGAGTTCAATCCCCAGTACAAGTAATAAATAAATAAATATAGGAGTCTTTCAGAGAATATTTTATTCAGAAGGTGGGAGTAGCAGACTTTCACATGATGAAAATATAAGTGGGGCTATGAATTTTTCATGATCAGTAATGATATTCACTATAAACAGTAAATTTTACTATTAAATAATTTTTGTTTTTGGTTGGTTGTGGGGCTTGAACTCTGGGCCTGCGCTGGACTCTGCACCGTCCCTGCGCTCTTCAGCTTAAGGCGAGTGCACTACCTTGAGCCACAGCACTGCTACCAGTTTTCTAGTGGTTTATTAGAGATCAGAGTCTCACTGGCTTTTCTGCCCGAGCTAGCTTTGAACCATGATCCTCATGTCTCAGCTTCCTGAGTAGCTAGGATTACAGGTGTGAGCCACCAGCGCCCAGCCTATTATATAATATTTAAAGGAGAAATAAAGAATGAAAATGGCATTACACATCTCAACAAAATTCCTAGAAGGTATAAGACAATAAAGAACTTCCTTTAAGAATGAAAATTTCCAAGAGCTGGGAAGGTGGCTCAGTGGTAGAGCGCTTGCCTTGCATGCCTGAGGCCCTGGGTTTGATTCCCTAGCACCACATAAGCAAAAAGAAAAAAGCCGGAAGTGGCACTGTGGCTCAAGTGGTAGATAGAGTACTAGCCTTGAGATGAAGAGCTGAGGGACAATGCCCAGGCCCAGAGTTCAGGCCCCATGACCTGAAAAATTTTTTTTCCAAGAAAAATAGAGCTAATAATTATAAAAGAAGGACGTTTCAGATATAAAAAGATTCAAAACCTTTCTTTCCCATGCAGTCTTTTCCAGTTAGATTCTGAAAAATGTACTTAACCAAACCAGGCAGTAAGCCAATAAGTACACCTTGTAATTTAGGAGTCAGTCAGTCCAACATCAAAGAGGCAAAGTATATCCCAGATTACTGTGAAGTAAAATGCCAGAAGTAATACTGCATCAGGTCTAGAGAACAGGTCTAGACTGGGAAAGGAGACAGAATAGGCCATAAGAGATGTTCCCAAAATAAGATAAAACAACTGTAGTGTTTTGTTTTATTGAAGAAATATTTTCAGTAAAGGGGGAGAATTTGGAGATATATACTAATATGCATAGAAAAGTAAGTAAACTAAAAAGGAAGTTAATGAAACCATTTGTTCATACACATATTTGCTAATCTACTAGTCACTATTGCATTCAATAAGCATTTATTGACTATCTACTGTGTACCATGAGTGGTTCTAGATGTTCCAGAGGTAAACAAAACAAAAATCTCAAACAGGAGAGAAGTCATAAATAAATATAATCCACCACATGGCATTAAGTATTCTAAAGAAAAAGAAGGACAAAAAAGAAAGAGGAAGGCAGTGAACAGGGATGATAAAATGATCCAAATGAAGTGAGGGAATGAATTGTGTAATCATATGAAGGAAACAAGAAATGTAAAATTCTGTGGCAAGAAAATGCTTGCTGTATTTGAGAAGCAGGAACAAGAGTAGAAGCAGCACAGTTAAGTATGAGCAAGGATAAGAGGTGAGATAGTGATGCATCACAATGATCCCCTCAAGTACTAGGCTAGTTAGCTTTGTTTTATTATAAAACAAAGAATCAGTGTAACATAGCTACTTTTAGAAAAGGAAGAAAGGACAGGTACACGAGTCTGACTGTGGAAAATGCTATCTGTTAATTTCCTGTAGTAAGAAGGTAGTCAATGGAGAAAAGAAAGTAAAGAAAACAGAAATTAATATTTGCGAAGTTGAAAAAAATCACAAGACAGCAGAAAAAAAATCTTATTTAGGAACTTGGAATTCAAACTTGGAAAAATCTGCTGAAAGAGTTAAACATAGTTGACTAAATGAAGAAGAATTCTGGGTTAGAGAAGGTGACTGATTTATTTAGAGAGACAGGGCCTTGCTTTATTAACTAGGCTAATCCCAAACTCTCACCCTCGAGTAATCCTCCCACTTCAGCCTCCAGAGTACTTGGGACTACAGTCTTGTGCCACTATGACCAGATACTTAAAAAAAAAAAAAACTGGTACCTGGACCTCAACTCAGGGCCTTGCTGGAATCCCAGCTATAATAGAGGCATAGACAGTGAGATGATGGTCCAAGGTTGGCCTTGACCGATGAGAAAAATGAGAAACCCTATCCAAAGAATAACCAAAGGAAAATTTTCTAGAGATGTATTTTAAGAGGTAGAGTGCTGTCTAATAAGTATAAGGCCCTGATTTCAGACCCAAGTATTGTATCTCCCCCAAAACACACCCAAGTAAGCTGTTATAATCAAGATTTGTTTTTTCTTGGTGCTAATACTGGGGCTTGAACTTAGGGCCTTCCACTTCTTAGCATTTTTGTTCAAGGCTGGCACTCTACCATTCTACTTCTGGCTTTTTGCTGGTTAATCAGAAGAGTTGCACAGACTTCTCTGCCCAAGCTGGCTTTATTCCTCAATTTTCAGATATCAGCCTCCTGAATTGCTAAGATTATAGGACATAAGCCATTAACACTGGCAAAAACTCTTTCTTTTCCTTTGCTCAGGACTCTACCACTTGAGCCACACCTTTAGATCTGCTTTTTGCTGTTTAATTGAAAATGGATTTGCCTAAGCTGGCTTTGAATCTTGATCCCTCCATATATTAGCTTCCTGAGTACCTAGGAGCCACCAGTACCTGGATAATAATCAAGGATTCTTTTATTTTTAATTTTTGCCAGTCCTATGGTTTGAACTCAGAGCCTGGGCACAGTCTCTGAGCTTCTTTTGCTAAAGGATAGCACTCTACCACTTGAGCCACAGCACCACTTCTTGCTTTTTTTTTGTTGATATGGTATTGAAAAATCCAACCTAGGGCTTCATGCATGCTAAGCAAGCACTCTACCACTAAGCCACATTCTCATT
>NW_012267249.1:1652010-1676435 GCF_000151885.1 Dipodomys ordii | reverse complement strand
TAGCTCAAGTGGTAGAGCGCTCGCCTTGAGCTGAAGAGCTGAGGGACAGCGCCCAGGCCCAGAGTTTAAGCCCCACGACCGACCAAAAAAAAAAATTCTTAACTCTTCATCGTATCATAGGATTCTAGAAAACTATTTGTAAAATAGTTTCAGTGCATCCAAAGAACATCTTCCTAAGTAAAGATCAGCAATCATTTAGTGATGGCTCCTGATCTCATAAATCCACATAAACAAACCAAGGGGGGAAAAAGTACTCGGTAAATACTTGCTATATATCAGGTAACTCAGTATGTGAGAGTTACTAAGGAGAACATAAGCCCTCAAGTACAATCTCCTACAAAAACAATTAAGAGCAAAAATAAATGGGAGATCAAAATCGTAGCATGGCTTTTGTGATATTTCCAACCCGCCCTTTCTATTAGTCCAATGCACTCTCTCCAAAATACTAAAGCATTTTTGGAATCATCAATTCTTCCTCTTAAGAGACAAGTACTCAACATTATTATTTTTTTGCTACTTTCAAGATAAAAAATACTGAAACAGAGCAAAGTGCAGCCCTACTCTTTGATTCATTTAATTCATTCATATAATCAAGTTTTACTAAATGCCTACTATGTTCCTGGAAGTATACTATATCACCAGAGATGAGAATGGCACAATTGTAATCAGACAGTACAATCTATTCTGCACATATCATGGTGAGACATATATACATATACACACATATACACACACACAAACACACACACACACATATATATAGTATATACTGTGTGACCAAGGAATGGTGCAAAGGATATGGAACACATCTTGGCTAGAAAGGTTAAGACAGTTAGTTTATCCAGGACCTCATAGTCACATCACGTAGCTAAGGACTTTCTCCCAAAAGCAATGAGAAATAGCTGTAGGACTTAAGCGGAAGAGTATGATGATGTTTTTTTAAAGATCATGCCAGTGGTAGGAAAAAGTATGTACTGAGGAGTCTGACATAACAATATAAGAGAAAGAGATCTATAATCAAACCCAAGTTCTAATTTTAAAACTTCTATACCTTTAATTTCCTATAATTATAGTGCTAAGTGATGACTTCCCTTCTCTCCTCATACCTTCTGGAATTCAGAAGTACCCTACCAGTCCCTCACCTCAATTTGCCGATAGTCACAGATGGCCTTCACAGAAATGGTGCTCTTTAACACATGGTCTGGACTTCGTGGCTTTAGCTGAACAATGGTTTTTGATCTCCCAACAAGACTGGCGACTGAGCTCTTGGACTGTATAAGCTGCTCCTTTTCATCCTACAAAATGAGAAGAAAAATAAAAAGACATTAATGGTAGGCCACTAAGTCAACAATAAAAACTCAGTGCTCCACTCCCTGAGAGAATGTCATTTCTCAGTTAAACAGGGATCCTTGGTGGAGCCATCTTAGATAAAAATTTAGGCAAAGATTAAAAAAAAAATGTTTCTGTCTTCTATCAACTATTTTTGTACTCCAAATTTCCAGTTTTCTCCATGCCCTTTTCAATGCCTTATAAAGCCACATGCAAAAATAAATAATGAACACACTTGTAGCTGCCAAGTAAAGCTGTATAGCTGATAAAAGATTCCCTCAAACATGATTCAGAGAAGTTAATAATAATAATAACCATATCATTATTATTATTATTTAATTATAAACTGGAAGAAATCAGTTAATCCATTTCTGCTTAAAAGTCAAGAATTATGCTACTTAAAATTTTTAACTAATATAATCTCCAAAGCCCTACTCCACATACTTCACTTTCTTTTTGTATTTTATTTCATGTTCTTTTGTTTTTTTAGGGTGGTACTGGGGTTTGAACTCAGGGCCTTATTGCTTGCTAAGCAGGCACTTTACCGCTTGAGCCATGCCTCCGGCCTCCAGCATCACTTTCTTAAATTGGGTTTAAGCATTATAGAGATAGACCTTACTTTCTTCAACCAACAACCCATAAACAAAAGCTGCTGGAGAAGACATGATAAATGGTTCATATTTACCTTTAGTATCTTGCCATGCTGTACTCATGTAAATTTGATTGGTTTGAATGAAGTGTCATGCAAAGCTGAAGCTCAAATCTCTGTAAACCCAATTACCCTAAAAACTAACATACTTCTTGTCAACAAAATTAGTAGTAATCTACTACCAATTCCATTACAGAGCAAATGATAACCTTTATCTACTAGCCAGGATGGTTCAAGCCCATTGTGAGGCATCCAAGTCCCTAAAAGAGGGCTTTTTAGGATGGAGATGCGATGAGAGTAAAGAGTTAATAATGTTAAGAAATGTCATTAAAGAATTAAGAATATGCAAGTAAAGAAAAAGAAATTCTTAAACTACCTGCGCCTGTCCCCGGGAGCATGATTGGAAGAAATACAACTTTAACTTATTAGTTAAGAAAGAGGAAGAGAAGACATCAGGGAGACAGCCATATTTCCATACTTGAGAGCTGGTCAACCCATTTCAGTTTCCTTGTAATAAAGATGTCAATTTGTGTCTAACCCACAGCCAAACATGTCAAGCTCCAGAGACCAAGTGCTCAGCGTGGTAAAAGTTCTGAAAAGAACCAGAAGTCAGGACAGATGATCCCGAACCTGACGAACAAGGTGAGAAGCAGACCCAGGTGACTCCATGCCCCGATGACGCCGCCAACCCGATGCCCCTGACCTGGAGAGGAGGGAAGAGAGGAGCAATCCTCGAGAAGAGAAGACATGACAACTGTAGAGGAGTTCCCCTATGACAGGAAGGCACTCTGTGGGAGGGAGGAGAGAAGAGCCAGGGACTACATATTCCTCCTCTATACTTGGAGTACCTCTAAGAGAAACATTTTCAAGATAACAACTGAAAAGACAGATTTTAATCTTTCATTACAAGTACCTAAATTTTTGCTCAAGCGAAGCACTGATGTAAACTCACTCACAAGTTTACTATACCTGAAAGTGTTAAAAATTGGGCTGGGGATACAGCTTAGTAGTAGTGTTTATCTAATATTGTACAAGGCCGTGGGTTCCATCCCCAGCACTGCTTCCTCAACCCAAATAAGAGAATTATTTTGGGTTATTTGATTCTCTTAGAATCTTATATTGAGATGTGAGAATCCCTTAGCTTCTCATGATGGAAAATTAATTTCCCTATTGCATATATATTTCTATCTTAATTTGAGGTGTATTATAAAAGTTTTATACCTAGTATTCCTAAAGGAATAATTCATTGGAGAAAATGAATATAAAATGATTTGGATTAAATATTGGCTGTGGAAAACTATTTTTTAAACTTAATATTGACACAGAAATAAAAACTGGCACATATTACATCTAAAAAAGATTTTAATATTGGCCTTAATTAAAACAAATTTTTCCTAATACCTCATCATTACCAAGAGTAAATATGTAAAGAGGAAAAAATTGGTTGAGGTCTATTTAATTTCTTTTAAATTCTCTTTTGTATTGGAGAGTAAAAGAAATTTAATAATAGCTAATCCACTTCAACAAATGCATGTTATGCATTTCATCCTTGGCTCTCACTATTGCACTGAAATATGAACAATACAAAGAAAGTAGTGATACTAGTACTTCAGGGGGAGGAGACTAAGCCTTCACTTCAAATAAGTACCCAAACAAATCTCACTAGCAACTTCTTCAAAGGAAGAAAAGAAAACAGAACAGAAACAGAACAAAACTGACTAAACTCTATTGAAATGTAAGCCACACTTTATTTTAAGAATAACCCCATTCCCCAGTGCTTTCAAGGATATAGAGAGCAGCGGCTGACACAGTTTACTCTGTTTTTCAGAAGCAAACATCCCCAAAGAGGCAATACCTACCATGGAGTCCTGGAGAAGGTCTTCAAGGCGGGATAAACTGGTGCTGTGATCACAGGAATATTTTCGTTTGATAGAATCTTGGAGGTTCCTCAAGAATGTCTCCAGGTCTCGTGCATCACTGAAGAACTGTAGAAACATAAGGAGGGGGGGTATATGCTCAATAGCTTTGAACACCAAGATGTTAATTAAGACTCTTACTGTACTTGCACCAGAGGAAAGTTGTTTAAACTCCCTTGAACTAGTGACATTTCACCACAAAGGTCACAGAAAGAGATACCAGAGGACTTAAAAAGTGATGTCACTAAAAAGTAACTGGTGACTGCCACAAAACCTACTAAATATACACTAGAAATTTTGACCATTTCATTCCTCAGAAATCACTGTTTTCTTGACTTCTGCCTAGTAATAGTATAAGGTTGGTTTCATGAAGAGTCTAGAAGCTGGGAGATTCAATGTTTTAATTTATCATAATTATAACATGATAAAGGATACCATTTAGAGTGAAAACAGAGACAATAGATTATTTCCTTTAGGGGAGGGGAATCCTAATATTTTAGAGTGTCTCTCATCAAGAGGTAGAATCTCTTATCTCTGTAAGAGCTATCTTTAACTCTATATCTACTCTAAAGATAGGCAGCATCACAAGACTTGCTTTGATCTATGGCATATCAGTGTGATAGAAGTAGAAAAAACATGCTTGTACACAGAGGATTATTCCCTCCTACTGCTCAGAGAACACAGCCATTTTGTGAAGAAGGCTACTAGATGCTAGAGACATGTGGCTAACTCATGTGAATGATAGCATTCAGGGTCAAGTAGACCTTGCCTGTCTGCATCTGTCATGTCCATGCATATAACAGGCAAGATGAGAAGAACCATTTGGCAGAGCCCAGCCCAAATAGAGTTAATGATTGTTGTTTCAATCAACTAAATTTCTAAAGGTGACTTATACAATAAAAGGTAATTTAGACAGATATAAGTGTACACACACACACACACACACCATTATACCTGGAAGTAAGCTGCATTTTCCTTCACATGCTGTTCAACACATAAACACAGCTGCTTCATCCACTGCAGTTGGGACTGGACAGCAGCACTGTATGCCTGCAACAACCAAGCATAGGGACAGAGGACATATATTTAACAGACTTAAAATATATGCATGATTGCTACGCACCAGTGGCTCACACCTGCAATCCTAGCTACTCAAGAGGCTGAGATCTGAGGATTGTGGTTCAAACCCAGCCCAAGCAGGAAAGTCCGTGAGACTCTTTATCTCCAATTAACTTGAGCACTGTGGCTTAAGTGGTGGGAGTGCCCTCCTTGAGCTGAAGCCCGGAGTTCAAGCCCCACAACTGACCCTCCCCCCAAGTATACATATATGAATGAAGCTCCTTTCAATTACTCTGCTAATGATACAGAAGCCAAAGAAGAGAATGAGATAGCATCTGGTCAATAGCTCATATGAGAAAGAGGCCTGCCTTTATCCAACATGGCTTTGTTAGGAAAATTTATATAAAAGAGGCCTCATCCACATTCAATTACAACTAAATGAGCTACCTGGATTCTTTCAGCTTCCCTTCTCTGAGCAACAAGAAGCAGGATGTGCCTTGGCAGTTATTTGACAAAAATATGATACAAATCACTTTTCCCCCATAAAATCAGGAGCCGAGGTCTTTTATACTGTTTTGCTTAGTATTCTCCTGAGACTTTGGTTTCTGTTTGCAGACTTTTGAGCACTACAGAACAGTCTGGGATGAAAAGAGAGAAGATCTAAGACAAATGATCCCTGACACTTTCTCCAGGCTTTTCAGCAGAACAGAGCCTCCCATTTGAATATTTTTATAACAGCTTCTCAATACCTGACCTTCTCACGTTTTTCAAGTCACATACCTCCACTGTTTGCTTGGCGGGGTGGTTCTCAAGTGACAGTAGTTCTGCTGTATCTTGTAGAGACCGAAACACATCTTGTTTCTCCTCCAGTTCCACTGTCAACTCCTGAAAATTGAATTCCAATTGATGGAATAAATGCTATTAAGGGAAAGAGCAGCAATAATAATAAAAAAAGTTCCTTGCCCTACATTAAGGAGCCTAAACACAAGTTTGGCACCTAAATGAGATGTACAAACAGTACAAACTAGGGGACTTCAGAAAGGCACACACACAAAAAGCCAGAATTAGTAGAAAATTATTCACAAAGCATGTAGACCAGCTTTGAGTTAAGTCAGAGATCACAGAATGAGCACTGAAGTTAGAGAAAGGAGATAACCTAGAGTGGATGGTTCATGTCATGACCACACTAGTCCGTGGCAAAACCAGCAGAGGAAGATCACTAGCTGGCTGGCTAGCATTGCTCAGCCCAGAGTACCCTCTTCTAACACTAAATTCTATCAATACTACAAGACCTAATTTAAATGACAACACTTCTGTGAAATCTTACTATCAGATTTAATCCCTTCTTGATGCTTTCAGAGCATTTTCTTTATGTCTGCCAGAGCCTAATCTCAGTTCTCACACAGAGTGCTTACTGTTTTATACTACCCACTCTTCTTTACTTCAGAAGAATCAGATGCCTTCTCCAATCAGAAGGTCATATATTCTAATGGAATAAAAGCACCTACACTGAGTGCTAGTAAAAACAAAAACAAAAAAACCATTACTTTATATTTCTATAGAATTCACATTATCCTTAAGATTCCTGAGTAGGAAAATACTGAACATAGTAAAAAAATAATAATAACCTACTCATACAGGATTAAACAGAATAATGTTCAATGGTGTTCAATCGAGAAATTTGTATAAAGTCAAGAGAATAGCCTAATTAAGTAATACTAAACCCTCTGCAAAGCACTTTGTCTAGATTAGCTTAGTAAGTCTTGCTCAACCTTTGTGGTGGCTAGTATCCCATTTTACAAAACTCTTTTACAAAGGTTTACAAAGATCAAATGACTTGTCTAAGGTCACACTAGAGAAATAATTCAGTCTATCTCACTCTATTACTTACAGTCTTAACCACAAAGGTGGATTGCTTCTAAAATGACTCAAGATTTAGACTGCTACTCTACTCACCAAAAGTACTGCCTTTCTAACTTCATGCTAAATAAACAAAGTCTAGAGCTACATTGCTCCAGAATGCAATTCCAGAAACACAGCTCTCAGCAGCTCCCTTTCTCCTTCTGCTATCAAATAAACATGAGAGGCCTACTGTGTGGGACTCACAGAGAAGTAGTTTCTCTTGGCTGAGATATTGGGATTGTTGTCACTCCAGTCATATGCTAGTTCCTCCTCCTCCTTCTCATTCAACCAGATCAACTCAGCAGTAGCTCTAGAGACAAATTTATGCAGGCTCTGAAGGTGCCGCATCCGGAAGCTAGAAGTCTCCTAGACAAAACAAAGGTTAAAAGGTTAGATTGCCAGCCTCTGACATCATACCAGGAAATTAATTTAGCTTGATTTTTTTTTTCAATGCTGGGAATCAAGCCCAAAGTAAGTGCTAGGTAAGTAAGTGCTCAATCACTGAACCATATCCCCACACTCTAAGCTGCATTTTAATTTCTGGGATCTTCTCTATGGATTCAAGTTTTATAAACATTTAGTATAAGATCCCAGAGCCACTGTCAATTCTAGATACACAAAGAAACTCATACAGAATTTGTGGGGGGCTGGGAATGTAGCTTAGTGGTAGAGTGCTTCCCTAGCATGCATGAAACCCTGGTTTTGATTCCTCAGTACAACATACACAGACAAAGCCAGAAGTGGCGCTGTGGCTCAAGTGGTAGAATGCTAGCTAGCCTTGAGTAAAAAGCAGCTCAGGGACAGTGCCCAGGCCCTAAGTTCAAGCCCAAGGACTGGCAAAAAAAATAAAAAATACAAAATTGTGGGGGTCCCTAAATAAATGACCTTGGAATGTTCTATTCTGAACAATCTCAATGAACAGGAATGAAAACAACAGGCAATAGAGATGTACCCATCCGATCAATCTCAAACTTTCAATTTTGGTATCTCAAAGCACATATGGCTACTGCTTTGATGATGAATCATAGCTAGGGAAGGTTCTACTTATTTAAAATTTTCCAGAGCAATGTTTTGTGACTCATTAAGAAAATGAGGTCCAGCATAGTGGCTCATGCTTGTAATCATAGCTTCTCAGGAGGCTGAGTAAAAAAGATAGCAGTGCAAGGCCAGCTGGGACAAAGTTAGCGAGTTCCCTTTTCAAATAGTAGCTTGGCATACACCTGTCATTTCAACTATATGGGAGGGTGGAGATCAAAAGGATAGGAGTTTCAGACCATCCTAGGCAAAAAAGTTTTTAAGATTCCATCTCAACTGAAGAATATGGGCATGGTGGCAATAGTCTGTCAACTTAGCTATGACAGGAAGCAGAAAACAGTATCAGAGTTCAAGTGTAGATAAAAAGCAAATTAATTCCAAAATAACTAATTAAAAAAAAGAGGAGATACAGTTCAGTGTAAGAGTGCCTGCTAGTAAGTACAAGGCCCTAAGATTGAGCCCTGGTACAATCAATAAGAAACTGGTTGTAGTAACACACATTTATAATCCTAGCACACAGGAGACAGAGGCAGAACCATGAATTTGAGGCTACTCAGGGCTACATATGTCTGCCAAAAATAAAAAAAGAGCTTGGTATTAGGATTATATGCCTGTAATCCTAGCTACTTAGGAGGCTGTGATCTGAGGATCACGGTTCAAAACCAGCCCAGGCAGGAATGTCTATGAGACTCTTATCTCCAATTATCCACCAGAAAACTGGAAGTGGCATTGTGGCTCAAGTGGTAGAGTGTTAGCCTTGAGCAGAAGAGTTCATGGACAGCCCCATGACTGACCTAGAAAATAAAAAAGACTAGAGTTTAGATACTGTTTCTGCTACTAATTCCAATTTTAGCATCCAGAATCACTTTTCTTTTTAGTGTAAAGGGGCCACTTAATAAAAAGCTAGGTACTGATGGCTCATGTGCATAATCCTAGCTACTCAGAAGGCTGAGATCTAAGGATCATAATTCAAAGCCAGCTTGGGCAGGAAAAAATCCTAAGAGACTCTTTTCTTCAAACAACCAGCAAAAAAGTCACAGGTAGAGGTACAGCTCAAATGGTAAAGTTCCAGCCATGAAGGAAAAAAAAGCTAAGCAAAAAGGAAAGCCCTGAGTTCAAACCCCAGTACCAGCATAAAGCAAAAACAATGACAGAAAAAGAAAATGGAGAAAATGTTATAATACATCCAAACAACTTCACAGTAATAGAGCATAATAAATCAGTGTCAAAACAGGAGCTTTCTGCATTATGGAAGACAGTTGAGGAAACCAGATTCTCCATAAGTAGAACCTAAGTTACTTAGTTAAAACTCACCTTCAATTTACAATATTGTGTCTCCAGCTTTCCAAGAGTTTCAACATAGCTAGTATAGAAATTCTGGGACATCTTTCCCTAATAAGAAATAAAATAAAAAGACATCAGAGAAAGAATAAACTGTATGTCTCAAGTATATAAATAACATGTCTGCATATGGATAAGGAATGGCTGATCTGGGAAGCTTAGATAATAAAAGGAGATAAAAAGAAGACTAAAAGGAGCTTATATAATATGGTTACTACCTGGTAACCATAACCACATAGTCATGTTTCCCAGCAATTCAAGGAGTCTCCTATGCAAAACTTATGCCTGATGATCCCAACTATTCAATTGCTTCTCTGAAAAAGCTAGTTGAAATAAAAAATGAGAAGTTAGTAGCTGAGGATATAGCTCAGTGGTAGAGCACTTGCCTAGAAATTGTGAGGCCATGGATTTGATTCCAGCCCCGCAAAGGGGAAAAAGGTGTGTGTATGTAATGATGAGTGAGGGAGAAGAAAGAACAGTGAATAATTTCTTCATACCAGCTCTCTATAAGCCATACAGAAAAGGGAAAAGAGCACAAATTTTTGGAGGCAGCAGACTAGAGTTTAGATACTGTTTCTGCTACTAATTCCAATTTTAGCATCCAGAATCACTTTTCTTTTTAGTGTAAAGGGGTCACTTAATAAAAATATCTTTCTCCTAAAGTTATTTCAAAGGTTAACAGAGACATTAAGTAATGAGGGAATGCTATAATCATTCTTTTTCCTTAGAGACAGATGTATTGTTTATACCATCCAAGACTAGCTCCACCCCCATCCCTCCCATAATGTGGATTCTGAATGCTATGTACCTCATACAACCTGGCTTCTTTGACACTTGAAGCCAATTCTTCTACACTAGTATGGATGTGCTGCTGTGCTTCGAGCTGCAACTCCACACTAGGCAGGTCATTGCCCCACTCTGCTCGCTCCAATTTCATCTGAAAAAGAAGAAGACAGGTGCATACTAATTTACTGCTGATTAAAAAAAAAAAAGGGGACTGGGAAGGTGGCTCAGTGGTAGAGTGCCTGCCTTGCATGCCTGAGGCCCTGGGTTCGATTCCCCAGCACCACATAAGCAAAAAGAAAAAAGTCGGAAGTGGCGCTGTGGCTCAAGTGGTAGAGCGCTAGCCTTGAGCTAAAGAGCTGAGGGACAGCGCCCAGGCTGAGTTCAGGCCCCACAACCGGACCCCCCCCCACAAAAAAAAGGTTAGAATCAATGTCTGGACAAGATGACAAGGCATAGAGGATACAGTAAAAGGATATCTAAACCACAATCCTATAGCCTCTTCTAAGAAAATACACAATAATCACCCCAGGGAGTGGAAAAAGAAACCCACCAACTACAGCAGTGAAAGTGGTCTTATTTAGCTGCAGATGGGAATATATTCCGTTCACAGTAAGAAAGTGGTGTCTACAGGTTGAAAATGTTCAGGCAATTTATTTCCCTTTAGGGAATCTCCTCATTTCATAATCAGAGCAGATATAAGAAAGAAATATGTTAAGTATTTAGCTTTATTAATGGCATCAATTATTATTAGTAATGATCAATTATTAGTAAATGAAAGATAATTATAAAATTTAAGCTGGGGGCTGGTGGCTCACACCTATAATTCTAGTTACTCAGGAGGCTAAGATCTCAGCCTGGGCAGAGACTCTTTATCTCCAATGAAGTTCCAAAAAATTAGAAATAGAGCTGTGGCTCAAGTGGTAGAGCACTAGCTTTGAGTAAAAAAAAGCTAAAGGACAGTGCCTAGGTCTTGTGTTCAAGCCCCAGGACCCGCATACACACAAAAAAAGTTAGTCTGCCTCTGTGTTAGTTACTGGGGCACAGGAACACATCTGTGGATGGGAAGAATTTAATACAACAACAACAAGATAAAGCTAGGCACCAGTAGCTCATACCTATAAGCCTAGCTACTAAAGAGACTGAGACTTGGAAGCTTAAGGCTCAAAGCTAGCCTAGGCAGAAAAGTTCTTGAGTCTATAGTTTTAGTTAACCAGTAAAATGCAAGACTTAAGGCAAGGTTCAAGTGGCAAAATGCCAGCTATGAGCAAGCATACAGAACAAAAGAGAGAAATCCTGAGTTTAAGCTCTGGTACTGTCTCAAAAAACAAAAATAAGGAAGTGGCGCTGTAGCTCAAGTGGTAGAGCGCTCGCCTTGAGTTGAAGAGCTGAGGGACAGCGCCCAGGCCCAGAGTTCAAGCCCCACGACCGACAAAAAAAAAAAAAAACTATATAAAAAACAAAAATAAATAAAGAAAACAAGGTTAAGAAAATAAGAATAACATCAAACTTGAACTCTAGATTCTAGAATACAGGAGCCCTTGAAATCGCAGAACAGAATGTTCTTTTTTAAACTTAGGAGTTAACACAACAGAAAATAAAAAACATCAAGCACCAGTGGTTCATGTCTGTAATCCTAACTACTAAGGAGGCTGAGATCTGAGGATCACGGTTCAAAGCCATCCTGGGCAGGAAAAGTCCGTGAGACTCTTATCTCTAATAAACCACCAGAAAACTGGAAGTGGCACTGCAGCTCAAGTGGTAGAGTTCTAGCCTTGAGCTGAAGAGCTAAGGGAACAGTGCCCAGTCCCAGAGTTCAAGTCCCACAAAGGACAAGGAAGGAAGGAAGGAAGGAAGGAGGGAGGGAGGAGGAAGGAAGGAGGGAGGGAGGGAGGGAAGGAGGGAGGGAAGGAGGGAAGGAAGGAGGGAAGGAAGGAAGGAAGGAAGGAAGGAAGGAAGGAAGGAAGGAAGGAAGGAAGGAAGGAAGGAAGGAAGGAAGGAAGGAAGGAAAAGAAAAAACAAACTCTCTGCAAATGAGCAAATTTAACAGAAACAATAACAGACTTAGTGACGCTCTTATTTTCTTCACAAGCTCCCACTTAGGGCATAGTTAGCATAAGGAAATAGATTCCCAAGGGGTATCAAATTAGAAATGTCTATGCTGTTCAGTGTAAGGATTTATTCTGATCATATCAAAATTTAAGAAGGGAACCAACCTTCATAAACAAACTGCTGGATCTAGTAAACATTAGTGTACTATACAAGCTTTTAGGAAATACACCCACCTGCATCTCTTCTACCCAAGACAGTAGTTCATACACAAATCGGAGATTGCCTTCATCTTCAGAGGAGGAGATAGATACAAGTTCAGACCGAGTCATGGGCTTTCGGAACCAAGAAGTGGAAGAAGAATGGGTTGCCTTTGTTAAAGGCTCTGCTTTCAAATGAGTAGTGGTTAAAGTAGAGGGGGGAGCCAATTCAATTGCAGTGAAATGACCCTTCCTGTATAGGTTTGTACACTCTAGACGCAAGGTAACCAGCTCGTCCTGCAGACGCATAACCCTAAAATGGAAGAAAAGAAAAAGAGCCTTTATCACATACTTAAAATAAAATCTACACTATCTAACAAGCACATGGTAAAAATAAAAATGAGATCATATCAGGAAAAGTGTTTTGAAAAAGTGTTAGATGAATTCAAGGTGATATTTTAACATCATCTAGTTTGTAGCAATCTTCAAGATAAATGCCAAATTACAGTGTTAATTGGAAAGAAACAAACCAACGTGTATTTATATCACTCTTAGATGGTATAACAGAATAGACAATGGATTGTCATATGCCTTTAGACAATTTCTAACTTTTGTGGGTCTCAGCTTCCTCCTTTAAACAACAAGTGCATTAAATCACCTGTGTTTCTAAACCAAATGTGTTATCACATCTCTGTTTGCTAAACAGCTGAGGATGCGGGGCTAGGAATGTGGGTCCGTGGTAGAGTGCTTGCCTAGCATGCATGAAGGCCTGGGTTCGATTCCTCAGTACCACATAAACAGAAAAAGCCAGAAGTGGCACTGTGGCTCAAGTGGTAGAGCACTAGCCTTGAGCACAGAGAGGCTCAAGGACAGTGCCTAGGCCCTGAGTTCAAGCTCCAGGACCGGCAAAAAAAAAAAAAAAACTGAGGATGCTATAACAATAACAATGACTGAGAGAATCCCATAGGCACTTAATGGGAGGGGCTTACAATAAGGGAAATAGCTTTTTACCATGAGAAATTTACTACACAAATATGTGTATATATAGTATTCTCATCAAAACACTTCTCTCTAAAGAACAAGTTAAAGAATTCAATGCCGCTCAAGGCTAGCACTCATGAGCCACAGCACCACTTCTGACCTTTTCTGTAATGTAGTTCTGAGGAATCGAACCCAGGGCTTCGTGCATGATAGACAAGTACTCTATCACTAAACCACATTCCCAGCCATCCCCCTCTGCCCCCCTATTTTTTCTTTTCTTTTTTTTAATGGTTCTAGAGCTTGAATCTCTGGGCCTGGGCACTGTCTCTGAGCTCCTTTTGCTCAAGGCTAGCACTCGACCACTTCAGGCACCCTCCACTTCCAGCTTTTCCTGTGATTCATTGGAGATAAAGAGTTTCACAGACTTTCCTGCCCAGGCTGGCTTCAAACCACGATCCTCAGATTGCAGCCTACTAGGATTACAGGCATAAGCCATTACCACTCAGCCTCTTCTTCTTCTTCTTTTTTTTTTTTTTTTTTTGGCAGTCCTAGGGTTGGACACTCAGGGCCTTATGCTTGTTATAGGTGCTCTGTCACTTGAGCCAAGTCTCTAGCCCTTGTTTGCATTGACAATTTTTTGGACTATGCCTAGGACTGGCTTGGGACCTCCATCTTCCTACCTATACTTCCCACCTGGAAATGACAGAAATGTACTACTACATATGTCTGGCTTGTTTGTTATGATAGGGGATAGGGTTTTGCTAATTTTTTTGCTCCAGCTGGCCTTGAAACATGTTCCTCACACTCTTCACTTCTGGAGTAGGAATTACAGGTATGAGCCACTACCCCTTGACACACTTTTAATCCAGGAACCTCAGCAATAAGCAAATCCTCTGTGGACCCCTTTGTTCCTCACCTGAAGGCCAGTTCTTCCAGTTGGTAGTAATTCTCATCTCGTAGGATCTGGAGATCCACCTGCAGCTGCCTGATGAGACCTTCACATTCCTGAATGTACATGATGACATCGGATTCACACTGTACTGGTTGCCCTGATTCTAGGTGAGCAGCATCCTGTGACAGAAAGGGAGAACAAAGGTGGGAAAATTTCATTGTTCCCATCCACTTGGATGAAGGAAGCCAAGAGGCCTGTGGGAGGTAGCATAGCTGGATTTCTCAACTGTTAACTCTGATCTTACAGCTGAGGGTAAAGAGAGAAAACAGGTGACATAAGCAGGACAAAGCAATGACTTACAGCCTGTAATGTATTCTTAGCTAGTGTCAGTTTCTCTTCACAGCTCAAAGCACCATTCTGAATTTTGTTTGCAATCTGTAGCAGCAATTCCAGTCTAAAATAAGATAAAAACTAAAGTCAAGTGCACTGTTCAAAGCAGGTTGATAAGGAATATCAGATCACCCTTGAGTTCTGGATTCACCTTTCTACAGCCGGCCGGAGGGATTTCTCTCGCTCTAGCATCTCAATGATGAGTTTTCCCCATTCTTCTTCCACATCATTAGGGTGATAACCTTGAGGCAGCTTGATTCTGCCAAACTCAATCCATACCTGAAAGAGTCCAAAACCCACAGTCATGCACTCTGATCTATTTTCCCTTATTATTTGTACCTCGTTTCTTTACTCAATCAATCAGCAGTTTTCCCTATTTTGACTATCTAATATGGCAGAACAATCAAATATTTAGTAGTGTCTCATCTTGAAGTAAGGGTGGGGGAAGGGGATCACCTTTAAAATTCAGACTATTTACTCTAAATCCTTCCATTCCTCTTATACTCTCTAGAAATCTTCCTGGGAAGATTAAATACCCATCTCATAGTTTCAAGCTCTCAAAATGTGAATGGAAGTCTTTTCATCCTACAAAAGATTCAGCATCCCTCTAACAAGCTGAAAAACTCATCCATAAAACTTTTAGATTTCTGAATACATATATACTATATTTCTTAGTAAGTCCTTCTGAAAATGCAGAAATGAGGCTGATGGAGTACATTGAATGTGTGTATAGAATTTGTCACAATGAAATTATCTCTGTATAACTAAAGTATGAATAAAAAAAAATTTTAGTCAGACAAAAAAAGACCTAGAATGAGTAGGGGCTGGGAAGGTGGCTTAGTGGTAGAGCGCTTGCCTTGCATGCCTGAGGCCCTGGGTTCGATTCCCCAGCACCACATAAGCAAAAAGAAAAAAGCCAGAAGTGGCTATATGGCTCAAGTGGTAGAGCGCTAGCCTTGAGCTGAAGAGCTGAGGGGCAGTGCCCAGGCCCAGAGTTCAGGCCCCATGACTGGACCCTCCCCCCAAAAAAAATTTAGAATGAGTTTATGTTATGTTACCACAAATCTCCAAGACTAAACCTAGAGATTTCTATTAGTACAACTATTATAATTTCTATTAGTACAAATTTAACAATCAGAATAATAATCAAACCCCAAGTGCTAGCCAAAGGTAAGTTTCCTTACCTCTAACAATTTATATAACTCTTCAATTCTTCCTTTTTCTCTCTCCTTGGCCAAAATCTCTGTTTCTTTGAAGTGTATATATTGGTTATAAAGTGCCTAAAAAATTAAATTTTGGTGAATGAATGAATAATACAAACAACAAAACCCTATTTTTCATGTCACTTCATCCAGAACCAGGAGCAAGCTCCAAGTCTGAATGTCTATAAAGAACTGATACAAACAACTTAAGTCCATGATTTTACCTTTAGTTCAACAGGGTTCTGGGGAAAAGATTTATCTGACATCAGTATTGTATGCTGTTTGATCCAGGGAATGAGGGAGTCTACTCGGCTTTGGTATTCTTGCCACCTGGAGTCTACTTCCTGTTGTCAAAAGATAAATAGCACATACTCAATTTGCAATGCCCAGAACAAATACAGGAGAAAGGCACCAAACCATTTAAGATTCTTTTGTTCTAATTGCCTAGACAGCTGCTCAGCTTAATGTTTCAGCCCTAGTTTCAAAGCTCCTCAAGAGGCATTCAGTATCTTGATATCTAAAAAGAATACAAAGCAAGCTACTAAAAATATTCAGGAAAAAAGTCCACATAAACCTAAGCAACCTGGTATTGATGGATGAAAAAACACTGTGTTATCTTGAATTAAAGCTAAGGATGAAAAAGACATTCTTTGCTGGCTTTTAGCATCAAATGCTCTGTTCTAAATGATACAAATTAATATTGTCTAGGCTCATTCCCAGAGACTAGGACAATGGCCACAGGATAAAGATACAGACTCAGATTCTTTGTATAAAAATCACACTGTACACAATGAGAACTTAAGAAACACTGTTCAATCAATGTATTCCAACCCAACAAATCAAAAGTGTTCTTTTACCGTAGCACTGATCCCCTCTCCACCCTCAGGAACTTTAGGGAAGGCATCATAAATTGAAGACACATAAGTGATCACAGACTTTTCATCTGGAGATGGCACATCCACATCTGACAGAAAGATTAAGAAATTTCTTAGTCAGAATAGAGAAATCTGTCAAGAGAAGGAACTATGAGTATATGCCAAATGTACTCAAGTTCACTAAACTCACCTTCTGCATCCAACAACCGGGTTACCCCCAGCCTTTCTGCCACTTCAAAAGCCTGTTCCAGATTCTCTCGGTTACTTTGGATTTGTACTCTCTCCATATCCACCAGATCAGGTCTGTAAAAATTCAAGGCATATCAAAGACCACATCTATTCATCCTATATGATTTCATAGAAAGAAAACATCTTAAAAGTTCTGAGAGCTAACAGGTGTGAGTACACACTTGTAATCCAAGCACTCAGGGAGCTCAAGATGAGACAAGTCTGGATTATGTAGTGAAACCCTGTCTCAAAACAACAAAAATGAGTAAGAGAAACAATTCCCAGAGCTGAAAAGCAATGAGTTAGCAAGAAAGTTTATGAAGCAAGAGCTTAGAAAAATACTAATCCCATGGGCTGGGAAGGTGGCTCAGTGGTAGAGTGCTTGCCTTGCATGCATGAGGCCCTGGGTTCGATTCCTCAGCACCACATATGCAGAAAAAGCCACAAGTGGCGCTGTGGCTCAAGTGGTAGAGCGCTAGCCTTGAGCTGAAGAGCTGAGGGACAGCGCCCAGGCCCAGAGTTCAGGCCCCACAACCGGCAAAAAAAAAAAAAAAAGAAAATACCAATCCCATTTTAAATTATAATACCAGGAACCCAGTGATCCCTAATTCTGAACTTACACAACAGAAAGTTCACTGGACTTTATGGTTTCCAAAAGGTGTCATAAACTAGCACAAAGTAAGAATCAGTGCATGATCACTAAGAGTTCAATTTTTTAAGTTTTTTCTTGGTCAGTTGTGAGGCCTGAACTCTGGGCCTCAGCTCTTCAGCTCAAGGCTAGCGCTCTACCACTTGAGCCACAGCGCCACTTCCAGCTTCTTCTGCTTATGTGGTGCTGAGGAATAGAATCCAGGGCCTCATGCATACAAGGCAAGTGCTCTAACACTGAGTCACCTTCCCAGCCCATTTTTTAAAATTTTTTATTATTAAAATTCCTAATTTCAAGTGCCCTGTATCTTGTATATACATTTTTCTAATTTGGGGAGGGGAAGGGAAATAACAAAATGCTGAAATAAAAATACAGGTTGACCCATTGTAACAATGAATGTACAAGACACTATGTTGAAAATGAGCTTTAGGGCTGGGAAGGTGGCTCAGTGGTAGAGTGCTTGCCTTGCATGCCTGAGGCCCTGGGTTTGATTCCTCAGCACCACATAAGCAAAAAGAAAAAAGCCGAAAGTGGCGCTGTGGCTCAAGCGGTAGAGTGCTAGCCTTGAGCTGAAGAGCTGAGGGACAGCGCCCAGGCCCAGAGTAAAAAAAAAAAAAAAGAGCTTTACAGCTTGAGAGGGGGAGGGAGAAGTTGGGGAGTTGGGGAGGAAAGGGATGGTAGGGGGGAAAACAAAGGAGGGGATAACAATGCTTGATAGGAAATGTACTCATTACCTTACTCATGTAACTGTAACCCCTTTGTACGGTATCTTTACAATAAAAAATATATTAAAAATTCCTATTTTCCTCATTGTATCACACAAAGCCACCTGTTGTTCCTCTAGTAATCTCATCAGCACCTGCTTCAGGTCCTTTGAACTTGCTTTTTCTCCACATAGAACTCACCAGAGCCACTGTGTGGTTTACTCCTGTCATCCTCCTCAAAGAGAGTGACTGACCACTCTTGTTGGAGTCACTCTCTACCCTCCACTGTGCTTGCCACTGCATGACAGCATGTATTTTTTTGGTTTTGGCCCATTCTCCACACTAAGGTAAGCTCCATAAGAGCAACAACATTTGCTAATCTGTTCACTGTTATCTGTACCCAGTGCCTAGAATAGAAGGCACTCAAAAATTCCTTTTTCAAATAAATTAACAAATCATAAATGTGATGAGAAGCCCTTCCAACAAGTACCGCAATTGCACTCTATTTACCTGTATCGGTGAATCAGTGCATTGAACATCTTTCCATCGCTCCAACAGGAAGAAAAGTTGGTGCATTTGATTCCTGTGTAACCAGCTGTCACCTTCTGAGTCCAAAGGAGTAGCTTCTCCTTGGCAGACATGTCTCCTGATTCCCCACTAATGTAGATGTCAGAGATCTGCCAAGAGATAGAATATGGAATAAATAAGATGAGGCCTTTTAACTTTCATTTTCCCATATATCATAATTTGTGAAGGAAGAGAGACATCCAAGGATGGCAGCACTGTTGATGACAGCTTCAACATATATTTACCTCCTCTGGTAATGAGGAAAAACACAAATGAAAAACATGAAAAGTCACCTACGAAACTAAAGATTGATATGTTTTAATGATGTTAATGAGTACTGGACAGAATATCTTAAGTTGGATAGACTTGTAGGAAGAGTGTACTAGTCAGAGTATAAATAGCAAGAGTGAATATTATCATTTTTGGATGTCAGTTATTAATCAAGTTTTATAAGACATACAGCTTGATAAAATATAATCAGGTACATGTATAAAAATTTTACACAAAAATGCTTATGAATATAAGAAAAGAAGATGTCAGCAAAAAGCTTAAACTAATAAGGGATTATTAGTTACAAAGTATAGAACCTACTAAGATATGTTAAAAGGAATACAATGGAAAAATATAATACCAATTTTATATGAAGGAAAAACATATTTAAGTTTGTATAGTACTTAGTATAAACCCTATAGTTATATATAAGCATTGTGCAAATATGTATATGATACAAATACAAACATGCACGTAAATATAAACCTGGAGTGAAGCCCGGCGTTGGTGGCTCTCACGCCTGTAATCCTAGCTACTCAGGAGGCTGAGATCTGAGGATCATGGTTCAAAGCCAGCCTAGGCAGGAAAGTCCATGAGACTCTTATCGCCAATAACCACCAGAAAACTGGAAGTGGCACTATGGCTCAAGCTCAGCCTTGAGCTGAAGAACACAGGGACAGCACCCAAACCCAGAGTTCAAGCCCCACAACCGACAAAAATAATAATAATAATAAAATTAAAAATTAAAAAACCTGGAATGCAATACTAAAAACTAAAAATCATAGTTATCTCTGTGTGATAACATCACAGGCAGTTTTTATGTCTTCCTAATTTTCTATATCATGTACATTTTTATAATAGAATAAAACTACTTGAAGAAATTTCCAAAATATAAGACCTACCTTGGAACAATGGCAGGGCAGAACAGGAAAATGTCCATACCTTGGTTTGAATGCTAGCATGTCCAGTTGCAAATTCTGCTGTCACAGATTTGTGACATCTCTGAAAATACTACCTATCATCTTTTCAGAGGTGCTGTGATAATTTCTGGAGCCTGTTCACTGAGTGTGATGCTATTCACATGGGTGGCCTTCAACATGGTTTATAAATAAAATATTAAAAAAAAAAAAGTGCTGGGCTGGGAAGGTGGCTCGGTGGAAGAATGCTTACCCAGCATACACAAGGCCCTGGGTTTGATTCCTCAGCACCACATAAGCAGAAAAAGCCAGAAGTAGTGCTGTGGCTTAAGTGGTTGAGCAGCTTTGAGCTGAAGAGCTGAGGGACAGCACCCAGGCCCAGAGTTCAAGCCCCACGATCAACCAAAAACTAAAAAACTAAAAAATAGAAGTGCTTAGCAGTAAAGCCTATTCCTAGAACCCAGCCAAGCTACTATTTTTTTTAAGGTCTTCTTTTTTTGGTCTTTTGCTTTTTTGTCAGTTGTAGGGCTTGAACTCAGGGCTTGGCTACTGTCCCTGAGCCTCTTTGTGCCCAAGGCTAGCGCTATACCACTTGAGCCACAGTGCTACTTTTGGGCTTGGTGTTTTTTTGTGTGTTTTTTTTTTTTTGAGTGGTGAACTGGAGATAAAGGTCTCATGGGGACATTTCTGCCAAGGATGGCTTTGACCTCAATCATCAGATCTTAGCCTCCTGAGCAGCTAAAATTGCAGGTGTGAGCTACTGGCACTTAAACAACTTTTTAATAGCAAATCCAATGTAACACAAGTTTAGGCTATTGCTAATATTCATGTTTTCCTTGAAGAGAAACTATGAGTAATTTTACATCCCTTCTACTTTTCTTTTATTCAGACTTGAAAAGATAGCCAGCTTTGTGTGTAAGTGAGTGCACGCTGCTTCTGGGGCTTGAACTCAGGGCCTAGGCTCTGTCCCTGAGCTTCTATTGTTTAAGGCTTAGCACTCTACCACTTGAGCCACATCACTACTTCTGGCTTTTTCTGAATAGTTTATTGGAAATAAAAGTTTTGTGGATTTTCCTGCTGGCTTCAAAGCAGGATTCTCGGATCTTCAGGCTCCTGAGTAGCTAGGATTTCAGGCCTGGTGCACCAATGCTCTGCCTACTTTACTGAAATACATAAAAATAATCTTTTTGGGGGGAGGGCAGTCCTGGGGGTTGAACTCAGGTGACCTAGGCTCTGAACTTGAGCCTTTTTACTCAAGGTAGCATTCTACCACTTGAGCTACAGTTCTACTTCTAGCCATTTTGGCAGTTAACTGGAGATTACTTTTCTGCCCAGGCTGGCTTTGAATCACTATCCTCAGATCTCAGCTTCCTGAGTAGCTAGGATTACCAGTGCCTGGCTTTTAAAATAATCTTGACTAACAAAAGAAACACAAGCTTAGGTATCAAATATGTGATTGAAAGGAAGCATTTAAGAATGTGACCTTAGAGAGAGGTGCTGGTGGCTCACGTCTGTAATCCTAGCTAATCAGGAGGTTGAAGTATGAGGATCACAGCTCAAAGCCAGCCCAGGCAGGAAAATTCCGTGAGACTCTTATCTTCAATTAATCACCAGAAAACTGGAAGTGATGCTGTGGCTCTAAGTGGTAGAATGGTAGCCTTGAGTGAAAGAGCTTAGGGACAGGGCCCAAGCCCCAAGTTCAAGCCCCTAAACCGACAAAAAAAAAAAAAAAATGTGACTTTAGACAAACTGCTTAAGCCTACTGAACTCCATTTTCTCCACATTAACCATAAGATAATAACTTTCTCACAGATCCTTACATGGATTAATAGGGAAATGTAGGTAATTACTAGAAAAGTTCTTTCTTTCCCATGATAATAAAACAGCATGTCCTGCACAATTTTGGTACAAGCATCATCCTGTTACGTAATTGCCTCTATCAGGTGCAGCACCTGGAAAGTAGCAGCCTTCCTGTGGTAAGTATAAGAGGCAATCAGGTATTAAAACATCATGGTTTTCACTTTGAGTAGTATTCAATTCAATTCAATTGTATATTATTCAATAAATTGCATGTTATTAAATTTTTGTTATTAGAAATAAGGCTTTCCATAGATGAGTTTGCCCAACTTTAGGTAAATGTAAATGTTCTGTAGAATTTAAGCTAGAATAGGTTAAGCTATGATGTTTGGTAGGCTATAAGCAATAAGTCCGTTTTTAAGTTACAATGGGTTTATTGGGTGCTTTTATATTTTAAAATCAGAAAAAAGCAGGATCAGGAACTTTAACACCTTATTGAGGGTAAAATAAAAATTATTAAGATATTTTAGTATAAAAACAGAAACTCATGGAGAATAGAAAGAGGAATTTGGGAAGTAATACATATACACCTGCAAAGGTAAAAAGGTGCCCTAGGTCTGGGAATATAGCTTAGTGGTAGGGTGCTTGCCTAGTCTGCGTGAAGCCCTGAGTTTGATTCCTCAGTAACACATAAACAGAAAAGGCTAGACATGGCACTATGGCTCAAATGGTAGAGTGTGAACCTTGAGCAAAAGCAGCTCAGGAGTGCCCAGGCCCTGAATTCAAGACCCAGGACTGGCAAAAAAAAAAAAAAAGGTGCCCTAACCATTAGATTCAAAAGCATCATGTCCCAAGGGCATCATCTCCTTCACATGTACATTACACTACAGGAGAAATCAGGTTACTGCAATTTAATGATGCCAGTTAATAAGATTATCCTATGTATCTATTCTCTACTCACTATCTTTCTGCTCTGCCTCCATGCATACCAGAAAACTTTTAAATTATTGTCTCTTTTTCATATAGAGTCACAAAAGCAACAATACACTGGTTGATGAAAATTTTAATTTGGCAGTTAAAATTCACTTGTAAATTAATTCATATCAGTCTCTTGCAAGTGTGACCTATCAATTCTAAGTACACTGGGGTAGGGAGAGAGCTACAAAGCTACAAAGCTGAGGACCCAACAATACACAGCCCGTCTCTTGTACTAATTCTTTTTTAATTCCCCTAACAACATTTCTACCTGCCCTTCTTCTACCTGACATTATTAAGAAAGCAAAACATTGAGAGGAATATGACATCGATTTGGAGAAATAAAAAGGGATAAAATTTGAATAAGAAAAATGAAATTTGAATATTTTGAGGAACCTAAACTGAAATATAGTTAATATTGTGTCTGGTATAATGATAGCAAATCTCTGTTGATATCTCCCGCCTGCCAATCACAGAATTTCTGCACAGAACACTGAAACTATTGCAACGAACAGTTTTAAAATACAGCTTCACTGAGACAGGAAAACATTTGGCTCCCTAAAGAGAAGGAAAAAAATACCATCTGGATTTGAGCCCTTCCTAGACTGTAAAATGGGATTATGGTCACAAGCATCTCACTGATTAAATTTGGCTTTTGTTCATCTTTTTTTTGTAATACTGATGTGTGATATGTGTGATATGTTGTCCTCTAGGTTCTGCAGCAGCATTTTCTCTAATCCCCCTGAATATCGAGATCCAGATTCAGGGAAGTTTCTCCCTCATCTAGGTTTTAATCAGGAAGCCATTTGGAGAGAACACAGTCAATTTTGATATCATGCCAGTAACTATTTATGTCTACTTGAATATCCTTTGATCCCACACTTCCCAATGCCTAGTTAATTTCCTCTCTGAAGCATTCCTGGAAACTTAATGTTTCCCAATAATTCAGTATGTATTGAACATCATTTTAACCCTATGCCAGGCACCATGGAGAACAAAAAAAGTCACAGGCTATGTATTCTTTTTATTATTTTGTATTGTGTTCTAGGAGATATGTTTAACTTCTTGATATTTAAAAATAAAACATAGGGCTGGGAAGATGGCTCAGTGGTAGAGTGCTTGCCTTCATGCATGAGGCCCTGGGTTCGATTCCTCAGCACCACATAAGCAAAAAGAAAAAAGCCAGAAGTGGCACTGTGGCTCAAGTGGTAGAGCGCTAGCCTTGAGCTGAAGAGCTGAGGGACAGCGCCCAGGCCCAGAGTTCAGGCCCCATGACAGGACCCCAAAAAATAAATAAATAAAACATAACCTGAGACCTTAAGTTCAACCAATTTGGTAACGAAGGCAATTTAGTATGCAGAGTTATTTTAGAAAAGAAGTAAGCAAGTAAGTAAATCCAACTAGCATGAAACTTCTGGGAAATGACAGCAACTGTGCTGAGTTCTAGTGAGTAACCAAGTGAAAATAAAGAGAAAATTAACAAAAACAACAACAAAGACAAGCTTGCTTTACAAAACTTAGCTGAGATATACCATATCTGACTGAAATAAAGCTATCTCAGATATCTTCCCAATGACAACAGATTGGGGTGGGGGAGGTAAAAGATGGACAGAGGAAGGAAAACTTTGTGTACAAACCTATAGATATTTACTTACACCTGTACATACTTTTTTTTTTTTTTTTTGCCAGTCCTGGGTCTTGAATTCAGGGCCCCA
>NW_012267249.1:1635858-1651380 GCF_000151885.1 Dipodomys ordii | reverse complement strand
CAAAAAGAAAAAAGCCGGAAGTGGCGCTGTGGCTCAAGTGGTAGAGTGCTAGCCTTGAGCTGAAGAGCTGAGAGACAGCGTCCAGGCCCAGAGTTAAGGCCCCATGACCGGACCCAAAAAAACAAAACAAAACAAAAGTATGTCTTATTTTCTTTCTTTTTTTTCCAGTTAAAAGTATTGTCTTTTACTATATGAAGGAGCAAAGGAGATTTGAACTGCATCAGAAAAGGGCAGTGAGCATTAATTTAGTTCCTATAGGGGATGGGGCTCTTAGAAGATTGAAACCTGGAATTAAAACCAATTCTTTATTTTGGTGTTTTTGCTTTCTTTAATTTTTTCCCCCTTTCTTCCACCTAACTTTAACTTCAGCCTCTATTTGGTTTTCCTTATTCCTCAACAGTAGGTAAATGGTAAAAGATGGAAAACTACCTAAAAGAAGTAAACAATCAAGAACTAGGATGAAAGGAGATATGTAGATTTCCTTGCCTTATACTCCACAAACAAAGACATCTACTCTTGTAATTGCACTCATCTGGTTTTCTTCTAGACTTGAGCATTCAATCCATCTCCGTAAACAAGTTGGAGACAATGAGTGAAAAACTTGGCTCCAATTTGTTTCTTTACTGTCTATTAGCTAGAATTTCTCATCGCTGGTACTAATATGAAAAATTTTAACCAGATACTAACTTTTCATTAGAGTTGAATACTGACCATAGTTTCAGAGGTTTAAGTCCATCATGGCAGGAAGGGTCATGGCAATCAAAAAACAGAGAGTGAATGAATACCTTTTGTGCTCTCTGCATTTCTTTTTAAGATTTTTATTTTTATTTTTTATATAACAGCACTTTTCTCAGTCTATACTGTCTTAGGAAATTTCATTCCAAAGCATAATAACCTAGACCTCTAACACTATATTAGGTTTTATTCTTTTCTCCTCTTACTCATTTGATTGGTGTCTATTTATAATCTTCACATTTTGTGTTTCATAAGTGATATAAATAAGGGGTAAGTTGTGCAGCTTGAACTCAGGGTTTGGGTGTTGTCTCAGTTTTATCACTCAAGGCTAGAGCTCTACCACTTAAGAGTCACAGATCTACTTCCTGCTTTTTTCCGGTGGTTAATTGGAGATAAACATCTGACAGACAGTCCTGCCCAGGTTGGCTTCAAACTGTGATCCTCAGATCTCAGCCACCTGAGTAGCTACCAGAATCTAGCTTATTTTTTAGAGTTTTCAATATTAAGGTTTGCAAACAATATATTTAACACTTCAAATAAGGATATATTTATAAAAACTAAAACTTCCTTGGCATTTTAGTCTCCTTTTTAAAAAAACCAGTTAGGTCAGCTGACCTCTGCAAAAAGTAGCATTGATTGAGTGAGCCAATGGTAACATAAATTAATTTTAGTGATATGCTGGTGGCTCACACCTGTAATCCTAACTACTAAGGAGGCTGAGATCTGAGGATCGCGGTTCACAGCCAGCCCGGGCAGGAAAGTCCGTGAAACTCTTATCTCCCATAAGCACTCAGAAAACCAGAAGCGGAGCTGTAGCTCAAGTGGTAGAGCGCTGGCCTTGAGCTGAAGAGCTGAGGGACAGCGCTCAGGTGCAGAGTTCAGAGACCGACAAAACAACAACAACAAAAACTGGAAGTGGAACTGTGACTCAAAGTGGTAGAGTGCTAGCCTTGGGCAAAAGAGCTCAGGAATAGTGCCCAGTCCCTGAGTTCAAGCCCCATGACTGAAAAAAATTAACTTATCTTTTTTCATAAATGATTATAAACTCACTCCAAGCACAGTAACAAAACTTCATAAGAAATCAAATAATGATAATCTATATTTTCTGAAAGCTAATGCTTAGAGGGGAAAAAAGGTTCGCCTTATATCTAGTCATTTGTAACAGGTCACATGAGTTATATGTAATTTAATGTCAAAGTAAGTGATAATTACAGTAATTTCAGTAGAGAATGTACTGTGGCCTGACGTGATCATCCTTTGTAAGCTGAACATCAGTGGCCCATGCCTGTAATCCTAGCTACTTGGGAGTCTGAGAATAACATGGTCTCAGTTCAAGACCTGCCTAGGCAGAAAAGTTTACAAGATTTCTTCTCAAAGGAGGTCTGAACAAGGTGGTATTTGCCTGTTATCCTACCTATACCCCAAAGCCTAACTAACATAGGCAGGTCATGCCCAAGGGTATGCACAGAAAAGTAAGACCCTATCTAAAAAATAATCAGCAGAAAAACAAGGCTGTAGACAAAGCTTAGTGGTAAAAGGCACCTGCCTTTCAAATGTGAACCCCAGCGTTCAAATTCCAGTACCATAACAAAAACCCTTAAACAAGTGTAATTTAAACTCATACTTAAGGATATTATAGAATTGACAAGTAGGAAAAAATAATTATAGGTAGACTATGGATATAAACAAATAATGCAAATTGAGAGAAACTGAAAAAGATATAGAAGAGACTGTGTGTGGTGGTACACCTGTTACTGCAACACTCAAGCAGGAGGATTTTGCCTTCCAAGGTGACCAGTGCTTGGCTATACCACTAATTTAAAAAAAAATTATTGTGATTAAGTGATTATATAAATTTCACACTATTGTGAGATAGTGATACTTAGAGTCACAAACACATTTGAACCTTCATAAGGAAAATTGTCATTATCATGGCCTATGTTTGTGAATTCTATAAGCTCTGATAAGACAACTATTTTCTTCCACACTGGGTGATATGTACATTACTCTCCTTTTGCTTAGTATAAGCTGTTCCCTCTTTCCCTCTCATTCCCTCCCTCCTATCACTGCCCTTGAGTTATGTAATTCATTTTCATCTATGTCCAGTGCAGCTTATGGGCCTGTCTGTGGTATATTTTCCCCTGTTTCACTCTGATTTTGTGTCCTCTTCCTAGCTTTCCTCAGATGTGCACATATATATATATACCATATTGTAGTCAAGAACATGGAGTCATTTAGAAATGATAGAATGAATTGAGTGGAGGTCCTTTGTTTCTTGAGTCCTGTTTACTTTGTCATATCTCCTTGCATTTTGGATTTAACACCCACATATCAGGGAGACCGTGTGCCATTTGTCTCTCTGCACTTAGCTCACCTCGCTCAAAATTATTTGTTGTAGTTCCAGCCATTTCCCTATGAATGCTATTATTCTGTCCTTTCTAATGACTGCATAATATTCCATTGTATATCAGTACCACAATTTTTAGGTCCATTCATCTGTAGTGAGGCATCTGGATTGTTTTTATATTTTGGCTATTGTAAACATTGCTACAATGAACATGGAGGTGTATGTGTCCTTGTATTCTGGTTCCTGTTGTTCAGGATAAATGCCTAGGTGTGGTATGGCTGGGCCATAGGGGAGGTCCATATTTAGCTTTCTGAGAACCCTCCAGACTGCTTTCCAAAGTTATACCATTATTTTTAACATAACATTATTGTTATGCCTAAAATAATTATTTAGCAATATTTTTGATTCAGTAAATTGTTTTAAAAGGAAACAAAATATTTTTCTGAACAAAGCTTTAACTAAAAATTTAACTTCCATACTCCTTCAATAATATCAACTGGTTAGGTTTTCTTCTTATAACACAAAGCCAATATAAACAAAACAACTACAACTATCTCTAGACTTGGAGGAGAAATGGGAAATGGACACTTATAAACTGAAAGTAATAAACCAACTCATTCTCTTTCTCATCATTTCTAGTCCTCACCTGAAATTATAGGGACTTGGGTACAGAGCCAAGATTCAGTGGGATCTACTAATTGTATGGGCAGAAAAATGGTGGCAGGAACCAAGATGGGAGAAGGAAGGAATTCTCAATAATTGTCCTTGTTCAAATGAGCTATCCTTATGAATATTGATGGCAGCTAGAAATAAGAAGTCCTGGAAGAAGGAACAGGCTAGAAAAAGGCTTCATCTGACAACAAAGTACAACTGTTATTACCTTGTTCCTTCTAGCTCTAAATCCTAGTCTACTTAGTATTCAGAAAAATGTTGAACTGGCCTCTGTGCTTCTGCTTGTTCATTAACTGTATCCTGACAAAGGAAGTTTCAACTGTGCCAGGTGAACAGAAAACCAGACCATACTTCTATCATCTAAACTTTTTATGCATCAAGAATCAGAATCACCTCCCACTTCTCAATATCCTGAAAAACATCAAAACCCATTGTTAAAGGTATTTCTAACCATAGCCTGGTTAATACACCCTGGACTAATCATCACAAGAAGACAAACTGTAATACAGACACCATTTTGTACCTTTAATTCTTTTCTGAAATGAGTTACTACTTTTACATATTAAAACCAAACAAGGGCCAGGTACCAGTGGCTCATGCCTGTAATCCTAGCTACTCAGGAGGCTGAAATCTGAGGACTGCTGTTCAAAACCAGCCTAGTTCAGAAAGTACCATCTCTAATTAACAACTACAAAGCTGAAAGTGGAGTTGTGATTCAAGTAGTAAAACACTAGCCTTGAGATGGGAGTAGGGGGTGGGGGGGAGCTCAAAGACAGCAACCAGGCTCTCAGTTCAAGTCCCAGAAATGGCACAAAAGCAAAACAAAACAAAACCCACCAAGCACCAAAAAATTGAACAATCAGTGCTACCGTTAGGAAGGAGCTGGTGTATTTGCCTTGTACTTCAACTTTCCGCAGAGAGCTCACACTCCAGGCAGCGGCTTGTCTTAAGTTGGTACCCACACATTTACAAGAGCCTGCAGAGTCAGAATATGTTATCTTCTGTTGTTCTGGCTACTGTTAGCTTCTGAGACCAGCTTCCTAAAGGGCTTCAAGGCCCCTTGGCTTTAATGATTTTCATTCTGAAAGAATTTCACACTTGTCTGAAGTTACTTTACACAGAAGAGTCAGTCCATAGTATCAACAAATGATCAACAGAGCCTCAGACACACACCAGTTATCTGACTAAGATATGGCCACCTAGTATTTCAGCCTTAGCTATATCTATAAGGAAGAGATGTCACATAACAAGGAGACAATCACAGTATAAAGGATTCTCCCCATCAATCTTTCAAGACTTCACAAAATTGTACTGAACCTTCCTTCCCAATGTGGAGATCCAACCTGTATAATGTCATTGCTAGCTATGGTCCATTATCTAGGGCTGACTTTTACCAAGAGTTTATACTGTAAACTTTCTGAAAATTTCACATGTACTTTACCATATGATAATTTCACAATATTAGGTTTAATGACAGTGGTATTAAAAGAGAAACTAATTCAGCGGTTGATTTTATCCTAATTCTTCAACATTTACTCCACAAAAAGATAAAAGTTGACTTTGATGTTCCCTCTTTTCAAAGAAACTCAAATATTTGTACACCTAGTCCCAGTACTCTGTCTTCCTTCCCACTCGAATACATGCTTGTGCATACACATCCATTTTTATATAAGGACCATGCAGCCTCTTGACTAGGCACATAACATATTTTTTTCCTACAAACTGTTGAAGGTGTCTACACTAACAACACGGACACTTAGTTGAGGCTATTCATGAGTAAATCTATCCCAGAAAATTTTAAGTGTAGATCAGCTTAAAATCTGTATCTGTCCTTAACCCTACACTGTTGGTGACAAACAGGTGTGCCACATCACGAGCAGCCAAAAAAAGAGCTCTGCTTCATCTTCTACTTCTAGCTACTTTGAGATTCTGAAGATTTTATTTTTTCTGCTGCAAAAACCAACATGTTAATGAAAATCCCTCAGCCAAGAGGCTGGCAGAATAGCTCAATTGGTGGGGGGACCTACCTAACAAGTGTGAGGCAAAATTCAAACCTTACTATACTGAAACCAAATAAAGTTCTTTGGGATTGAGTGGATAATAGCTTTCAACCACCGACATACTAAATGTGGTTCCTACCAGAATATCTTGCTGTGTTCTTATCTCAGTGTCCAAAGCTCTGAATTCTTGCCTGATTCTGGGCCCTCGAGTACATGTACAGAAGCCAATACCTCATAAACAAAACATGTTAAAGCCATGAACAAGTTCAATCACTTAAACTTTCTAGTAGGCGGCCCTAATCTATTGCTCTCTCCCTCAGAGTGAGTCTGTTGGTGTGTCCATCTCCCTTCTCATTCTCTCTGTATAACTCTACACCCCTACTCTAGTATTCCATTCCTCTAATACAAACATTGAATGTGTACTGTCATTAGATACACACCTACAGGAAAGGGATTGCATCAGATCTAGTAAGATTATCACCCTCCAGGGAGAAGAAAAGGCACACCACACTGAAGACAGACAGTTGTTTCACTCCAACTTCCACTCCTTTAACAACCCTCACTCTTTCACATTCATTTCAGAGACTTAGCTAGGCTTTTCTCTACCCCTGAGCTGACAGTAAGGGCTATCTAGTACTGAACCCCTGACAGATAGCTTTCAGCAGTTAAGCTGCTTGGCTACCCAGAAGCTCAGATTCCCCAGAGCCAACAAGACTTGGTTTCACGCATCAAGGGACAGGCTTGAAATAGATTCTGCTGTTAAACCTAACAGTCACTAATTCACAGGTCCGCCTGCACCGGGGTAAGTTTGAGAAGCGTCCTCACTGATCATCACACTCTACTTCAAAGCACTTGGGGGCCAGAAATGCAAATAGGGGACTGATTCATCCATGTATGTGCCACCCACCTCCTCCAGACCCCATGATGGGGTATGGCTTGCCTCCAAAGACAGAGTACCATCCTCTTCTGAGAAGGGTGTGGAGCTCTTTTCAGGTACTGTATCTTCAGGTTGGATCCCATGCAAGTACAGCCTGTCACTGCAGTAGCCAGATGAGGAGGGAAAAATGCTCACAGTCATGCCACTGACAGACAGATCACTCTGAGAAGCAGGCAGTCTGGAACCCTGGGGGGGCTGATCCACGTGGGAAGATTCTGTACGCTCAAGGCCTCCTGACTGTTCAAGTACTGATGAAGGAACAGAATATTGGGCTGTGCAGGGCTCTGTTGAAGAGGTACTGGGTATCCTTGTGATTCCTTCCCTCACACTCTGGCTCGCTGAAAGTTGGTCTTGATTTCTTGGATTGGAGATATAGTCTGTCCTAGGCAAAGTGCTGCTCAGAAATCCAAGCCGAGTGCCTCCTTGCTCCACTGCAGTCTCTCTTTGCAAAGGCAGCAGCACAGCCCTGCTGCTGCAGGATGCTGTCCTTGGAAATTCCACCAGTTGGCTCACTGACTTCTCACAGTTCCTTTCTGCTGGGTTATCAAGCAGGTGAGCGATGACAGTCTTCCCCTCTTCCAGGGAATCCCAGGCCCCTCCAGCTACTGATGACTCATTCTCTAACAAAAGGTGAGCAGTCTGAATCTCGGCTTGGTATCTCTCCTTCACCTGCACAATCATTCCCTGATCGGCCACCCCTGATTTAGGGGCTAAGTCTTCAGGTAGCAAAATGTGTGAGGGAGGACACTGGGCCCCTCCCACTCCGTCCTCCTCTCGGAGACTCACTGGCAACTTCCTTAAGGTTTCAGTCTCTTCAATGACTCCAGCTCCTTCCAAATGTTCTTCCTCGTGAGACGCCTCTGGAGTAGGGATTTTCTTCCCCCTCCACTTCCTTTTGAACCGAACCCTTTTCTTAGGAGATATAGGAGCCTTCTCGGGAACAGCTATTGACTCTTTCGGCTCCTTAACACAGCCCAGTGAATTTCCCATTTCTTTCCTCTCCTAATCTCCACAAAAACGCAGCTAAGCCTGTCCTGGAATCCCAGAGAAATTCCAACCTCGGCTTCATCGGCTTCCATGCACATTTAAAACCATGCACTATGCCGGCAATCCCTCCAATTCTTTCTCCCTCCCTCCCTGCCTCTGTCTCTTCCAGCCGCTGCTGTTTCAGACAGCCATCTTACAGGCTCAGAGCTGCAACAAGACAAATTCAAAGCATCTCACTGCAGTTCAGAAATCACTTGACCTAAAAGCAGACAGAAACCGGATTGGCTGCAGCTTCCTCTCTCCAAATATGAGGTAATTGGAGCACTGCCCTCAGTAACACAAACAGAACGCAAAAATGAAGCTAGAAATCTATGGGGAGGGGGTAAATGAGGGAGGGTGAAGAGGAGGGAGGAAAATGTCAGAGTACGTGCAAATGGGAGGGGAAAGAAGAAAGGTAAGGTGGAGAAAGCAGGAGGAGAACAATATCAAATAGGGAAAAAGCAAACCAGCTCAGCTGGTGCCAACTAGCAAAAGGGAAGGGCTGAGCAGAGCCAGAGATGCAATTATGGCTCCCAATCTCCGAAATGAAATACGTTTTAATTGTATGAAGATGTCTGAAGGAAAATATCAAGCAAAATATGTATGATTCTGAATTTTTTCAGATCAAAATACAATTGCCTTAATTAACTTTTAAATCCAAACAAACACTAGACCTTACCCCTCACATTAAAAAATGAAACACATGTTTGAAGGACCTAGCCTCCTGTAGTATTTATTCCCCTCTTTCCCTTTTATCCCCCATAAAAAGAAAAGTAGAGGAAAAACCTGGAAAGTAGCATTCCGAATACAGTATGTGAAAGCTCAATGGAAAGAATGTGATTTCCAAATACAACAGCAAAGCAAAGCAGGGTCTCCACACCAACAATATTGGACACAAATGCTCCACCGTGATTATTGGTGCTGCTGCGAATAGCTAAAATTCTTTTTACACACCTGTTAAGCACCAAGCACTGTAGGAAGCTATGTACATGGATTATTTCATTGAACTCTCATAGCAACTATGTGAGGTCATTTTATATTTTGCAGTTAAAGAAACAGGTTTAAGGAAATTGATTTTACCCAAGGCTAAACAACTAGTAAACTGCAGTGCTAGACTAGATGTCAATTTCTATTTAAGTCTTTTCTTCTTCCTGAACTCAGGGCCTAGGCACTATCCCTGTACTTTTTTACTCAAGATTGGTGCTCTACTATTAGAATCGCAGCTCCACTTCAAGTTTTTTGGTGGTTAGTTTGAGATAAAAATGTCATGGACTTTCCTGCACAGGCTGGCTTCTAACTGCAATCCTCAGATCTGTCTCCTAAGTAAGCAGGATTATAGGCATGACCCACAAGTGCCCTGCAAGATTTTTCATTTTAACAGTATGTCCCATCACTTTTTAACTACAAATCTCTACTCAGCTGCATAAATCACTATGGATCTGAAATGGCAACTATATTCTACATTGACCAACAGCTCCAACAGAGGAAGCTGCTAATTAAGACAGTGGGGGTGGACAGAAAAAAGACTGATGAAATGAGATCCTGATGATTTCTATTGAAAAGAATAGTAACAAACAACAAACAGAAAGTAAACCTGAACTCAATTTTGGAACTAAAAAAAAAAAAACATCCTGTGGGAACAACAGGATTCTTCTATCTAATTTATGTAGAGAGATGTTGCTGAATGGTATAGAGGAAAATAAATTATGTGGGCTGGGAAGGTGGCTCAGTGGTAGCATGCTTGCCTTGCATGCATGAGGCCTGGGGTTCAATTTCTCAGCACCACATAAGCAGAAAAAGACGGAAGTGGTGTTGTGGCTCAAGTGGTAGAGCGCTAGCCTTGAGCTGAAGAGCTGAGAGACAGTACCCAGGCCCAGAGTTCAAGCCCCATGACTGGCAGAAAAAAGAAAAAAGAAAAGAAGGAAGGAAGGAATGGAAAGAAGGAAGGAAGGAAAGAAGGAAGGAAGGGAGAGAAAGAAAGAAAGAAAGAAAGAAAGAAAGAAAGAAAGAAAGAAAGAAAGAAAGAAAGAAAGAAAGAAAGAAAGAAAGAAAGAAAATTATGGATGGCTCATGCTTGTAATCCTAGCTACTCTGAAGGATGAGATCTGAAAATGCTTGAAACCAGTGCAGGAAGGAAAGTCCATGAGATTCTTATCTTCAATTAACATACCTCCTCCCCCAAAGCTAAAAATGGAACCATGACTCAAGTGGTAGAGCACTAGCATTGAACCAAAAAAGCTTATGGACAGGACCCAGGCCCTGAGTTCAAGCCCCAGAACCAGCACACAAATGTAGTTAATGTTAGTTACTTCACTGCTACACTTATTTAATCCCCAACTACCAACGCTAGGGATCAAACCCAGGGACCAATGCATGCTAGGCAAGAATTACTACTGAGCTACATTTTTCTCCCCAGTACAGGGTTTTTTTGGTTGGTTGTGGGGCTTGAACTCTGGGCCTGGGCACTGTTCCTCAGCTCTTCAGCTCAAGGCCAGCGCTCTACCACTTAGCCTCAGTGCCACTTCCAGTTTTCTGGTAGTTAACTGGAGATAAAGAGTCTCATGGACTTTCCTGCCTGGGTTGGCTTTGAACTGTGATCCTCCTATCTCAGCCTCCTGAGTAGCTAGGATTACAGGCGTGAGCCACCAGCACCTGGTATCCAGCTTGGCTTTTTATTGGTGATTTTGAGTTAGATTCTCATAAACATCTCTGCCCCAGCTAGCTTTGAACCAAGATCCTCCAGATCTAAGCTTCCTTAACAGCAGTATTAAAAGTACGAACTAGGGGCACCCAGCTTTCTTCTAGCTTTCTTTCTTTCTTTTTTGAGACAAGAGTCTTACTATATTGCTCAAGCTGGTCTTCAACTTCTACCCTTAAAAGACCCTCCTGCCTCAGCCTCTTGGGTTGCTGAAACTACAGGTATGTACTGCTATACCTGCGAGCAGTTACTTATTTATACCACACAGATCCAGATTATGCAGCAGAGGGAAGCAACTTGCCAGGCTCTGTATAAACATTGAAAACCTGTACCCAATTGTTCCTGGAGATCTAAAACACGCCCTCCACAGAAGGAAATTAGTAAGAAACCTAAAGGACATGCAACCCTTTCTGAGGCTGCCTTCCAACTGCTTTTCTCCTAGAGCTGTTCTTTATAGCTGACTGCAAAGTTGCAGCGCCATCTTATGACCATTATAAGCCACCGCAAGAAACAAGAGAGGAGATGGCATAGGAGGTAAATAGCAAACCATTTCATTAACACCTGACATTGCAACATAAAGTTCTCTAGGTAGCCTTCCTTTTGCAGTGAAGCCAGAAGGAACTCTGAAGTTGCACCTCACCCTCAAGGCTTGAGCATGAATTTTATAATGAATTAAAATAAACCAAATTCCTGAAAATTGATAATAGAGGCGAGAGAGCTGTTTAAAAACTAGTATCCTAAGCTGGGTGCTGGTGGCTCATGCCTGTAATCCTAGCTACTTAGGAGGCTGAGATCACGATTCAAAGCCAGCCCAGGGAAGGAAAGTCTGTGAGACTCTTATCTCCAATAAACCACCAGAAAACCAGAAGTAGCACTGTGGCTCAAGTGGTAGAGTGCTATCGTTGAGCTAGAGAGCTGAGGGACAGTGCCCAGGCCCAGAGTTCAAGCTCCACAACCAACAACAACAACAACAAAAAACTAGTATCCTACATAGTTTCTTTGAGAAGCATACTTACATATATGAACCTATGCTTTTCTTCAACATCTGCCTATGTCAGACTCACCAGACCCTCATTTCCTTCTGTCCCAGAGAGAAACTGGACTAGGACAGGAACAGAGATTTTTAGCAGAGTAGAACTTGGTTAAAACTCCCAACTCAGTTAATAAATAAGCTCAGTAACCCATCTAATTTACTAGGTGGACTCCATGTCTTTACCTGCAAAATATGAACACCTACTTAGTTGTAGAAAGGGCTGATAAAATGTCTTTTTTCTGCCGGTGGCTCATGCCTGTAATCCTAGCTACTCAGGAGACTTTGATCTGAGGATCACAGTTCAAAGCCAGGAAAGTCCTGAGACTCTTATCTTCAATAAACCACTCAGAAAATCGGAAGTGGTACTGTGGCCACACACACACACACACACACACGCACACGCACACGCACACACACACGCACACGAATGAGAAGGGGAAGTGGGGTGGGAATAGTCTGACTGGGGTCAAGTCAAAAGCCTCAGAGTTAAATTGAAAGACTAACACTGGCCAAAGATGTAGCTATATCTAAGCCCCTGTGCTGGCACAAAAACAAGACAAATCATTAACAACAACAACAACAAAACCTTACTTGTCATAGTGACACTATAAAAATACATAAAAATAAGTAAATAAATTCAATAAAGAAATGTTCAGGATCACTTTGGAGAATCTTAGGGAGCTAATTATTCTGAAAATTGATAAATAGAGGGAAAGATGTGAACTTTTACTAGTTACTAGGAACTATCCCTCAGGGTGGTAGATGAGATGAATTCCTAACAGAAATATCCTAATTAAAAAAATGAAGAAAGATTTAATGAAATTTGAAAATCATCATTTTACAAGCTCTAATAAAGTAATGGAACTAACCATCAGTAATTAATTAAACTATTAAGTGAACCACGAACAAAGATATAGAATAGATGGATCAGGTTGATGACACCTGAACCCACATATCAATTTTAATGTCCTAAATAGAGACACAACAGATATATGTCCATCCTCATGTGCAGCAAAAAAGTACCCAACACAAACAACATCATTGTCTTTGCAAAAAATTTAAACTGAATATAAATGAACCCTGGGTCTAAATCTAAACTGCCAGTTTCTGGGCAATACAATGCAAGGGATGGAGGTCACTGCTGGAAGCATCTGAGAAGTGCCTCTGGCATCTTAATAAGCATTTTGAGACAAAAGACCTGAAGAGGGAGCAGAAGTTAATGCCAAAGTAAGATTATTAGGATCATCTGAACATTGATTAGACATTTGATGGTTTTACAAAAAAATGAACTTTTTCTGTGGTGCTGAGTATCAAATCAAAAGTATTTGTTTTTAAGGTGTGATACTATGAACTGTTTAAACAAAGAGTTCTTATCTTTCAGAGCTATTATAGGAGGTCTTTGATTTCCTTCAAAATAACCAACTGGGGTTTGAGGACAGGAATAGGATATAGGTGAAAAGACATTTAACTATCATGAGTTAATAATTATTGAGCTACATGACACATTATATGGTAATTCTTCATACTATTTTTCTACTTTTATAAATGTTTTCATTAATATATGTTTTTTTCAGTGCTGAAGATAGACAAATATTTTCTTGCTGCCTATGTCACAGCAAAGTTTTGTTGTTGTTGATTTGTCTTGTTTTTGTGCTAGCACAGAGTCTTGTAATTGGCATAATGCTCTTGTTTGGCTTTTTGCTCAAGATTAAGAGCTCTACCACTCAAGCCATACCTCCAGTTCTGGATTTTTGCTGGTTAATTGAAGGTAAGAGTCTTGCAGTTTTGTCTGCCTAAGCTGGTTTTCAACCTTGGTCCCCAGATTTCAGCCTCTTGGGTAGCTAGGATTTTAAGTGTGGGCTATAGACACTTGGCTCCCAGCAGTTTTAATTAGTTTATTCAATTTTCAGTCTGTAACCCCTTAGGTTTCTCCCTCATTTTAAAGCAAGTTTGTGGGCCAAAAATCAAAGAAAGTTTTCACTAAAGAAAACTTCCTCTGCCAGGTACCAGTGGCTCACACCTGTAATCCTAACTAATCAGGAGGCTGAGATCTGAGAATTGCAGTTCAAAGCCAGCCTGGGCAGCAAACTCCAAGAGACTCTTATCTCCAATTAACCATTGGAAAACAGAAGTGGAGCTGTAGCTCAAAGCACTAGAGCACTAGTCTTGAGTGCAAAAGCTTACGGACAGTGCCCAGATCCTGAGTTCAAACCCTACAACTGACCCTTGTTGAAGAAAGAAGGAAGGAAGGAGACCTCTTCTGGCAACTGAGGATGTAGCTCAGTGGTACACTGTTTACCTAGCATGCTGGAGACCCCAAGTTCTATCCCCAAACAAACAAACAAACAAACCCCTCTTCTCTGTTTGTTAAAGAGTTCCAAAGGGTAAGTCTAGTCCTACATGGAGGCACACCCTACCAGGGCATGCTTACCAGGTTCATGTTTGTCGTTATTCCTATACTTACAGCTCAAGACACCCTGTGGTTCCACCAAAATATAATGTTACCTCTGCACACACCCAGTCAAACCCATGCTTTAGAGTGCCAGTGCTGGCTCCAAACCAAAGTTCCAAGAAACAAGCATGTATTCTTAGCATTTTCTTAAGGTCTTAGGAATCCTGAAACACCTGCTGTTCTGTCTTCAAACAGAAGGTGGTGCTAACTCTCTAGATAAGATGTCACCTTGGCCGCACCCTTGAAGTCAGTACCTTGAGTTATTATATAGTAGTAGCCTTCTTTTCCCACCTACTGAATCCATCAGTCTAGTGGGTAGCAACCAAGTACTGGAGAGCAGTTTGAAAAATAGCTCTGTTTGGCTGTCCTAAAAGTTCTTCAAAAAAATCATTCTTTTAAATAAAAATAGATTTGTTCCAATAACAACCCAGACTTTAAAAGAAGTTTCATCTTAGGAAGGAGGCGCAATGAGAAGGCCATGTGACCATGGGAACACTTCAAGATGGCACTGCTTTCAAGGGTAATATGCCTGCTACAAGACTGTGCTTTTTCACATATGCAAATCTAGCTACCAAGGTGTTTCTTTACATATCATTCAGATAAGGAAAAGACAATATCAAAGTAAACTCAGTCTCATGCTACCCTTCTAAAGCATCAAAACCAACATCTCTTCCTATCTCTCATACTGAGTTCCTAAAGAGCCCAGTTTTTTATTTAGCTGAGCAAACAGACTTCTATCAGACTGTCAAGGACAGGGCCAAACCACAAACATGAAAAAAAAAAAATTCCTTCCAATTCGTCATGCAAATAACTAAGAAGTTCTGAGTTTAGGATATAGCAGTTTATCTCCAGACCATTCTGAACTTTCCATACCACCTTTCATCCACCCTAGTTTACTGCCAAATACAGAGAAAGAAGGCTCAAATTCTGCTTTGATAAGGTAGTGCAACTTTCTAGACATAAAAACCAAGCAAAAGTAGTTCCAAACTTCACAAACCCTACCTGGAAATGCAAGATGATGGTCCAGATCAGGCCCAGGGTTAGCTTGGGGTTACCATCTGTAATATCATCATTACGAATATTCACTAACTTCACCTGAAAAAGAAAGGAAAGCCAGTTTTAGAACCTGAGACTTTCTATTTGATTTTTGCATGCTTTTATTATTTTCACACAGTTAAATTAACTTTTTTGTCTAAGTTCTATGAATTCCAACACATAAAACATTTCCATCACCCTAAAAAGGTACCCTATACTGTATCCATTGTTAATAGTCAAACCTTGCCCCACTTGTACTGATTTTGCTCCTGGTCCTTTGTTTCACTTTTTTCCAGAATATCAAGTAAGTGGAATCACACAGCTTTGTAACTGGGCTGTTTTTTTGTTTTTTTTTCCAACTCAGCTTAATAGCCTAGAGATCTCCAATCAAGTTCTCCTACCACTCTTCACTTGTTAATTCCAACAAGTACTTATTAAATGCAAATTGTGGACTACTCATTAAGATAGTTACTATAGGTAAAAAAAAAATTTGGGGGGGGGTCCGGTCATGGGGCCTGAACTCTGGGCCTGGGCGCTGTCCCTCAGCTCTTCAGCTCAAGGCTAGTGCTCTACCACTTGAGCCACAG
>NW_012267249.1:1606337-1631692 GCF_000151885.1 Dipodomys ordii | reverse complement strand
GAGGGAGGGAGGGAGGGAGGGAGGGAGGGAGAGAGGAAGGAAGGATGGAAGGACGGGTGGACGGACGGAAGGAAGGAAGGAAACAAGGGAAGGGAAGGGGAGAGGAGGGGAAGGGTAGAAGAGAGGAGGGGAAGGGAGGGGAGGGGAGGGAAGGGAGAAGAAAAGAAGAAGAGAAAGAGAGGACCAAGTAAGTATAGGGATATTGCCTAATCTGTTTTTGCAGAAAGATTTTAAATATAAAGGTATAATCATATATACATACTAACTTTTACATACTAACTTTTCTTCTAATATGCTTGCCATCAAAAACAACTTCAGAACATGCAAGTTATATTTCTGTCCTCTACAGCAATTAGAGACTACCCAAAGTATCTGCATGCAGTGAGTTTGCAAACATCAGGCTGTTTTTGAAAACAAATGACAGGTGCGAGGTGAGAACCTTGAGCCAGAGAGGTGTGCTAGTTAGTCTGGACTGTGAAGCTGTGAGCAATCAACAGTCATGCTGTCAGCTAAACTATCCATAGTTCTGCAATCTGGACTCAGACAACACAACAAGGCACTAGAAAGCCATGGGTCTCCAGGTCACAGAGTCTACACACTGTGATTTTTTTTATGTCAACCATTCTCAGATAAACAAAACAATTCCCACACTAAGATCATATAGCAGTGGCAAGGGGCACAATTAGTTTTAACCACTTTCTTTGGGACTCATATTCCCAGGTGGAAAAGATGAAGGCAATTGGTGACTAAGCTACTTGGAGCTGGAGAACCACGCCTCTCTGATGTCCCTGCAGTGTCAGCAGTGCCAGCTGGGATGCTGGCATCCCCAGGAGGACCTACTACATCATCATCATCTTCCTCCTCCTGATCCTCGCTGTTTGTATGGCGCCAGGAGGGCATGCTCACCAGACGAAGGGTCTTCAGCCCTGCTGGCTCCTTTAGTCACCAACCAAGGCAAAGACACAACAGAGGAACAGGCAATTCACAAGACAAAGATGAGATGGAAATGAATGCAATATTTCTTAAAAGGTAAAAACAAAAAGGAAAATATCCTACTACCTCCAAAAAGAAATACAAAACCAAATCAAAATTAAAGCTGATGATCACATGGAACACTTCTTATGTTGAAACACACTTTCAGTTCTCCACGGTCACCTAAGAGAGTCTCTGCTTTTGTGACTCCACTAAGGGAGAAACATATCCTGAGATGAACTGAGAATTACTTGGATGCTATTTGTTGAAAAGATGGTATGACAATATCATAACACACGAAGGTTTTCAGAGGAAATTAAATCAGTATTTTTACCCTGTTCTGTAAAAAATATCACCAAAAAGGATCACTTTTCAATACAAAATCACTATAAATTAATAAAATATAACACCCTCAATGCCTAAGACATCATTTTAATGGCTGAATAACATCTAGCACAGTGAAAATAAAATTCTGGTGACTTAATAGACTTATAAATGAAGACCAAGGAAAACCAGAAATTATATGTATTAGTTTTTTTGTTTTTGTTTTTTTTTGTCTGGTCGTGGGGCCTGAACTCTGGGCCTGGGCACTGTCCCTCAGCTCTTCAGCTCAAGGCTAGCCTTCTACTACTTGAGCCACAGAGCCACTTCCGGCTTTTTTCTTTTTGCTTATATGGTGCTGGGGAATCGAACCCAGGACCTCATGCATGCAAGGCAAGCGCTCTACCACTGAGCCATCTTCCCAGCCCCTACATGTATTAGTTATGTTAACAAAAAGTTCTGAGCCAGGGCACAGTTAGTTCACCTATAATCCTATTTACGTAGGAAGCTGAGAGCTGAGGATCATGGTTTCAAAGCTAGCCTAGGGAGGAGACTCCTATCTCCAATTAGCTTCCAGAAAAGTTGGACATGGAACTGTTACCCAAGTGGCAGAGTGCTAGCCTTGAACAAGAAAGTTCAGGAACATTGGCCCAGGCCCTGAGTTCAAATCAGAGGACTGGCACAATTTAAAAAAAAGTTTGTCAATTTTTGCCCAATAAAAATATAGAACTGCTGGGTGCCTGAGGCTCATGCCTGTAATCCTAGCTATTCAGGAGGCTGTGACCTGAAAATCCCAGTTCAAAGTCAGCCTGGGCTGGAAAAAAAGTCGATCAGACTTTTTTTTTTTTTTTGTCAGTCATGAGGCCTGAACTCTGGGCCTGGGTGCTGTCTCTCAGCTCTTCAGCTCAAGGCTAGTGCTCTACCACTTGAGCCATAGCCCCACTTCCAGCTTTTTCTGCTTATGTGGTGCTTGCATACAAGGCAAGCACTCTACCACTGAGCCACCTTCCCAGCCCCTCCATGAGACTCTTATCTCCAATTTACCACAAGAAAACCGGAAGTGACACTGTGGCTCAAGTGGTAGAGCACTAACCTTGAGCTGAAGAGCACAGGGACAGCCCCTAGGCCCAGAGTTAAAAACCAACGACCAGCCAAAAAAAAAGATATAGATAGATAGATAGATATAAACACACACATATATGTGTGTATATATATGTATATACATATATATACTGTAATATATATATATATATATATATATATATATACACACACACACACACACACACTGTACCACAAGATTTAAAAAAAGAAATGAAAACCCAAATAGTAGGGCCAGTGAGAGCCAAGCCCAATCCTAGAAGAAACTGAGTATCACTTCAGCGGTGAATTATAATGTGCCAAATTCTGTTCTTTAAGCACAACAAACAATGACTAAGAATCCACCAAAGGCAGTGAGTGGGCTGGGATTCACAGACTGCTCAAGCTGTGTGCATTTTCAGGTCTCTGTTTTTACACAGATGTTTCTAATACTCAAACCAAACTTTTCCAAATAAAAATTAAATTCTCTATGGCACAAGAGAAAGAATATGAACAGCTGGGTACCAGTGGCTCACACCTGTAATCCTAGCTACTCAAGAGGCTGATATCTGAGGATCACAGTTTGAAGCCAGCCCAGGCAGGAAAGTCCATGAGACCCATATCTCCAATAAACCACCAGAAAACGAAGTGGCACTGTGGCTCAAGTGACAGAGTACTTGCCTTGAGCTGAAGAGCTGAGGGATAGTGCCCAGGACGAGAGAGTTCAAGCCCCATGACTGACAAAAAAACAAACAAAAAAAGAATATGACCAGCAGGAGTCTTCAACTCCTATTTTCTGAATAGGGAGAAGGAATTTTTTTCTCTCTCTCCTCCCTACTTCAACCTGTTATCCTAACATAAATCCTTGCTAAAACTTAAAAAAGAAAGAAATATCAATTATACAGGAGAATTTGTGTTCATTATGACCAAATATAGAAATAATGGCCTATATTTAATCAGATATTAGGCCATACCTGAAAAATAACTGAAGCAAAAAAGGGGGTTGGGGGTTGCTTAAGTGTCATAACACCTGCCTAGTAAGTGTGAGGAGGCACTGAATTTAAACCCCAACACTTAAAAACAATAACAACAATGACAAACAAACAGCTGACAAGCCAAGCTGAGAGGATCAACCAGATTTGATGCAGAAGCTCGCTCAGAAGCTTTTATTAACATAACTAAAACATCTAATTTCTGGTTTTCCTCTGGTCTTCATTTGTAAATCTAGTAAGCCATCAGAATTTTATTTTCACTGTGCTACATGATATTATTCAGCACTTAAATTTAGCACTACTGATATGAAGACATTCCTTACCATTAATTCTAGTACATTTTAGGACAAAGCAAGCATATCTAATTATCCAAGGAGCCCGCATGTCCTGCTTTCTGAGGTATGCTCAGACATTAACTTTAGCACCTCTGCACATCTGTGAGACAAGACTCAACAAATCACAGAAGGGAGAAAGTGAAATGAATCAGGGAAAATTTAACTCTAAACACCCAGACTTTTAAATGTAAACTTCAGGTCCTAGGCTAAATGCAGAAAATTAGGAAAAAGCAAATCACAATGGGAAATGAGAGGAGTCTACATAGCCCAGAAAAAAAAAAAACTTACTCAAAAACATGTATGAGTCTAGTGTTCCTGAAATCCTAGTGTCTAGAAAAAGATGAAGAATACAACAGTATGCAGCAATAAAAGAATATTTGATTCCTGATTTTTAGAATATATAATGCATACATTGACTTTACATCATCTGTAAACTCTGATTTAGAAATAAACTCTATTAATTATCTCTCTTACTTCTTTCCACCTACCACGGCAAGGAGGAAAGGTTGCTGTCCTCAAACTCAACAAGATAGACAAATATGCCACTAATAAAGCCACATTTGGAGGCCACTCATTACAAGAAGGGAGAAGCTCACCAGTTTGATGCCTGAGAGGACCTCCAGCAGAGAGATCAGGTTATGGCCATCCCGCAGGTCTTCATAAAGATCATTGATGTGCTTACGGACCTGCAGAGGAGAATAAAACAGGATAGTTTTAATTTGATCTGAAAATACTTTATTATCCTCAGAAGAATTTCTGGTTCTACATAACTATAAAGAATCTGAAACCAGAGCACTAATAAGATTATAAAATTTTCTGACTGGAATAAAATACATATGACATGGTAACAATCTGAAGTTGTGTTTTTCAAATTCACACACATTAAGCAACAATAAACAATATTCTATAAAGTCTGGACAAGGAGATAGGGATTGAAATGACCTAAAATTTTTTGGGAATTACTATGAGCCAAAATGGGATGGGGATAGCTAATGGTGAACATATGAGTCCAGCCAGTATCCAGCTTTGTGGTGTGCTAAAAGGGAATTAAATGCTAGGCACATACATTTCATAGAGTAGGCCTCTGATTTAACTCCTCTCTTACCAAATGCACTTGAGATTTATTTTCCGTGTGAGGAAATCAACTCCAATTTTCTAATTAAAACTAAGGAAAAACAGACCTCACCTTAAGGGGTAAAAAAGTGTGATTAATGTGAAACACTGAAATACATGCTTTATATGTCTTAATATGATCCTATTTTACACAGGAGGAAACAATTACAGAAATGAAGTAATTTGCACAAGGGAACCAAAGAAAAACATTGGCTCCAGATTAGTCTTTCTGATTTTTGGAACTTTTGCTGTTAACTAGTATGCTTTATAATAAGCCATTATCTTGTTTTATTTATTTAATTCAAACTACTGCCTTGTGACATTTACTTATTATCCAATTCCACAGAAGCCAGGGCACACAGTGGCTTAGGTCTTATGGTTCTTTCCAAGTCTAGTAACAACTCCACTGGTGATGCTAACAACACAGAACCAGAACAGACTGGAGAAAAAAGGCAGAACATGACTTAAAATTACATAAATAATTTAATTTTCTAGGTAACAATTTTTAAAGGCTAATCTTTAATAAAGAAGAAGAAGTCACACCTAACAGAGGAAGCAGTAAAAGTTACTATCTGAGAACTCAACAAGATGGACCAATACACCATTGATAGAACTACATTTTCAGTCCACTCATCAGAAAAAGCATATTTCTATTTACTAAAACTTTTCTGAGATTTTTTTAAGCTTTTATTCACAATGATTAAAAAAGTATAAAGGTTTTTCCAAGTTGATTTCCATTCTGTACTCAAAGTGGAATGTCAGCAAGTATGGTGGAGCCTTCCTGGAACCCAGTAATCCAGAGTCTGAGGCAATAGGATCATATTTAAGGCCTGTGTCCGTGACATAATGAGAGGAGGGGGGAGCAGCAGGTGGGAGAAGAGGAACAGAGAGAGCGATGAGGATGATCAGGTTGAAGTATTAAATATAAGAAAAACAGAACAATGAAATATTTTGAATTTGTTGTAGAAGGGAGAAAAGGGTAAAGGAGAATGATAAAGGGAGTAGGCTTGATCCAGGTAACACTGTATAAGGGAATTTCATAATAGAATACCCTACTTACACAAATAACATATGCTAATAAAGGTCCATAAAGAGTTGTGAGGGTGTGTGTGTGTGTGTGTGTGTGTTTTGTTTTTCTTTTAAGTAGAATATGGAGCCAGGCAGCAGTGACTCCAAACCTGTAATCCTACTCAAGAGGGTAAGATCTGAGGATCACTGTTCAAAGCCAACCCAAGTAGGAAAGTCTTTGAGACTCTTACCTCCAATTAACCACCAGACAGCCAGGAAGTAGAGCTGTGACTCAAATGGTAGAGCACCACTCTTGAGGGGAAAATGCTAAGGGACAACATCCAGGCCCTCAATTCAAACTTCAGTACCAGCATACACACACATACACAGACGCACACACACACACAACCCCCAAACAAACAAAAAGACACCTAACCCAGACTTGTAGATATTACTGATTTCCATGGTATAACCAGTCCTACCAATTTCAAGCTGTGATGTTGGGAAGAAACATATATGTTGCATGACATTGTATAGCATTTCCACCATAGATATAATACATTTAATTAATCTCATGAGCAAAAAAAATAACCTGCACTAAAATACCTATGTAGAGCTTTAAGTATTTCCTAATTTTATTCTAAATATAATTTAGTTATAAGCTTATAGAATAATCACTATGCTTAGCTATATAATTTAATAATTGCTATGCTAAGCAAGCTTAAAACTACTGAAGCTGTATCACATACCTCCCATGAGTCTACACAAGGTGCTCTACTGCAACAGTGGCTCAAGATTTCAATACCCCTCCCTCAAATGTGCCCAACAGGCGCTGGGAAGGTGGCTCAATGGTAGAATGCTTGCCTTGCATGCATGAGGCCCTGGGTTCCATTCCTCAGCACCACATAAATAGAAAAAGCTGGAAGTGGGGCTGAAGCTCAAGTGGTAGTGCACTGGTCTACAGCTAAAGAGCTGGGGGACAGCGCCCAGGTCCAGAGTTCAGGTCCTACAAGCGACAAAGAAAAATTGTGCCCAACATCTCAAGCTTGTGATGTGGAACAACCTTAGTGCACCACTGATAGAAATAAGCAGTTCTACCACTCGAGCCACAGCGCCACTTCCGGCTTTTTTCTTTTTTGCTTATGTGGTGGCTCAAGTGGTAGAGTGCTAGCCTTGAGCTGAAGAGCTGAGGGACAGCGCCCAGGCCCAGAGTTCAGGCCCCATGACCGGACCCCCCCCCAAAAAAAAAAGAAAAGAAAAGAAAAAAAGAAATAAGCAGGTTATAAGGCCTGGATTTGAGAAGTCCAACTTTAAATGGCAGTTAAGGAGTTACAAACAAATGTTATGGAAGTAGCTGGAGATACCAGAATTTAATCTGGGTCAGCTGAGATCCTAGGTCGTAGAAGTCATACATAGAGGTGTTAGCTAAAGACATGGGAAATGTTGGGCTTCTTCAGTGAGAAGCAAGAAAGGAGAACAGAGAGCTAATGATGAATTGAGCCTTAGGGAGTAGCTAAAATTAGAAGGCAGGAGATGGAAAAGCAACTAGCAAAGAACAGGAAATAACCAAGTGAACACAAGAAAGTGAAATAAAGGCAGGAATACTAGTAGCACTAAATGGTAAAGGAGGGGTGAAGGAGGAAGGAGAAAATTTTAAGTGTTCCCACAAATAAGTAAAAGTGAGAAAACTTTTTTAGAGTGATATAACACAAACCACGTCATAAATAAATGGTTGGTTTAAAAATCAGAAAGTAAGCAGGGCGCCAGTGGCTCACACCTGTAATCCTAGCTACTCAGGAGGCTGAGATCTGAAGATCGCGGTTCAAAGCCAGCCCAGGCAGAAAAGTGTGTGAGACTCTTATCTCCAATTAACCACCAGAAAACCGAAGTAGTGCTGTGGCTCAAGTGGTAGAGCACTAGCCTTGAGCTGAAGAGCTCAGGGACAGCACCCAAGCCCAGAGTTCAAGGCCCACTACAGACTCCCCCCCACCAAAAAAAAAAAAAAAATCCGAAAATAAGTAACTGTTTGACATTAAGGGTTAAGAAAAGAAGGGGCGGGCTGCGAAGGTGGCTCAGTGGTAGAGCACTTGCCTTGCATGCATGAGGCCCTGGGTTCGATTCCTCAGCACCTTATAAGCAAAAAGAAAAAAGCCGGAAGTGGCACTGTGGCTCAAGTGGTAGAGCACTAGGCGTAGAGCTGAGGGACAGCGCCCAGGCCCAGAGTTCAAGCCCCACGACTGGACCCCCCCCCCAAAAAAAAAAGAATAAGAAGAAAAAAAAGAAAAGAAGGGGCAAAACTAGGATAACTTTTTTAAAAAATATTTTACACACTTCACCATCCACATTTTAGGTATTATCACTTCAATAAATGATACATGTAAGCTGGGCACTGGTGGCTGATGCCTGTAATCTTAGCTATCCAGGAGGCTGAGATCTGAGGAATGTGGTTCAAAGCCAGCTCAGGCAGGAAAGCCTGAGACTTTTATTTCCTATTAACCACCTAAAAAACAGAAGTACAGCTGTGGCTACAAGTGGTATAACATTAGCCTTGAGCAAAAAAGCTCAGGGACAGTCCAGTTCTTGAGTTCAAGCCTCACAACCGACCAAAAAAGAAAGCACACACACACAGATGGACAGTGTAGTACTTATCTACAATCCCAGCACTCAGACTGAGGCAGGAGGATTTGGACTACAAAGTAAGACCACCTCTCAAAAATTTAAAAACCAAAACAGATATATATATTAATATATACATATATTAATATATATATATACATTAAAAGGTATGTATTTGTACAATCATGCTTTCATTCCTCCAAGAAAGCCAATATAACAACTTGGTATACACAATTCTGCTTTTCTTCCTCCCCCTTCCCTCCCCTGTGGATCATGGGGCTTTAACTCAAGGCTTGGACGCTGTCGCTGAGTTCTTTTGTTCAAAGTTAGAGGTTCTACCACTTGAGAGACAGCATCACTTTTGGTTTTCTCATGATTAATTGGAGATAAGAGTCTCATGGTCTTTCCTATCTGGGATGGCTTCCAACTGTGATCCTCAGATTTCAGCCTCCTGAGTAGCTAGGATTACAGGCGTGAGCCACCAGCGCCCGGCGCTTTTCTTTTTTTGAGTCAAGGGCTTCCTATGTTGGCCTCAAGAGATCTTTCTGACTCAGTCTCCTAATGAGCTAGAACCAGAGATATGTTTCCCTTGCAGGTTTTATTGTACTTGACATTGTTCTTCCATAAGTAATTACACTGGCTGTATTTTTCCCCCATTTAAAAATGCTCTAGGTAAGCAGGGGAAAAAAGAGATTTTATTCTTGATAAGACCTGTATATAGGTATAAAACTTGGGAGTGGGCATTAAATCATTATTTTAACAAATTAGAGTAGGGCTTGAGAGCCTAATGAAACTTGTTATCAGTAGAATATTAACACCACAGAAGACTGCAAATTAAAAGGAAGCATCTTAAGTGTGAAGTTAATTTCACATCAAGGCCTCAATGACTCCTCCCAAAATTCTAGTTTGGTTTTACACCTATGAGAAAAATTCAACACATTCTAAAGCATTTGGATGATTACTAGCTTATTATATCTCTCAATCTTTGTTTGCCTGACTATAATTACCAAGTATATAAATAAAATTACCAGAAAAAATATACAGGGCTGGGAAGATGGCTCAGTGGTAGAGCGCTTGCCTTGCATGCATGAGGCCCTGGGTTCGATTCCTCAGTACCACATAAACAGAAAAGGCCAGAAGGGGGACTGTGTAGAATGGTTCAAGTGGTAGAGTGCTAGCATTGAGCAAAAGAAGCTCAGGGACAGTGCCTAGGCCTTGAGTTTAAACCCTAGGATTAGCAAAAAAAAAAAAAAAAAAGGAGGGGGGATGGGGCCATGGTGAAATCTATTCCTGTAATCTTAGTTACTCAGGAGTTACTGAGGACTGCAGTTCAAAGTCAGCCCAGGCTGGGAAGTCCCTGAGACTTCTCCATCTCAAATTAATTACTAAAAGGCTAGAAATGAATGCTGGGTGTGGTGGCTCACTCCTGTAATCCTAGCTACTCCGGAGGCTGAGATCTGAGGATCAAGGTTCAAAGCCAGCCCAGTCAGGAAAGTCTGTGAGACTCATCTCCAATAAACTACTGAGAAAACCGGAAGTGGTATTGTGACTCAAGTGGTAGAGCACTAGCCTTGAGCTGAGGAGCTGAGGGACAGTGCCCAGGCCCAGAGTTCAAGCCCCATGACCGACAAAAAAACAAAAACAAACAAAAAACCCCACTAGAAATGACACTATGGCTCAAAAGCTCAAGGGCAGTGCCCAGGTTCTGAGTTCAAGCCCCCGGAGTGGCACCCCCAAAAAATAAATAATATAATCCCCTAAAATTTTGGACTCCAATAGTAGTACCAAAAAAACCCTGATTTACAGAGATTCTCTGAAGATGAAGTAGATTCTAAAATTCACAAAAGGTAATTCTACTTAGTACTCAGGTACTTTTGGCATAGGATATGGAGTCACCAAGTTTAGACAGAGATGGCCACAGAACTATTTCCAGAGGAATTACATGGGAAACAACAGCAGCACTTTAGCCAGCAGGCTGCACCCCTCTCATAAACTCCCTTGCTAACCTCCGCTGACATTTCCCACAGATATGAATAGAGAGGTGTAAAAGGCCCTGTACTATCTGGGGAGCAACAGGTAAATGGTCCCTAGCAGTCTGCTGGTAGTCTTAGTGCTACCCTGTGTTCAACTAGAGCCCCAAATATAAAAGAAAAAGGTAGCAATGGTAGAGTATATGTAGCTTGAAAGCCTTGGATGGCATCCTAAATTCTTACTAAAAGTTCCAAGAAAGCCAATGGCTTCTAGAGTAGACATATGAATTAGAAATAAAAAGAATTATTCAATTTGCTACATTAAATATTGTCCTTTCCTTTATATCCACTAATCTCTTAAGTTAGTAAGAATGAATCAGGTAAACGTCCTCCTGAGGAAAGATAGCAAAATTTATCAGGACCTAAACATTTGTCTACATATTGTATATATGTGGATAATGTAAATACGACTTCATTTAAAACCCTAATTTTTCTTTTTTGATGGCTCTGGTAACTCTTTCTTGGGTTTGTGGGCTTGCATTCAAAGTTACATTGTTTACATATTTCAGATGTTAACCTCCTTAACTCTTTTTTTGTTTGGGTCCGGTCGTAGGGCCTGAACTCTGGGCCTAGGCACTGTCCTTCAGCTCTTCAGCTCAAGGCTAGCGCTCTACCACTTGAGTCACAGCGCCACTTCCGGGTTTTTTCTTTTTGCTTATGTGGTGCTGAGGAATTGAACCCAGGGCCTCAGGCATGCAAGACAAGCGCTCTACCACTGAGCCAACTTCCCAGCCCCCTCCTTAACTCTTAAAAGAATGGATCAATCACATTCTCAATTAATAGAGGAATACATTTTCTTATTCCAGAACAAATTTTCCCAAAGAAATTTGGGAGATCCCAAATTAACTACAACTTGGGAGGCTTAACTAGTTTTGATCTTACAATGATCTCACAAATACAGCATTAGTGGGTATGCTTGGACAATCAAGTCAAGGACATTTGAATTTTAAAAAAAATCCTGATCCCTAACTTTTAACACAAGCTCAAAGAATTCAAGTTTACAGCAATGACTAACTAGCAGCAAATCTTTCTCTAATATCGCAAGATGAACAAATGCTGTTTGAACTATGCAGCTAACAGCCCGAGAAGAGATGGAAAATAGTCAAGGGTTAAGTAAAGCTCTGGCTGGCCGCCAATATCAAACAATGCTATGATGTGTTCCTCTAGTTTCCCCATCCCTGGCCTCCTGTCATCACACAGCACCGAGGCTGAGATCCAACAGGCAGCATCAGCTACAAATGTTCAGCGGGGAACCTGAGCATTTCAAAAGTCTGAGGGAGGACAATTCAACTCTTATACTGTTAGAGAGTAGTATGAAAGGAGAGTAAATGGAGGTATGTTTAATAGAAAGAACTAGTAATTTTTATCACAAGACTCATGATAGATTTAGGAAAGTCATTTAACCTCTCTAATTCTCTCTCCAAAAGTTGTAAAAACTGGGAAGATAAAATACCTTCACTTCCTTTGAGGTTACTGTGGGAGCCAAGTCAGATAAAATGCACTTCAAAACCATTATTTAAGACTGGGAATGCGGCTTAATGGTAGAGTGCTTGCCTAGAATGAATGAAACTCTAGGTTTAATTCTTCAGTACCACATAAGCAGGGGGTGAAAAAAGCTGGAAGTGGCACTGTCGTTCAAGTGGCAGAGTGCTAGCCTTGAGAGAAAAGAAACTCAAGGACGGTGCTCAGGCCTTGAGTTCAAGCCCCACCACTGGAAAAAATACACACAGACACACAGACACACACAGGCACACAGACACACACATACACACACACACGTTGTTTACTCAAGGTAACAAATATTTATTGGATACTTCTCATATCCCTATGCAGTATTTGACAGGAAAAGTAGTTTAATACTGTCCAAACCCTCTATGAGCAATTTTCAGAGGAGAATGATACATGAACATAGGCATCAGTTCAAAGTTATGTAGAATAGAGATGGAAAAAAATTGGTTTAGGAGCTGGGAAAGTAGCTTAGTGGTAGAGTGCTCACCTAGTATGTAAGAAGCCCTGGGTTCAATTCCTCAGTACCACATAAACAGAAAAAGCCAGAAGTGGCACTGTGGCACAAGAGGTAGAGTGCTAACCTTGAACAAAAGAAGCTCAGGAACAGTGCCCTGGCCCTGAGTTCAAGCCCTAGGACTTGAAAGAAAAAAGAAATTGGTTTAGTTAGCATAATGGAACTCAGGAAAGTTATAGTGAGGCTCATCCTGAAAGAGCTGTGATGTGAGAGAGTGTGTGTGAGAGAGAGAGAGAGAGAGAGTGTGTGTGTGTGTGTGTGTGAGAGAGAGAGAGAGAGAGAAATAGAGTGTAAAGGTATACAGGATATAGAAAGCAGTGAGTTGTCTAGTATGGCTATGGCACAGGTTACACAGGAGAATCTGGAAATAACATTGGACAGGTTAGTTGTTACCAGATTGCAAGGCTTTGCATCATGAAAATTATCTATCAACTACAGGCAATGGTTACCACTGAAGGAATTTATAGTTTGTTTTCCCTGCCTCTCTTCCATCCTTCTTGGCCATGACACTATAAAAATAAGATACAATATCTGCACTCAAGTTACAGTCTAGCACAAAGATGCTACATAAGTAAATGCTATATAAATACAAAGGAATATCAGGGGGCACAAAAGAAAGGGTAGTTGATGCCACATGGGAAGGTTACTAAAGAATTTAGTGAAAAGATATTAAGTTGACACTATTTAGGTAGAGCAAACTTTGGGGCAAGACCACAAGCAGAGAGAACAGCAGAACAAAGATACAGAGCCATAAACTAGCATGCCACATAATTTAGCCAGAACTTAAGGTATGAGGGGAATTTGGCACTATGAGCCTAGAAAGGCAAGCAGAAACCAGAGCCAGTATTACAGGTTAAGAGCATGTGTTAGGAAGTTCAAATTGCCTGAATTCTAAAGCTGCATTCTGCCTCTTTCTAGCAGCATAGCCTTGAATATGTTACACACCCTTCCTAGACCTCACTTATTCACTGATAAAATGAAGCTATTAATAGATCTTACAAAGTCACTGAAGGATTAAACCAAATAATCCATGTAAAAGATTTGGTATAAAATCATTTGTAGGCCGGGGTGCTGGTGGCTCACGCCTGTAATCCTAGCTACTCAGGAGGCTGAGATCTGAGGATCGCGGTTCAAAACCAGCCGGGGCAGGAGAGACTGTGAGACTCCTATCTCCAATAAACCACCAGAAAACCAGAAGTGGCGCTGTAGCTCAAGTGGTAGAGCGCTCGCCTTGAGCTGAAAAGCTGAGGGACAGTGCCCAGGCCCAGAGTTCAAGCCCCATGACCGACAAAAAAAAATAAAATAAAATAAAATCATTTGTAGGAAGCCCTCAGTATGCTATTACAATCAGTATTGTTGTAGTTGTTATTACTGAACACTTCGTTAGAAAACCATTATGGTGGTCAAGGCAAGAAATGAAAAAGCACAAAACATAGCAGAGGTGATAGCAAAGACAGATCCAAGCTCTCTCTCTGGGGTGGAAAGCAATCCACTGGTACCTGACTTGGTAATAAGGGACAGATTACCAGAAGTACTAAATCAAGGTGTCCACCAAACTGGGAAAACTAGGTACACAAGTAGAAATATTTACACATGTCAAACAAAGGATATTCCTGAGAACATCAGATGAATATGTCAATGATACCTGAGAAACACGCATCATTGTTTTGGGTAAGAATGAAGAAAAGGCTCTACCTTTTCTGTATCCAGGTCTTACACTTTGAAAATCACCCTAACTTGCAGTCCTTAGTCCTAAGTAGCCCTAAGGAGCCATGTGTGATTTATATGACCATCTCCTGGGTTAAAGTTTCCTGAACTATAGATGGACAACTACTTATGGGAAAAAAAAAAAAAACTCCACTGGTGCTGGTGGCTCAGGCCTATAATCCTATTTACTATGCTGGAGGCTGAGATCTGAGGATTGCAGTTCAAAGCCAACCAGTAAAGGAAAGTCTGAGACTCTTATCTCTAATTAACCACAGAAAATGCTAGAAGTGGCATTGTAGCTCAAGTAGTAGAGTCTGGCCTTGAGCAAAAGGAGCCCAGGGACAGCACCAAGGCCCAGAGTTTAAGCCCCAGGACCAACAAAGGGAGAGGAGGGGTGGGAAAGTGAGGAGAGAGAGGAGGGGAAGGGAGGACCCAGAGTTTTGGCCCCAGGACTGGCAAGAAGAGAAGAGGGGGAAAGGGAGGCAAGGGGAAGGAGAAGAAAGGATTTCAAGGCATAAACAAAAATGTTAAATGTTACAAAGAAATTAAGTTAAGAGGAAGATAAATTTTACAAGTGAAGGTGGCAATTAGGAAATCACTGATGTAGCAGGGCATGGTAGTACATGCCTATAATCCTAGCACTAAGGAAGCAGAGGCAATAGGACTGTAAGTTTGAAGTTGGTCTGGGATATATAGAGAGATCCTGTTTGAGACAGAATGTATCAAGAACATGGGCTTTTCCTAGAGCAGCAGGAATTACTAGAACTCATAAACTTCATGCTAATCTGTCACACAGTAGACAATACTGTTGGTAACATGTCTCTGCCTAGATTTGTGTGTGCGTGCAAGCCAGTCCTGGGGCTTGAACTCAGGGCCTGGGCACTGTCCCCTGTGCTTTATTTGCTCAAGTTTACCACTCTACAGCTCTACTTCTGGCTGTTTAGTCATTAATTGAACATAATAGTCTCATAAACTTTCCTTCTCAGGCTGGCTTTGAACTGCAATCCTCAGATTTTAGCTTTTTTTTAATTGTAGGTAGTGGGGTTTGAACTCTGGGCCTGGGTGCTATACCTGAGCTCTTCAGCTCAAGGTGAGCACTCTACCACTTGAGCCACAATGCCACTTCCTGTTTTCTGGTGATTTACTGGAGATAAGAATCTCACGAACTTTCCTGCATGGGCTGGCTTTGAACTGTGATCCTCAGATCTCAGTCTCCTGAGTAGCTAGGATTACAAATGTGAGCCACCAGCCCCCGGCTATGATTTTAGCTTCTTGAAAGCTAGGATTACAGGTGTGAGCCACCAGCTCCAACCACTGATTTGATTTTAACAACACAAATTTACCTCAAGGGGCTGGGAAGGTGGATCAGTGGTAGAGCACTTGCCTTGCATGCCTGAGGCCCTGAGTTCGATTCCTCAGCACCACATAAGCAAAAAGAAAAAAGCTGGAAGTGGTGCTGTGGCTCAAGTGGTAGAGCGCTAGCCTTGAGCTGAAGAGCTGAGGGACAGCGCCCAGGTCCAGAGTTCAGGCCCCACGACCAGACCCAAAATATATATATATATATATATATATATTTTTTTTTTTTTTACCTCAATACTAGCTGTTCTGGAAATAGTCTGTGTCACTTGAATTACATGGTGGAAAATTTTAGATAAAAACCCATTACCTGAAGACTTAAAATGTATATAGTTGGGGCTGGGAAGGTGGCTCAGTGGTAGAGTGCTTGCCTTGAATGCTTAAGGCCCTGGGTTCGATTCCTCAGCACCACATAAGTAGAAAAAGACAGAAGTAGTGCTGTGGCTCAAGTAGTAGAGCACCAGCCTTGAGCTGAAGAGCTGAGGGACAGTGCCCAGGCCCAGAGTTCAGGCCCCATGACCGACCAAAAAAAAAAAAAAATGTATGCACTTGGCCAAGCACCAGTGGCTTATGCCAGTAATTCTAGCTATTTGGAAGGCTAGGAAGGATCATGGTTCCAGGCCAGCCCAGGCAGAAAAGTTCATAAGAACTGATGGCATACAACTGTCATCATATGAAAGAAGTCTAAAAAATAAGTGGTTCATGGTCCAGGTAGTACCAGATTAGGAAGCAAGACCCTACCTCAAAAATAACCAGATCAAAAAAGGGTTGAAGAAGTGGCTCAGTAGTACAGCATCTGCCTAATAAGCATAAGGCTCTGAGTTCAAAAATCTCAGTACAAGCCAGGCACTGCTGGCTCATGTCTATAATCCTAGCTACTCAGGAAGCTGAGATCTGAGGATCTCAGTTTGAAGTCAGCCTACTCAGGAAAGCCAAAGAGACTCTTATCTCCAATTAATCACAGAAGAAAAAAAAAAAGCTGGAAGTAGCACTGTAGCTCAAGTGGTAGAACACTAACCTTGAACAAAAAGGAGCTCAGAGACAGTGCCCAAGCCCAAAGTTTGAGCCTCAGGTCCAGGGGGAAAAAAAAATCTCATTACTGCTTCCTCCCTACCTCCCTGCCAAAAAAGATTTGTGTACTTTATTTTACTTTTTGGCAACACCTAAATCTTATCCCTAGTCCTTTTTAGTGTTTGTTTTGCAAGTGGGTTCTTGCATTTTTGTGACCTTGGTCTGATATCCAACAACTCTATTTCCCACAGAGGGAAGAGGAAGAGGAAGAGGAGGGGAAGGAGAAAAAAGGGGGGAAGGGCACTAAAGGAAGGAAGGAAGGGGAGAAGGACAGGAAGGAAAAGGAAATAGAAAAGGAAATGGAAAAGAAAAAGAAATGATTTATATATTTTTTTAAACTAAGAACTGTGTTCTTAGAATCCCAGGTATCATCTTTTATCCCCAACCTGAGTCTTTCTGAGATAGTAGCATGTTAATACTGTTTCCTCTATACAGGAAGGGAAGGAGGGAAAGAGTAAGTCACATGCAAATCCTTACAGACATGCCCATAGAAAGCAATTTGAACTTGTCTCCAAGAAGGGGAAAGAGCAGGAAGAGAAGCATATGAAGGAATTCTACCTTCATCAAGTGCTTGTTGACCCATTTGGTAAACGTTTTCTTCTGAACCCGGTCCCGCTCATCTGCAAAGGAAACAGAGAAGGCATTTCACTTAGTGCTATGCAAGCAACAAGTTTCCAAACCTCTGCCTTATATACACTCCTTTCTTTAGAATCTCTTTAAAGGGTTGACTTTACATACAGAACACAGGACAATGACTTCTTGTTAGAAAAGCTTGTCCTATCCAAATTTTCTCTTTGGTTATAACAATATTGTCACCAGGTGCTGGTGGCTCATTCCTATTGCCCTAGCTACTCAGAAGGCTAAGATCTGAGGATCACAGTTCAAAGCCAGCCTGGGAAGGAAAGTCCATGAAACTCTTATCTTCAACAAACCACCAGAAAACTGGAAGTGGCACTGTGGCTCAAGTGGTAGAGCACTAGCCTCAAGCTGAAGAACTGAGGCACAGTGCCCAGGCCCAGAGTTCAAGCCCCAGAACCAACCAAAACAAAACAAAACCCACAATATTGTCACTACAAATTAAAAAGAATCACATGCCTCAAAAATCATGTTATAACCATGTGCCAGTGGCTCATGCCTATAATCTAAGCTATTCCACAAAACAGTGATCTGAAGATAGTTGTTTAAAGCCAACCTACCTAGGCAGAAAAGTCTGTGAGACTCATCTCCAATTAACCACCAAAAAGATGAAACTTAAAGCTGTGGATCAAGAGGTAGAATACCAACCTTGAGCGAACAAGCTAAGGGATAGGTCTTGAGTTTAAACCTTAGTACTGGTACAGAAAAGAAGAGGGGAAGGTGGAGAGCAAAAGGGAAGAAGGGTGGAGGAAGGGGAAAAATGCCACACCAGAGCTTCATTCCTTCTCCAGACATATTTATTTAGCAATCATATTCATTAATATCTCATATCACCTTATCTTCTTGATCTTTACTCATTCTTTTTGTAAACTATTCATAAGGCAGCTAAAATTAGTGAAGTTGATGCTATATAAATATGGGGAATTCAAATCTGCCCTCACTTATCCCAGGGTTTTACCTAACTAATCTGCCATTGCTACGTTCAATACGAACTTAACATCCAAATCTGAGTTACCACCAACCACTGTTTAACACTTTTCATTTCATGTCATGTGCAGACTGGATCATAATAACCTCTAACTATAGTTTCATTTAAATCACTAACATCATACTATTTATTTTTCCTTCCTAGCATGATGTTTCTCCTCCAAATACTACTTCTTCCTTAAAAATTGATGTTGTTTATTCATTTATTTATTCAGATAAAATGTTTACTAAACTAGGTGTTAGTAACAAAAATATCAATGTCATACGCCTATCTTCAAAACAGATGATAATAGTAAGCAAAGAAGGAAAGTAATTTCACTGCATCTTGAAGCACAATTCTCATACAGAAGTATTTTAGCCTACCTGAGTAGGGAAAGAAAGCATGGGAGTCAGGCACCAGTGGCTCAAGCCTGTAATCCTAGCTACTCAGGAGGCTGAGATCTGAGGATCTCAGTTCAAAGCCAGCCCGGGCAGGAAAGTCCGTGAGACTCTTATCTCCAATAAACCACTAGAAAACCAGAAGTGGCGCTGTGGCTCAGGTGGTAGAGTGCTAGCCTTGAGCTGAAGAGCTGAGGGACAGCGCCCAGGCCCAGGGTTCAAGCCTCATGATGGGACAAAAAACAAAAGAAAGAAAGAAAGAAAGCATGGGGGTAGTAAGTTTCTTAGAGGAGTAATTTACTTTTTAAAAAAAAAAAATGTTTGTTTTTTTTAATTGGTCGTGGGGTGTGAACTCTGGGCCTGGGTGCTGTCTCTCAGCTCTTCAGCTCAAGGCTAGTGCTCTACCACTTGAGCCACAGTGCCACTTCCAGCGTTTTCTGCTTATGTGGTACTGAGGAATTGAACCAAGGGCCTCATGCATGTAAGGCAAGCACTCTACCACTGAGCCACCTGGTAACTCACTTTTTAAAAAATGACTAGGGCCAGTGGCACTGTGGCTAAAATGGTAGAGTGCTCACTTTGAGCTGAAAGAGCTGAGGAATAGTGCCCAAGCCCTGAGTTCAAGCCCCACAACTGACAAATATATATATTAAAAATGACTAGGGCCAAGGGCTAGTGGCTCATACCTATAATTCTAGCTACTTAGGAGGTTGAGATCTGAGGATCAGTTTGAAACCTGAAGCAAGAAAGTCCATGAGAAATGCATGTCCAGGGGCTGGGAAGGTGGCTCAGTGGTAGAGTGCTTGTCTTGCATGCATGAAGCCCTGGGTTCAATTCCTCAGCACCACATAAGCAGAAAAAGCCGGAAGTGGCGCTGTAGCTCAAGTGGTAGAGCGCTAGCCTTGAGCTGAAGAGCTGGGGGACAGCACCCAGGCCCAGAGTTCAGACCCATGACTGACAAAAAAAAAAAAAAAGAAATGCATGTCCAATTACCCACCAAATAAACAGAAATAGAGGTGTGGCTGAGGTGATAGAGAACTAGCAAAAAAGCTCAAGGAAAGTGTTCAGGTCCTGAGTTCAAGCACCAGAGCCAGCACAAAAAGAGGATGGGAGGGTAAAGAATGAAGCTCAGTGGTAGATCACTTGTCTAATAGGAGCAAGGTCTTGAGATTCAATCTCAAGGACCACAAAACTAACAAAAAGACTAGAAGTTAACTAGAAAGAAAAGAGAACTGCTATATTACGCTATATGAAATGCAAACTCTTGAAGACAAGAAAGAAATTATGCTCATAAAACTACTCAGAAGCAGGGATGATTGAATGATAGGATGCTTTTTAGGTAGCAATGAGGCTTAAAACTAGATAAAATAGCAATGGGCAAAATCATGACTTTTTAAAACAAGCTGAATAAAAAACCCAAAGTATATCCTATAGGCAAGAGGAAGCATTGAAAGACTTTAAATAGTGGAATGACTTCATCAGATTTGTATTTTGAGAAAAATTATTCTGGCTGCCTTTTTTGACAACTTAAGTTCTCTTTGTCATTCATATTTTTTTTGGCACTTACAGTCTAATTCTACTTTCAAAAAGTTCTTACTCTAAAGATACAGGTTTTGTTTATTTTTCTTAGAATTTCTTAAATTGTACAAGTTAGCAGTAATAGGTCAAATAGATGGGAAAGTGTACAGATTTTCTTTTAAACTAGTCAATATTTTTTAAGAAGTACATGCATTTGGTTTTAGCCTACTACCTCATTTCTTTTAGACCTCAAGATATAAGTCTTTTCAGTTTTACTACTATTAAGTTATTCCCTTCATCTAACAAGTCCTTCTAGGGAAAACTGGCCTTACCAGTTACTTCCAAAAGCTAAGTAACTGACTTTCAGTTCAGGAGGAAAAAGAGTGAAGTACTTTTCTGAATATAGTTATTAATAAAGACTACCTGATTAGAAGCCCTTGGTAAGACTAGTTGGCCAGCTTAGAGCTAAGCCATAAGCTCCTCCAAAAAAAAAGGGTTTTATAGACTTCCTTTGCCCCTAAGAGGTAGAGGACACTCTATTTTAGGATCCTATGTTGACAAGTCAATCAATTTCATGAAAGTCTTTCCCTGATTTAAACATCAGGAAAAGGAACATTGCAATGTCTAAAGTTCAATCTCTTAATATTTTATGAGAAAATTTACTAAGGAACCCAAGAAACAAACTTAAGACTTTAAGAATACTCCAAACTTTAAGAATATTCCCAACAGCTCGACTTTCAAACTATTTTAAAAGTTCTAGATTTGGCTTCTTACACATAAATTCCAGGACCAGCCAAGATATTTCTACCTCATACTAAAGATACAAGCCTCAGAAAGTACCCTTCTGTAAGAGCAAACAGTCAAAGGCAAAATTAATTTTGATGTTCCTTATCATCTCCAACAAAAGCTCAGCTGTCCAATAGGAAATTCTTGGATTTAACACTTCAGGCAACAATGATTTATTAATTCCTTACGAGTTGCTGAATTAGAAGTCTTTAATTACCAAGATGTAATACTTGTTCTCAACTTTATTAAGACTACTACAAGTCTCCCTCATGCAGCTACCAATATTTTCTCTAATTTTTCTTTATTTTACCTTCATTGGCAGAGATGACCTTTCACAAAATCTAGGTCTATCCTTCCACCTGACATCTGGACCCCACCTTTTCCATCTCCTTGGGAACTTTAATTCAAAGTTATTACAACAATTAATACAACAATTTAATAACAAACTAAAGTAGGGAGGCAACAGGAATGTAAAGCGTGCAAGGAGATCTGTATGAACAGTAGCGGAAGACTGGATAGCCGGTAACTGTTGACAAGTCTTGGTGGGATAAAAAACAGAAGAATTCAAGGGAAGTCTTTTGTTTCTAGCTAAAGCACTGGAGGGGAGTGTTATCTCTCAATAATGAAAATAAGAAGCATAGGTTTGCTCAGAGTATGTTGGGTAAAGTAGAAGATAAGTAATGAAGTGTTAAAATCTTCTTGCAGACAGCTGAAATTTTAAAGCTCAAATTCATAAAAGCTATCATTAATTGCAGATCCAGATTTGATGGCTAGTGCAATGACAAGAACAGAGAACTGATTTCAACAAATCTCAATCACTACTTTGTACACAACACTCCTTTATTCATAATCCTTTAGTGACTCCCAAAGGACCAGAGGATCAAGTCCAGCTCTTTAGTTTTCACTTTCAAAATCTCCTACAACCTTATAAAATTCAATTCTGTTTTTTATTCACAAAGTTTTAGGATCATGAAGGAAACAAAAACAAGACCTGGCCTTTGACCTCAAGGAATTTACAATCTCTACACTCTTCCAATGTTATCTCTTACTAGACTCAACTACAATCATTCTGATTTCAGAGCTTTCAAACATACCTTTCTCAACCCTGTCCTTCTCCTTTTAAGATCCAAACATTTGGATGCCTGTGGCACTTAAAAGTTTACTCAGTGTACTTGGTAGTAAGCATGTACCGATTTTTAGAGATTGTTGTACATAAGTCCCATTTTGCTATCTGAACTGCATTCTCTGTAGCCAAAGTCTATGTTTTAAACAGGATGTGGTGCTGTGACTCAAGCAGAAGAGCACTAGCCTTGAGTACAAAGAGGCTCAGGGACAGTAGTCAGGCCCTGAGTTCAAGCCCCCAGGACTATCCCTCCCTTCCAAAACAAAACAAAAAAAAAGCTTTAAATATTCAATATTTAGGCCAGGTGCCTTGTACTCCTAGCTACTCAGGAGGCTGAGATCTGAAAAATATAGTTCAAAGCCAGCCCTAAACAGGAAAGTCTGTAAGTCTCTTATCTCCAATTAACCACCAAAAAGCTAGAAATGCAACTGTGACACAGGTGCTAAAGTGTTATCCTTGAACATAAAAGCTCCAGGACAATGCCCAGGCCCTGAGTTCAAATCCCAGGCTGGCACCCCGCCCCCCCCCACACACAAATTACTGGGTGCTGGTGGCTCATGTCTGTAATCCTAGCTGCTCAGAAGGCTGAGATCTGAGGATCACGGTTCAAAGCCAGCCCAGGCAGGAAAAGTCCATGAGATTCTTTATCGCCAATAAACCACTCAAAAACCAGAAGTGGCTCAAGTGGTAAAAGCACTCGTCTTGAGCTGAAGAAGAGCTCAGGGACAGTGCCCAGGCCCAAAGTTCAAGTCCCACAACTGACAAAAAAATTAAAAATAAAAATAAAAACAAAGAACCAACAGTAGATACTCAAGAATACTCATTTTTTCAGATGTATTAGTTGTCTAAGTCACATTTCCACACATGTAAACCAATGTATCCCCAGCAACTTCACTCCACTTAGCATTCTCCCTTATCCCACATTTTCCCTTATTGAAACAATTTCAAAGAATACTCATTGCTTTTTTTTTTTTTTTAGAATACTCATTGTTTTACTCTTTCTAATTTTCTTCTTCTGTATGGTACTAGAGCTTGAATTTAGGGAAACATATGGCTTATTCACTCATGGCTGGTACATCACGAGAGCCACAACCTCAAGCCCGGCTCCATTGGTTAATTGAAGATAAAGTCTCACACCTCACTTCTGCCTGAGCTGGCTCCGAACCTCAATCCTCCTGATCTCAGACTCCTTGGTAGTTAGAATTACAGGAGAAAGTATCTAGAATTACAGGTGTAAGCCATGATTAGGTATTTATTCTTTTTTTTTTTTGAGGGGGGGTCCAGTCATGGGGCCTGAACTCTGGGCCTGGACGCTATCCCTCAGCTCTGCAGCTCAAGGCTAGCACTCGACCACTTGAGCCACAGCACTACTTCCGGCTTTTTCCTTTTTGCTTATGTGGTACTGAGGAATCGAACCCAGGGCCTCATGCATGCAAGGCAAGCGCTCTACCACTGAGCCACCTTCCCAGCCCCAGGAACTTGGAGATTTATTCTTACTTGGAGCTCAAGATTTGCCAAAGTTCTGTCAGCAAGGGCACAGTAAGATGATATTTTCCGGGCTGGGAAGATGGCTCAATGGCAGAGTGCTTGCCTTGCATGCATAAGACCCTGGGTTCCATTCCTCAGCATTATGTAAATAGAAAAAGTTTGAAGTGGTGCTGTGGCTAAAGTGGTGGAATGCTAGCCTTAAGCTGAAGAGCTGAGGGGCAGTGTCCAGGCCCAGAGTTCAGGTCCCACGACTGACAACAACAACAACAATAAAAAGGTGGTATTTTCCAAGTCAGGCTAAGAAGTGATCTCAAATGATAGTTAAAGGACTGCTTTAGAGAGGGAGTATGTATTCCCAATCAAATGTTCCTTCTACAGCTATCCTAAACTATTCTTGCTACATCTGGATCCCCAAAACCTTGTATCACTAATGTTTCCATGCTGCTCAAAGGAAATAGGCTACACTGGAGATACAATAATTAAAAGGTGGTTAGCAATAAAGTGATATCAGCATTTTAAATGTCTTATTTTAGAAAGCTTGAAGTCTACTTTGAGAAATAAGATCAACATGAAACCTCATTTAGTATGTGTTAAGCATGACAGGAAAGCCTGTATCGTATTATTTAACTTAAAATTCACAATATTATCTAAGTATACATTCTCATCCTCATTTCATTTAATCAAATTGAAGCTCAAAAATTTTTAATAATTTTTCCAAATCACACAGTAAGTAGTAGAATTGAGATTTAAATCCAAGTCTGGCAGACTCTAAATCATGGACTTATAACCACTACATTGTGCTGCCTCCATGTAATTACTACAAAGAGAACACAATATAGTCCTATATAATCAAGAAAAAGAGAGCTGTGCAAACTATCACTCGAATACAGATGCACAAAAAGCATCCATCATCAAGTGTTGGTATAGGATAGCAAAGTCTCAATGAAGATTGTTTGAAATTTTAGAAGAACTCTAGAATCTTCAGTACAGGGCCTGGGCGCTGTCCCTCAGCTCTTCAGCTCAAAGCTAACGCTCTACCACTTGAGCCACAGCGCCACTTCCAGCTTTTTTTCTTTTTGCTTATGTGGTGCTGAGGAATCGAACCCAGGGCCTCATGCATTCAAAGCAAGCGCTCTACTACTGAGCCACCTTCCCAGCCCCAGTACTTTATTTCTTAGAAAAATCTAATCTAAATAATGATAATTCTTTGAACCATAAGTGTAAGGTCCGCTCCTGGGTGGCGAGCAGACTCCACCCTCCTCCAGCAGACTCTACCCTCCTCGCAGCAAAGTCTCTACCCAGTACCTGAGTTACCTAGGCAACTGGCACACCTGGAAGAGGTCACATCTGCATCCACTGAGGTTACATCTGAATTTGATGTAGCCACACCTTTCTCCGCCCAAACCCTAGATAAAGCCTGGCCCAGGCCCAGACCCTCTCTTTCCCAGCTATCTCTTTCCCAGCTCTCTCTTCTCTCTCCCACCTCTCTTTCCCAGCTCTTTCCCAGGCATTTCCAGCCACGTGGAGGGCCAACCTGGCCTGGTCCCAGCAGGTCTACTGAATAAACCTACCCCTTACCTGAATACCACGTGCGTGGTACTGTTCTTATTCGGCTACCTCTTTTGGGAAGGTGGCTCAGTGGTAGAGCGCTTGCCTTGCATGCATGAGGCCCTGGGTTCGATTCCTCAGCACCACATAAGCAAAGAAAAAAGCCGGAAGTGGCGTTGTGGCTCAAGTGGTAGAGCGCTAGCCTTGAGCTGAAAAGCTGAGGGACAGCGCCCAGGCCCAGAGTTCAGGCCCCACGACCGGACCCAA
>NW_012267249.1:1583424-1606287 GCF_000151885.1 Dipodomys ordii | reverse complement strand
GCTGAAAAGCTGAGGGACAGCGCCCAGGCCCAGAGTTCAGGCCCCACGACCGGACCCAAAAAAAAAAAAAAAATCTAACAATAAGGAATCAGGAGGGCTGGGAAGGTGGCTCAGTGGTAGAGCGCTTGCCTTGCATGCCTGAGGCCCTGGGTTCAATTCCTCAGCACCACAAAAGCAAAAAGAAAAAAGCCAGAAGTGGCACTGTGGCTCCAGTGGTAGAGCGCTAGCCTTGAGCTGAAAAGCTGAGGAACAGCACCCAGGCCCAGAGTTCAGGCCCCACGACCGGACCCCCCCCCAAAAAAAGTAAGGAAACATAGGGGAAACGATCTGGTAGTATACACTCCCTAATACCAGCTACTTGGGAGGCGTTGGGTAAGAGACAAGGCACTAGACAAAAAAGCAAAACACTATATGAAAAAGTAAACCAAGTGGTAGAATGGCTCAAGTGGTGGATGCCTAGTAATTTTGAGGCCCTAAGTTCAAATCCAAGCAAAGGAAAGGAGAGAGAGAAGGAGGGAAGTAGACTGGAAGGGAAGGAGAAGAGACAGGGAAGGAGAATGGAAAGGAAAAGAGAAGAAAAAGGATTATAGAGCTAATGCTTAGTTCAGTACTGGCAAGGCAAGACCAAACTGAGGGGAAGGAAAGAGAGAACAGAGAAAGGGAGGGAGGGATGAAGGGAGTCAGAAATAAGGGAAAGGATGAACAAACCAAAAGTATGCAATGTCGCAAAAGAAGAGAAGCATAGATATAGAGGAACATTCATAGAGAACAGAAGAAGGAAAGCGCAATATTTTCTTGAAAATTCATTGATATATTACATTCAGAAAAGCAAAATAAATAGTGTCAAGAGTTTTAACAAACTTCAAATTTGAGTCATCACTGCTAGCACACACCTATAATCCTGGCCATTCAGAAAGCTAACAACAAAGGATCATGATTCAAAGCCACCTCAGGCAAGACAAATACTCTAATCTAACTCAAACAGCAAAAAAGCCAGAAGTGGAGGGGTGGCTCAAAAGGTAGAATACCAGCCTGGGGGGTGGGGAGGGAGAAAGCTAAGCAAAACCCCTGAGTTCAGGCCTCAGTACAAGTACCAAACAACAACAAAAAATGTGCTTAAAATGTATCTTTAAAAAATTAAGGTTGGGCTGAGAAGGTGGCTCAGTGGTAGAGAGCTTGCCTTGCATGCATGAGGCCCTGGGTTCGATTCTCCAGCACCACACAAGCAAAAAGAAAAAAAACTGAAAGTGGTGCTGTGGCTCAAGTGGTAGAGCACTAGCCTTGAGCTGAAGAGCTGAGGGACAGCGCCCAGGCCAAGAGTTCAGGCATGTCCGGACCCAAAAATAAATAATAAAAAATTAAGGTAAAAGATTATAAAAAACTGAAGCAAGGTCAAACAAGGTCAAAACAAATCTGTAACTTGGATTTCCCAGTTTCTAGCCTTCTTAACCATTTTTTTAAACTTTTTTTGGGGGGATGGGGGTGGGGGGGAGGGTCGTTGAACTTTGGGCCTGGAAGCTATTCCTGTGCTCTAGCCACAGTGCCACTTCTGATTTTCTGGTGATTAATTGGAGGTAAGAGTCTGAGACTTTCCTTGTTGGGCTGGCTTTGAACTGTGATCCTCAGATCTCAGCCACCTAAGTAAGTAGGATTACAAGCATGAGCCACCAGCGCCTGGAAGTTCTAAACTTTTATATGATACTTTTCTCTCCCTCCTTGAGCCTGCTGTATCATTTATAAGAGATTGGACTAGCCAAAGGCTGCTAAATACCACTCTGTAAACTAGCCATATCAAAATTACCTGAGGAGCTTTTCTTAAAAAAAAAATCACAATTTCAAGCAAATTAGGAGCTAACAGCTTTGGGGCTGGGAATGTGGCTTAGTGGTAGAGTGCTTGCCTAGCATGCACAAAGTCCTGGGTTCAATTCCTCACTACCACATAAACAGAAAAGGCCGGAGGCATCACTGTAGCTCAAGTGGTAGTGGGCTAGCTTTGAGCAAAAGAAGCTCAGGGACAGTGCTCAGGCCCTGAGTTCAAGCCCCAGGACTGGCCAAAAAAAAAAGAGTAACAGCTTTATCTCTGAAGAAAGCCTAACTACTCTACAGCTATCCTTACTTCCTAGAAAAAAAGACACAGGCCTGTGGCTAGCTGAGTTGGGTCAGGCTCATGGTCATGGAAATACCCCGATCAAAAAAGTAAATAATGTCCAAAAGAGTCCTCACTCCAGCAAACCAGGTATATATCGGTCTATCAGATTTTGTCCAAGAATTGATGATGACTAGCATTGGATTTTTATTATACTTCACATGTTACTACAACTATTTATGAACTTATTATGTGGGAGGCACTGAGCTAAATGCCTTAATAGCATATACTCCGCATGATGACTCCATGAGTTAGGTCTCAATTCAGTCTCCTTTTAACAAATGAGTATAACAAGACACAAAAAGGTTAAGCCATTTGCCCAGTTTGTATAGCTATTAACTAGAACTGTCTGTAGACCCCAACAGACAGAGTCTATTCATCTCCTTAACTATCTGGCTACAAGGTCTTTTTAAGGTTAAATGGGATAGGAAGGATAAGATTTTTGCCTTGAAACTTGCAATAAAAATGCTGGGGTGGGAGGGGGTTCAGGAGGGAAAAAAGTGGAAGAAAACAAAGGAAGAGGTGACAACTGTTCAAACAGAAATGTACCCATTATCTGACCTATGTAACTGTAATCCCTCTGTATATCGCTTTTGCAATTTAAAAAAAATTAAAGAACAAATTCTGAAATTCTACAGATGCTGGTGGCTTATGTCTGTAATCTTATCTACTCAGGAGGCTGAGATCTAAGGTTGGAAGCTAGCCCTAGTAAAAAAAAGGTAAGAGACTCTTATCTTCAATTAACCACCAAAAATGATAGGAGTGAAGCTGTGGTTCAAGTGCTACATCCTCCACCTTGAGGGAGAAACTAAGGAATAGTACTCAGGCCCTGAATTCAAGCCCAAGTCAAGCACCAAAATAATTAATTAAAAATAAATAAACTTGGGCTGGGAAGGTGGCTCAGTGGTAGAGCACTTGCCTTGCATGCATGAGGCCCTGGGTCCGATTCCTCAGCGCCACATAAGCAGAAAGAAAAAAAAAAAAGCCAGAAGTGGCGTTGTGGCTCAGGTGGTAGAGCACTAGCCTTGAGCTGAAGAGCTGGGGGACAGCGCCCAGGCCCAGAGTTCAGGCCCACAACTGGACCCAAAATAAACAAACAAACAAACAAACAAACTTCAATCTGGGCTGGTAGCTCACTCACATCTACGATCCTAGCTACTCAGGAGACTGAGATTTCAGGATCACAGTTCAAAGCCAGCCCAGGCAAAAAAGTCTGTGAGACTCTTATCTCTAATAAACTACACAGAAAAAGCCAAAAATGCCATTGTGGAAGCTCAGGGACAACACCCAGGCCCTAAATTCAAGCCCCAGAATCCAGACCTGATTAATTAATTAGTTAATTAATTAAACAAACAAGCATCCTATACTTCACAGAGATTACAAAAAAGGAGCCCTTTGGTTCCACAGTTTATCTCTAAACACTTTCAGATGCAGATGATCTTTCTGGTCCCAGAGAGGAAATTACAATGATATAGGAAATAAAAAGCTAGGCACGACAGCTAACACACCAGACTAAAACCACCCTTCCTTGTGTCCAGAACAAAACACTTCAGTATTTGGCAGCACCAAGTACCTAGGCAACATCAGAAATAGAGCTTGGCTCCTCTTCTCTAGATTTCTTCTGACCATCAAACCACCAGCAATTCCTATGCTTGGAGAGATCTCTCTAATCTGAGTCAAAATTTTGTTCTCCAAAGTCTAAAACTTCGACTCCAAAGTATGAAGTCAAAAGATACTGAATTATTAATCCACTGGTTCCCAAACTTAGATGTCACAGACCAATAGACATACCAAAACAGAAGATTAGAAGTTGAATGTTATCCATTTTTATTTTGCTAAGGATATCTAAAAACTACCATCTAATAACAATGTTTTCCTACAATAAAGGCTATTTTACATTATTTTTAAGTAGGAAGGCCAATTTTAGGTAAATAACAATTGTTTAAGCGATTATGATAAGTTTTATGAAGTTTTATGATGTTTTATAAGTTTTGTGAAAACACACATTTCTATTATTTTTTGCTTCTTTGAGAAGATGGATGAATTGATGCCTCAAGCCAGAACCAATGAACGTGTACAGCCTAGGCAGTATACTACAATTTACCAACCAGAAAATCTATTGCCAAAAAGATTTAAATTATTTGCTCAATGTTGCAGAACATTATTTAAATGAATCTTCCTCTCCTATCAAGGAAGATTTAAGGACTCTTCCCCAAACCTCTAACTCTTCAGTAGGTGCCTGTCTTAAGACTGTCTTCAAATCTTTTTTCTTTTCACCACAACTGACAGAAGAAAAACAAACAAACAAACAAACAAAAATTAGCAACAGGCCCCAAAGAGGAAACCTAGGCCATGACTCCTCCCTTCCACCCCAAGCACCCAACCCAGCCTGCTCAGAGACTCTAGCTAACCAACCAACTTCTGCTAAAAATACATTCTAACTTTCAACACTATACAACATAACTTAAAAGTAGCTTCCTGACACAAGCAGAAGCATGAGCATGAATTCAGTTTCTATAAAAATAACTCCCACACCCAAAGCTTGGGCTCTTAACTGGCAGTCACTACATGAGAAAGAAGTTCCCCAGGAAGTGAGGAACCCTGGTCCATTCCACACCACATTTTAACAAGCTCACATGTTGTAATGCCTGCGGGGCTTCAAAGGCTGTACATTCCTATGAGTCAAAAACAAAACAAAGCAAGGGCTATTTAGGCTTCTCAGGCCCAGACAAGGGAAAACCTTCACATACTAACCCATGCAGCACATGCGGCAAACCAGGTGAGCGTTGAATTCCTGTTCATCTTTGTAACAGGGCCACATGGCTCCCGGAGTCTGCTGGCCCCACCTAAAAGGAAGGGGGTCCCAAAGAGCCTCTAGACAGTGGCTGAAACTCTGCAGCTTCTCAAAGAGTCTATAAGTTGATCAGAGACACGGCGAAGGGCCGTGAGCGAAGAACAGAGAGCAGAATAGAGAAGTGGCTCCACCCACAACTTCCTACTGATCTCTTTCCCTTGAGGTCAGAGAGCAAGCTCCTCCCTCGAGCACTTTCAAAAATTAGGTACAGGTCTTCAGGCAGAGAGCACACCATTCAAAAATGGCAGCAACTTAACCTTCCAGATCAGCAGAGATGGGAGCTTCACATGCAAAACTCCAGTCAAGGTTCTGGGCAGACAGACGCTGGTTTGGGGGTTATTCTCCATTTGTAGAACAGGCACTTGTAAACTGGTCAATCTTAAATAGTTGTAAAAAAGCTGGTGAACTAAAAAGCTTTACTGCCAAGTCAAGAAACAGTGCATCCATTGCCCAACAACCTGTTCCTCAGGCTTGCCTCTTCTCAGGCAGATGTACATCTAAAGTGTTAGCCAACTGAGGTCTGGTGATGGCAGAAACTACTAGGAAGTGAGTTCCCATGCTGTCCACTGACAAGACATTCCTAGATTCCCCACATGTACAGTTTCCCAAAGAGTCACAATTTCTCTCCAAAGGTTCTATCTACTCTACAAAGCAGCCCAGCCCCAGCCAGCCTCACACACAGATTAATTCAGCAGATTTCATCAGCGTCAGAAATACTGTTTGCTTGCTGCTCCATTCTTTCTCCTTATCAGTCAGAAATGACATCTCAAAACCTCCTTCCCTTTCCCAGACCCTCCCATTTTGTCTTTACAGTCAGTACACTTAGCTGTGTCCGAAATCCCTTTATCCTTCAGTGGAAGACTGCTTGTTTGTCCAACTTGTTTTCCGAGTCTTGGCTAATTGTACCAGACACTGGAATGTTGAAGAAACACAATGAACGGCTTTTTCCATTCAAAAGGCCCAACCTATCTATCGCCTCTTCACAATTCTGACCCAAACAGGGGATAGAAAAGCAGAGTCTCTGTGGATGTCAGGATACATGCTCCTGTCCTGCTCCTCACCAAGAAACAAGCCCTGCTGATAAGGGCCTAATCACTGGCCCTTTGCCCTAGCTCCCTAAATAGAATGACTTCTTTAGGCTAATACTGATGTCAATCCTGTTCCTGAAAGGGGGGTAGGGTGGGAGGAGGGGAGAGAAGCAACCAGAAAAGCAAGGTTAAGGGATTAGCCAAAAGACTACAAGAGAAAAAAATGTAAACAAGAGCTTGTCTACCTGGACACTCAGTTTAAACAAACTCTGTGACCTCCTCAGTCACCTGACAACTTCTTTCACTCCCACTGGGCATCCCTCCTGCCTACTAACTGCTAATAATCCGGTTCTTGCTTACTAAGAAGTAAGCCTCACAGCTCACTTTTTCTATCTTCGAATAAGCTCTTGCTTACCCTAGTAAGCAGTGATAGTGGTCCACAGTGAGTCTACCTCATCAGACACTCCCTTAGCCTTGGAGAGGAATGGTCTTCTCCAACTAGAAGATACCTTTCCCGAGAATGCATAAGAAATAGAAAAAAGGACATTTCTGAATTCATACTTAGTAACCTTTTTCCTTTGCCTGACTGAGTTTTCCAGAGTTTAAGAATTTTTTTTTATCCATATCTCTATTTTTCCTGTTTTTGGTGGGTCGTGGGGCTTGAACTCTGGGTCTGGCCACTGTCCCTTAGCTCTTCAAGGTGAGTGCTTTACCACTTGAACCACAGTACCACATCCGGTTTTCTGGTGATTTATTGGAGATTAAGTCTCATGGACTTTTCTGCCCAGGCTGGCTTTTAACATGATCCTCATATCTCATCCTCCTGAGTAGCTAGGTATGAGCCAATGGCACCAGGCTCCATATCTCAATTTGTAACATAGTATAATCTAAGTAAAAATCAACTGAGCATCTACTGTTAACAATTCATAGATAATATGCTAAGAGCTTTAAGTACAATTTTATCTAATCTCAACAATTCTCTAAAAAAGATATTTTCCTTTCTAGCAATAAAATACACTATAAAATAAAAGGTTAAGCAATTTGATCGATTACATATTTATCTATCCAGTTCCAAAGCCGGATATTGCCTCTGACTAAGACCTAAATCTGAATAACCAATCTGGCAATAGGACACTGTAGCTCTTCCCTAGAATATTCTTGGGCAGATTAGAGAAATAAAATTTCCCAACTATGGCTGACTAGAGATTTAGAGCATATCCCTTCCAATGAATACATGAAACAACTTCTAGAAATGAAATAAATTTGCAGTTTCTAAAAATCTATAAAATCATTCCTCATCCACTTTAGGATAGTGAATCAAATATTGCCATCCTACTTCTCTGGCAGCCAAGCAGAATCTACTTCCCCAGAAGCTACTGAAGATTCAGACAAGGCCTTTCCTTCTATTCTCAGTAGGTCCTGGTTTCAAAAAGGAAGCTGCTACTGACAGAAGAACAATCCGTTCTTAATTTTCCAGAAGAAATGGGCTGTTACAGTGATTATGTAGACCATTCTCATCATTTCAGGGCCCAGGTAGGAAAAGGTGAATCTGGCTACTACTACTCATCTTAAAAGGGTTGAGTGGAAGGAAAAAGTTATCTGAGAATTTATAGCTATTGGCTTTCTTACAATATTACAGATAATTGAAGCTATATATTTAATTTCCTTTCTAAAATGCCCAATCCACCCACTATAATAAATATAAAGCAGTCAGACACCAGTGGCTTATGCCTGTATTATTAGCTACTAGGGGGCTGAAATCTGAGGATTGTGGTTCAAAGCCAGCCCAGGCAGCAAAGTCCAAGATTTTCTTATCTCAAATAAACTACCAAAAAAGCTGCAAGTAAAGCTGTGGTAGAGTGCTAGCCTTGAGCAAAGGAAGCTCAGGGCAGCACCCAGGCCATGAGTTCAAGCACTAGAACCAGAAAAAAAAAAAGAATATAAAGCAAATGCAGATACCATTCTTCTAATATGAGACAGTGTTTAATAATATATCACTAACTTTTTAATATATTCCCTCATTGATTTCTGCTACATTTCTTTTTTTTTTTTTTTTTGTCTGTCATGGGGCTTGAACTCTGGGCCTGGGTGCTGTCCTTCAGCTCTTCAGCTCAAGGCGAGAGCTCTACCACTTGAGCTACAGCGCCACTTCCCGTTTTCTGGTGGTTTATTGGAGATAGGAGTCTCACAGTCTTTCCTGCCCGGGCTGGCTTTGAACCGTGATCCTCAGATCTCAGCCTCCTGAGTAGCTAGGATTATAGGCGTGAGCCACCAGGGCCCGGCTTTCTGCTACATTTCTAACTCATAACTATAACACTGTACTTTGTCCCAGTAGCCCATAGTAAAGTACTATGTCTTCTATGATCTTTTGTGAAAATATGTGCCAATTATAGAAAAATTATATAATCCTTAATATGTATAGAATGTATTCTAAGAACTCATCCATGCACAGCTTGGTTTGGTATTGCACACGAATAATCTCAGCAGTCAAGAGGTTGAGACAGGAAAATTGGAATTTGAAGTGAGACTCTAACTCACATTAAAATGAACAAAACTCCACCCAGTATTGTAAACTCATTTTACAGATGAGAAAACGGAAGCTAAAGCCATGTGCCAGTGGTTCATGCATGTAATCCTAGCTACTCAGGAAGCTGACATCTGAAGATCAAAGTACAAAGCCAGCCGGGCACTGGTGGCTCTTGCCTGTAATCCTAGCTACTCAGGAGGCTGAGATCTGAGGATCATGGTTCAAAGCCAGCTGGGGGAAGAGAAGTCCATGAGACTCTTATCTCCAATAAACCACTTGAAAATCGGAAGTGGCTCTGTGGTTCAAGTGGTAGAGCACTTGCCTTGAGCTGAAGAGCACACGGACAGCGCCCAAGCCGAGTTCAAGCCCCATGACAGATTAAAAAAAAAAAAGTTCAAAGCCAGCCCAGGCAGAAAAGTCTGTAGGACAAGTCTTATCTCCAATTAACCACCAGAAAACTGAAAGTGGAGCTGTGGCTTAAAGTAGTAGAGCACTAGCTAGCCTTGAACAAAAGAGCTCAGGAACAGTACTTTGGCTAAATTCAAGCCCAGTGACTGGAGAAAAGAAAAAAAAAAAAAACGACAGTTAAAAATAGTTCTCACAGGGCTGGGAAGGTGGCTCAGTGGTAGAGTGCTTGCCTTGCATGCATGAAGCCCTGGGTTGGATTCCTCAGCACCACATAAGCAGAAAAAAAAAGAAAAAGAAAAAGAAAAAAGCCAGAAGTGGCGCTATGGCTGAAGTGGTAGAGCGCTAGCCTTGAGCTGAAGAACTGAGGGACAGCACCCAGGCCCAGAGTTCAAGCCCACGACAGGACACCCCCCCCCAAAAAAAAATGGTTCTAACAGGTGCAGGTAGCTCATGTCTATAATCCTAACTACTCAGGAGGCTAAGATCTGAGGATTGTGGTGCAAAGCCTGGGAAGGAACATCTGTGACACTCTTATCTCCAATTAACCACCAGAAAACTGGAAATGGTGCTTTGGCTCAAGTGGCAGAACACTAGCCTGGAGCTAAAGACCTGAGGGATAGCACCCAGGCCCAGAGGTCAAGACCCACAACCACCAGACAAAAACTAAATAAATAAAAATAATGGTTCTAACCATAAAATAATAACAATTAATACAAGTTATGTTAAAACAAAAATACAGTTTAACTCCAGATACTAAACCTTTTCTCACAATTCTAAACTACCTTCAAGTATAGACTAGGCTATTTCAGCAACTAGAATCATAGAAACTTAAAAGAGATATTAGCCTTTTTTACTTCTCATACAGACTAGACATTTGAAGTCCATAGGAATTAAATAACCTTACATAGTAGTAAGCAGAAGAATCAGAACAAGTCTACATCTTCTGACTCTAAGTTCAGTAGTTTTTCTACCAAAAAAGGGATTAGAGTTGAATAGCAAAAGAAAGATTAAAACATCTTTGCAATAACTAGTACATGTCTGAGTCAAGCAGCAAAGGTCAGATAAGTTGATGTTAGGGAAATGAACCCTATAATATGTATTCAAATGTTTTTTTTTCTTTCATGTGATTGTTTCTAACACATAAGATTATTTCTATGTTGCTTTGTATGTCCCTCACCCACGGTATAACCCCTGCTTTCACTGTATTTGATGTTGGTATAATTTGTGGAGGGGAAGGGAAAAAACAAATCGTTTAAATAAGGATACAGATGGACCCATTGCAACAATGAGATGTACAAGTCGTTATGTTGAAAACAAACCTTACAACTTTGGTGTGGGGGGATGTAGGAGGGGGAGGGAAGGAGGAGAATTGGGGGGGGGAAGGATGGGAAGGGATGGGAAGGGGAAACAAAAGAGGCTACAATGCTTGATAAGAAATGTACTCATTATCTTGCCCATGTAATTGTAACCCCTCTGTACAGTATTTTCATAATATATATATATATATATAAAATAAAAATAAAAAAAGAAAGATTAAAACCAAGAGCTGGTGGTTCACACCTGTAATTCTAGCTTCTCAGAAGGCTAAGATCTGAGCATTGAGGTTCAAAATCAAGTAGGCAGACATATCTAAGAGATTCACATATCCAACTAACCAGCAAGAAGCTAAAACTAGAGGTGTGACATAAGTGATCAAGTATCAGCTAGTGCAAAAGCACAAGGCCTTGATTTCAAGTCCTAGTACTAGCACAATAAATAAATGATAAATCTAATGCTTTAGTTATTTAAACAAAGATAAATAATTACTAGGTCATTTTAGAATTGATTTATAAATTTATATGACCCAATAGTGTGATGGAATTGCCAGAGACAATGATCATTTCACGTGGTCTAGACTGAGAATATTTTGGCTGGTTCTTCTAGCGGAATGTTGGAGATTGGAAGAACCTTTAGAGATCAGATTTTTCAAAGCTTTCATTTTATAAATAAAGAAAAACACCCTCCAACCCTAAAAAACAAACAAATAAAAATTAGCCTTTCATAAACAAAAAATTCAAATGTTTCTTGAAAAATTTTAAGATACGTTTGAGTATTTTTTTTTTTTTTGGGTCCGGTTGTGGGGCCTGAACTCGGCCTGGGCGCTGTCCCTCAGCTCTTCAGCTCAAGGCTAGCGCTCTACCACTTGAGCCACAGCGCCACTTCCAGCTTTTTTCTTTTTGCTTATGTGGTGCTGAGGAATCGAACCCAGGGCCTCAGGCATGCAAGGCAAGCACTCTACCACTGAGCCATCTTCCCAGCCCCGTTTGAGTATTTTTATAGTTAAGAAACAATGTAATTTTTTTTTTTTTGGTTGGTCATGGGGCTTGAACTCTGAGCTTGGGAGCTGTCCCTGTGCTCTTCAGCTCAAGGCCAGCGCTCTACCACTTGTGCCACAGCACCACTTCCGGTTTTCTAGTGGTTTATTGGAGATAAGAGTCTCACGGACTTTCCTGCCCGGGCTGGCTTTGAACCGTGATCCTCAGATCTCAGCCTCCTGAGTAGCTAGGATTACAGGCGTGAGCCACCAGCACCCGGCGAAACAATGTATTTTTTTCTATATTAATAATAAAATAATATACTACTTTTCATTATGTCTATATCATTCAATTAAACAATATATACAGTATCCACATTGGGCCACACATAAAACTAAGCTAAGCCCTCTAAATATACATGAACAGGACATGGCTTCTGCTACAACTTATGCCTACAACTTATGCTATCTTAATTCTTTTTTTTTCCCCTTTTCTTTTTATTTCTGGTCATGGGGCCTCAACTCTGGACCTGGGTGCTGTCCCTCAGCTCTTCAACTCAAGGCTAAACGCTCTACCACTTGAGCCACAGTGCTACTTACAGCTTTTTCTGCTTATGTGGTGCTGAGGAATCCAACCCAGGGCCTCATGCATGCAAGGCAAGCACTCTACCACTGAGCCACCTTCCCAGCCCATACTTAATTTTTTTTTTTTTTGGTCGGTCATGGACCCTGAACTCTGGGCCTGGGTGCTGTCCCTCAGCTATTCAGCTCAAAGCTAGCACTCTATCACTTGAGCCATAGTGCCACTTCCGGTTGTTTTTTTTTTTCTTTTTCTGCTTATGTGGTGCTCAGGAATCGAACCTAGGGCCTCATGCATGCAAGGCAAGCACTCTACCACTGAGCCACCTTTCCAGCCCCTGTCTTAATTCTTTTATTGGTTTATTCAAGTAATAATGACTGATACCTCTTTTGTCTCAGACACTTGAGATGGTATGATGAATAAAAGTCCCTGTTCTCAAAGGTCTTAGTTTAATACAGTCTACTTAGTGAGGAAAGAGAAGCTGAGCAAGATGGTAATATAGGGTTGAAAAAGTAGGATTTTATAGGATCTGCTATAGGATCAGGAGGAGAAATACTTTTGGTCTAATCAAGGAAGACTTTCCAGGGTCAAAGGGCAAGTAACTGCTTATTTTGAAGACAAACACCAAGCAGCCCAGTTGAAAAGAGGATGTAGACATTTCTGGCAAACAACTATGGGTGTTTGTTGGCAAAGACAGGAAATGAAGCTCATGAACCAGACAGAGGGCAAATCATATAAACCCTTTTTTATGTCATGATAAAGAGCTTGCCCTTTCTTCAAACAGTAGTGAACTCTGGATTTTAAGCAAGAGAGTGACAGAGACAATTCTCTGTTTTAGAAAGATAACTCTGACTACAGTCAGAAGACAAGATGGGGTGAAGTCATTTCAACAGTCATAGAACTAAGAAAATTTCAAAAGACTTAAATACAAAAGGAAAATTTAAGGATAATGAGAGAACATATGTGAATGCAAGTGTCAACAGTCTTTAATTTTTTTTTTCTCCCCGGTTGTGGGGCCTGAACTCTGGGCCTGGGCACTGTCCCTCAGGCTCTTCAGCTCAAGGCTAGTGTTCTACCACTTGAGCCACAACGCCACTTCAGTTTTTTCTGCTTATGTGCTGAGGAATTGAAAATAGGGACTCATGCATGCAAGGCAAGCACTCTACACAGAGCCACCTTCCCAGCCGGCTTTAATTTTTTTCATATTTAAAATTGTAAATACTAGTCTTAAAGTTATTCTATGGTTTCAGTACAAATTGCTATGCTTTTCTACATCTTGATTACATCTGCTAAAAAGATGGTGACTTAGGAATGTGACTGTAAAAACCACTTACTTGAATCATATAACTTGATTTCACTAATCACTACCAGTGACTACTTCCCCACCTTTCTGCTCTCTCTCTCTCTCCCCCCTCTCTCTCTTTCTCTCTCTCTCTCTCACACACACACACAGAGGCTGAACCACACTTTCAAAGTAAACAGTTAACTGTCAAAGTAAAACAGTTTAACTGTCCAAAAGGAATACTAGAACACAGTTATAAAAATCACACATAATAATATCAATTATTTTCAAATATAACCTATCCCGATGCAGAGAGAAGGGACCAGACTTGATCTTTGCTGGGCAGAATTCAGACTAAAAGTTATAAGTTATAGATGAGAGACTTTCAGCTTAAAAAAGAATTTCAGTTAGACTGAAGACATGATTTAAGAGAGCATAAAGCCCCAAGTTCAGTCAAGCCCCTGTACCAACTACACACACACCTACACTCTCCCTCTCTCTTCTCTCTCGCTCCTCTGTTGCCAACAAAACCAACGGTACATAAGTTGTATAAGCTATAATCATACCGTTAAGCAAAAGAATGACTTTTGATGAGGGTAGTACTAAGTAGGAAGTAGGATCCATTAATGTGTAAGGACCCTTCCAATTTAAAAGCAAAACAGAATATGATATTACTTTTTAAAAAGGTTATATCAAAAAAATTTTTTAATTTAAAAATCTACACATAAACTAGGCATCAGTGGCTCACATTTGAAATCCAAGAAATTCAGATCTAAGGATCGTAGTTTGAAGTCATCCAGATAGGAATGTCTGAGTGACTCTTTTGTGTGTGGAGGGGGGGGAGGGGGGGAGTCAGTCGTGGGGCCTGAACTCTGGGCCTAGGCACTGTCCTCAGCTCTTCTTTGAGCCACTTTGAGCCACAGGGCCACTTCTGTTTTTTTTCTGCTTATGTGGTGCTGAGGAATTGAACCAGGGCCTCATGAATGCAAGGCAAGCACTCTACCACTGAACCACCTTCCCAGCTCCTCTATGAGACTCTTATCTCCAATTAACCACCTAAAAAACAGAAATGGAGCTGTGGCTCAACTGGCAGAGTGCTAGCCTTGAGCAAAAAAGCTCAGGGACAGTGTCCAGACCCTGAGTTCAAGCCCCAAGACTGGCACCAAAAAACAAAAAAGTACAAACACAGACACACACATATACAAACTGAGGATTTATTAGAACCCAGTATCTCAAAACTGCAGTACTAAAACTTTTAGATCATCTAGTCCAGCAATATTCAACTGTCATAACACTCTGACAGATTATATACTGATTTGAATACCAAAGCTTAATGGTGTAAGTCAAATTTGTGTATTCAAATTTGTTTCATATATTAAATCCAAATGACAACTATGGCTCTAAGGAGCTGACTCAAGTGGTACAGTGCTTGTGCGCGTGAGGCCCTGGGTTCAATCCTTAGTTCCAAGGGGTAGAAGAAACCAACAAATGACAAAAACAATTGGATAATTTTGTTCCATTGGCATTTTTTTCTTTTTGGAGACTGGGTCTCACTATGCAACCCAGGCTGGCCTTATACTTGCCATCCTCCTGCCTTAACCTTCCAAGTGCTGGGATCATAGGCATAGGCCAATAATCAAATACTCATAATTTAAGTTGGGAGATTGATTACAGTCATATCACTCTCAGCATCTGTTTTGTTTCTATGTTATGTTTATTGAAGATAATCAATATTTAAACTAGTTCATATAAATAGAAACAAATAGTAATAGCTGTTTGTCAAGTAGAGATAGAAACACCTGCAAGAATTGAAGAAAGGTGGGGCTGGGAAGGTGGCTCAGTGGTAGAGTGCTTGCCTTGCATGCATGAGGCCTTGGGTTCAATTCCTCAGCAGCAAAAAAAAAAAAAAGCTGGAAGTGGTGCTATAGCTCAAGTGGTAGAGCGCTAACCTTGAGCTGAAGAGCTGAGGGACAATGACCAGGCCCAGACTTCAGGCCCACAACCGGACCCCAAAAAAAAAAAAAAACAAAAGAATTGAAGAAAATTAAATGACTTTAATATCTAAAATCATACCTACTCTTCATACTATGTAATATGAAAAGGAAAGTGAAACAAGAACAAAAACCTTCAGTACACACTAGGCCAGTATTACATTATCACATGACAATGTGTCACCTACTCATTATTATGGGTGGAACATCTGAGCTCACACAACTGAACTGTTCTGTGTGTTCCAATTTAATTTAAAAAAAAAAAAAAAGCTGGGTGCCCTTGGCTCATGCTTGTAAACCTAGATTCTCAGGAAGCTGAGATCTGAGGATTGAGGTTCGAAGCCAGTCCTAGGCAGGAAAGTCTGTGAGAACCTTATCTCCACTAAACTATCAAAAAAGCTGGAAGTGGACCTGTGGCTCAAGTGGTAGAGTGCTAGCCTTGAGAAAAAAGAAACTTGGGGACAGCACCCAGGCCTTGAGTTCAAGTCCTAGGACTGGCACTAAAAGACCAGGACTGGCACCAAAAGAAAAAAAAAGAAGAAGAAGAAGAAGAAGACCAGATCAGAAAAAAAAAATAAGAAAGAATTTTCACGTTTTAAATTATGTGTATATTTGTGAGTAGTACAAATATATACACAGAGATGGTGGAGTAATTTTATTCTGGTCATGTCCAATTGTCATGTAGCAATTAAGAGTGTGTATAGCTTTTTTTCCAAAACAATAGGTGAAATAGATATTAAAGTTGAAATTAAAATAAAAATGACTTCAGAATCTTTTGGCATCCCTGATTTCCAACTGAAAAGCTATTGCTCTAATTTTACAGATAAATGGAACATAATGCATTTCTTATATATCTATTAAGTATTAGAGTCAAATTATTTCACCTAATAAAAAGCATTTACAAAGCATTTTCCTTTTTACTTCAAGTATTTCATTGTTGTTTATAAATTAATATTTCTAAAACATAAAAATGAAAGTGCTTAAAATATAGGCAATGGTTCTTAAATTCTGTAGAAAATTCTATACTGAAGATAAAATTTTAAGCTATTCTAAACCAATTACTGGTTTCGAAATATCAAGACCCTTCATCAATATATTTATTTTCTTGTTACATATGAGAAATAATAGGACCAAAAACCTCAAGCTTGCCTAACCCTTTCTTTCTAAGCTCAAATACAAGGAAGGAGTACCTTTTTAAACATTTCACCATATAAGCAAAATATTTCAAAATGCCTGTATCTGTTTCTACTGACAGTCACACATTGCACATTTAGTCAAAAGCTTTTCTAGGACTTACTGGAAAGGACAGTGGGAAATGACTGGATCTTATTCTAATTCTGTCAAGCATTCATGACCTTTTAATAGAAAACTAAGTCATCAAGTCCATCTTAATTTGTAAGGGACAAAGAAACAAGTGACTGAATACTTTGGCATGAAAGTTGTGAATCGATAACAGGGACAGTATAAAAGGCACTGAGACCCAATGGTGTACTCAAAAAAACTTAGAACTTATTAATTCTCAGCTTATTAATTCAGAATCAGCTCAACCTGAAGCTGATTCCCACACTAGACAGTTAGTAGAAGTCAATGAAATAAAATATAACCAATAGCAATATGAGAAGCAAAGAGTTCTAGTGCCATTAAATTTTTTTTGTTAATTATCAAAACCTGATTCCTGGGAAAGAGAACAAGTAATATCTTAGCATTGACCAGGATGACATGGATATGCAGAACTAAACTATGTAGCTCTCCCAAGAGAGAACAGTATCTATCTATGAGAACACAAAGACCCCAGTGTTCCAGGATACACCTTAGCAAGGATATGAACTGACCCTTTCCTCTTACTGACCTTTCCTCCTCTGTCTTTCTTACCCAAAATATACCAAATCCAAAAACTTCTTCAATCCTACTAGTCTTCCCACATGTATACTTGAGGAACAGTGACAGACTTCCTTTATGTTCCATTAAAAATAAGGATTCACTTTGAAATTGAAAAAGTAAAGAAAGAACAGCCCTATCCTCTGAGGAAAGACACTAAGCAGCAAAGTGGTCATTTCCCTCCAGTCTGAACCCAGACATCACCTCATCTAACCAGCACCCTGCTGCCAGACAGCCTATGGAACAAGGAGGAGTCTGGGTCTCCAAGTGACCCAGAGCTATCCTGATTCCTCAGTATAGTCAAACACTTTTAACTCTGACAGTGCCCAGCTAAAAGACGCAGTGTCCCTTTAAGGAAAGCAAGTAGGAAGACCTCCGTTTGCCATCAACCCTAAAAGCCCCATAGCAGAGTAAAGAACACTGGTACCAGTTACCTGCTTTGCCCCTGGCACATCTCTTCCAATACAGAACACCGGCAATTCCAAGAATGTGAGTCAAAATAAAGACGGTTGGTGGCAAATAAGATGAATCTAAAAGAGGCATTTCCAGGCCTGTTCTTTTTCTTCCCTTGAGTCAGCCACAAGCACAGCTCAGAGCTGCCTCTGAATGCCTTTCTCCTGAGGTTACTGCTGTCCCGTACAATCAGCTCAGAGGCACAGGCGGTAGCTTAGAGTTGTCAGAAACTTCCTGGTGGCTTCTCCCCCATCTCATCTCTGACTGTTTTCAGCAGGCAATGGTAGACTGGGGCTAAAACTGTACAGTGTTTCAGACAAAACCCAGGAAACAACTGGCCAGTGGGGGGAGAGAAAGAGAAGGAGGAAGGAGGAGAGTGAAAAGGAGTCTAAGCCAGTGTCAAGCTGACTCAAACCTCTATCTTTGGCATCCTCCGTTCAGCTTAAACAAACAAACCTCAGACCCTTCTACAAGAAGGGAGGGGGTCAGAGGACGTCACACTTAACTTTTCATTCCTGCCTGATTGGATGTAACCAGAAGAAAAAAGTCACAGAAGTGTTAAGGAAACTTGCTTTAAGGGAGAAGGCAAATTATACAAGGATGTACAAGTACCACAAGTACCCTGGCACTGCCAGAGGGCAACCATTCCACAGCTGCTTAGAAAGGACACACAGAGAGAGGCTCACAGGAAACAAGCCTGACAGTTTGGGGGCCAGAAAAGCAAACTGCTCTACATAACCAGTTAGAGAGTGTTGTTTGAGGGCAGAATTTATTTATTTATTTATTTTTTGGTCGGTCATAGGGCTTGAACTCTGGGCCTGAGCACTGTCCCTCAGCTTTTCAGCTCAAGGTGAGCACTCTACCACTTGAGCTACAGCGCCACTTCTGGTTTTCTGGTAGGTTTTATTGGAGATAAGAGTTTCACGGATTTTCCTGCCTGGGCTGAGGGCAGAATATTTTGCCAGCTAATTTCCACTAGCTACCCATCAAGAATTCAGTGACAAGCCAGGCAGGCACCGGTGGCTCATGCCTGTAATCCTAGCTACTCAAGAGGCTGAGATAGGAGGATCACAGTTCAAAGCCAGCCCAAGCTGGAAAATCCACGAGACTCTTTGATTTCTTTTTTTTTTTTGGGGGGGGGGTCCGGTTGTGGGGCCTGAACTATGGGCCTGGGCGTTGTCCCTCAGCTCTTCAGCTCAAGGCTAATGCTCTACCATTTGAGTCACAGCGCCACTTCTGGCTTTTTCTTTTTGCTTATGTGGTGCTGAGGAATCGAACCCAGGGCCTCAGGCATGCAAGGCAAGCGCTCTACCACTGAGCCACCTTCCCAGCCCCTCCACGAGACTCTTATCTCCAATAAACCACCAGAAAACCTGAAGTGGTGCTGTGGCTCAAGTGGTAGAGTGCTTGCCTTGCACTGAAGAACAGAGGGACAGAGCCCAGACCCAGAGTTCAAGCCCCATGACTGACCAAACAAACAAAATGCAGTGACAGTAGTAAAAAAATCACTCCACAAAACTAGAGCCTGCTAATGAAAATGTGCCATAGACAATATAGCAGCAACTGAAAACACTACCACTTTACCACAACACACTGACTATAATGGCTCAGATAAGAAGACTGGGGCCTGGCACCAATGGTTCACAAGCATAATCCTAGCTACTCAGGAGACTGAGATCTGAGGACTGTATATAGCCCAAAGCCACCTCAGGCAGGAAAATACATGAGACTCTTATATCCAACTAACCACCAAAAAGCCTGAAATGGAGGTATGGCTCAAGAGGCAGAGTGCCAGCCTTTAGCAAAAAGCGAAGACACAATGGATGTCCAGGCCCTGAATTCAAGTCCAAGTACAGGAGCATGTGCATGCACACGCACACGTGCATGCACGCACACACACAGAGAAGGAGGAGGAGGAGGAGAAGGAGAAAGGATGAGGAAAAAGGAGAAAGAAAAGGAGGGGAGAAAGAAAAAAAAGAAGGAAAGAAAGGGAAGGAAGGAAGGAAGGAAGGAAGGAAGGAAGGAAGGAAGGAAGGAAGGAAGGAAGGAAGGAAGGAAAAAAGAGAGAGAGAGAGAGGAAGGGAGGGGGGGAGGGTAGGACTGACAATGCCAAGTCATGGCAATAATTCAAGAGCAAATGTGAGGAAACAGTGACAACAAATAAAAACAATTCTTTCAAGGAACTTTACTGTACAAGGGAGCACTAAGAGGGAGGAAATGTCCAGAACTCTTCTTGGTATGTAAAATGTACTGAAATGTCTTTTGAGAGGAATATGCACTGAAAAAGGAAAATGTATGGCGCAGCTCGCTAGAGTCAGCTAGAACTCCTCTCGTATGAAACACAGTACTTCAATTAAAAAACAGGGGTGGGGTGGTGGCCAATGCCTATAATCCCAGTGATTTGGGAAACTGAAATAGAAGGCCTTCAAGTTTGAGGGCAGTCTAAGCAATTTAATGAGACCCTGTCTCAAAATAAAAAGTTGAAAAGGGACTGGGTATATAGTTCACCAGTAGCACACTTGCCTAGGTTGTGTGAGGATGTTCAATTCTCAAAACTAAAAAAGAAGAGGCTGGGAAGGTGGCTCAGTGGTAGAGCACTTGCTTTGCATGCCTGAGGCCCTGGGTTCAATTCCTCAGCACCACATAAGAAAAAAGCCGGAAGTGGCGCTGTGGCTCAAGTGGTAGAGCGCTAGCCTTGAGCTGAAGAGCTGAGGGACAGTGCCCAGGCCCAGAGTTCAGGCCCCACCCCCCCAAAAAAAAAACTAAAAAAGGAAAGGGGTAGGGGAAGGTTCTTTCATGAAGTATTCATTCCTTCATTTTATTAAAAAACACACACCCTTATGGAAGACACTGAGGACAAGGAGACAATTATAATACTCCTTTCCTGTGAAGAAGCAGAGAAGCCTCTGGGCTATGATGTTCAAAGATGGACTTGTCTGGAAAGGAAACTTATTTATTAGGTTGCTATCATAAAGCACCTTTATGTATGTTACTTCATTTAATCCCTATAAATATATCAGAGGTTGGGCTGAGAATATGGCTTAGTGGTAGGGTGCTAGCCCTGCGCAAAAGCATCTCAGAGACAGTGTCCAGATCCTGAGTTCAAGCCCCAGGACTGGCACACACACACACACACACACAAAAAAAAAAATCTGTGCTGCTTACATAAAGCAAGAACTTGAGACTTAAAAAAACCAGGTTGTTTTGCTAAGGTCACCAACTAAGAAAGGGGTTGAACTTTAACAGGCTTAAAGTTTCGAAAAAACGTAAAAATAAAGACTTACACCACTTCAGATTTGAACAACTTAGAGGATACTTCCTCTTTACAAGATTTACCCTATAAATTGTTTCACCCAACTCTAAAGAATCTCAACTTCAGCTGGGTACTGGTGGCTCATGCCTGTAATCCTAGCTACTCAGGAGGCTGAGAGCTGAAGATCATGGTTCAAAGCCAGCCTGGACAGGAAAGTCCATTAGACTCTTATCTCCAATTAAGTACCAGAAAACTGGAAGTGGCGCTGAAGAACGCAGGGACAGTGCCCAGGCTTAGAGTTCAAGCCCCATGACCAACAAAAAAAGAAAAGAAAAAAAAATCTCAATTTAACTTCAAAACATTACACACCACTACTGTCCTTATCATTATTTCATACTGTCAATACCATCTTTGCCTATTCTGCCTACCAAAGCCACTGCAAAATTGTTATAATTTAAAAAAAATCATATACCATATGTTTCATTCAAAAATAGCTAGAAAAAAAAAACTTAGAAAAGATACAAAGCTCAACTATCAAGAACATTCAGAATCTACTTTTATTACTAGAGAAGACAGCGAGAGATCCAAAGGAATTTAGTCTGGAGAGTTTCTTAAAATAGCATGTTTTTGTTTTTTGTCAGTCATGGAGCTTGAACTCTGGGCCTGGGTGCTTATCCCTCAGCTCTTCAGCTCAAAGCTAGCACTCTACCACTTGAGCCACAGCGCACTTCCAGTTTTCTGAGTGGTTTATTAGAGATAAGAGTCTCACAGAGTTTCCTGCCCAGGCTGGCATTGAACTGTAACCCTCAGATCTCAGCATCCTGAGTAGCTAGGATTACAGGCATGAGCCACTGACGCCCAGCCAAAATAGCATATTATATTCAAAAATATCACTTTTCTGCATATGATAGGTAAAAAAAAAGCTTGCTTACTTGCAGTCTTTTCAGTTACATGGATGCATATATGTATGAAGAGAGAAGGGGCAGAGGACTGCATATGTGAAATTAAATATATGTTTCATTTAGAGAAACTAAGATGGATCTGTGTGCTGCTACTTACAGGAAGTGGTTAGAGAAGAGAATGACAAGTTTTCCTTTTAGAGATCATTTATTATATAAAGAACAGGACCTTTAAAGTCATATTTAGCAACCCCCAGGAAATCCCTTTCTAACAGCAAACAGGCAAACCAAACCACTAAAGAAGACTTGTAGGCTCAGAATTTCATTAAGATCTCAGACATGCCTTACTTTGAAATTAATTCACCCACAGGAATTTAAGATGGTCTCCCATACCTACTACCCACAAGAAATCTCAAACTATGTGAACATCCCAGAGCATCTTTAATGTTTGTAAATGAGATCAATGCAAGCCCAGAAGATATGCTGCATGTCTTATTTTTTATTTATTTATTTTTTATTTTTTGCCAGTCATGGTGCCTGAACGAACTCTGGGCCTGGGCACTGTCCCTCAGCTCTTTAGCTCAAGGCTAGTGTTCTACCACTTGAGCCACAGCACCACTTCCAGCTTTATCTGCTTATATGGTGCTGAGGAATCGAACCCAGAGCCTCATGCATGCAAGGCAAGCACTCTACCACTGAGCCACCTTCCCAGCCCCTGCATGTTTTATTTTTAAAGTGCCATGGAGTTTTATTACATCTATCAAAATAACTGTTATCCACAAAGCTCATAACTTCAGTAGACACAGACTAAAATTTAAAAACCTGTCATAATTAAAATCTAGACGGGAAAAAAATGCTTACAGAGAGAAAGAATGTATGTATATGTATATATTATGTGCATGTACATGTGTGTGTATGGGATTATAAATTTGGTAGAGGGAAAAGCGTATGGCTGATAGGATTTTTTTTGGTCAGTCGTGGGGCTTGAATTCTGGGCCTTGGCGCTGTCCCTCAGCTCTTCAGCTCAAGGGGAGCGCTCTACCACTTGAGCTACAGCGCCACTTCCCGTTTTCTGGTGGTTTATTGGAGATAGGAGTCTCCCAGTCTTTCCTGCCCGGGCTGGCTTTGAACCGCAATCGTCAGATCTCAGCCTCCTGAGTAGCTAGGATTACAGGCGTGAGCCACCAGCGCCCGGCTTTGACTGATAGGATTTTGCATTTTGGTTTTCTGTGAATGATATCAAAGCTTGGCTCTAAAATTCTTTTTTTTTT
>NW_012267249.1:1549441-1580324 GCF_000151885.1 Dipodomys ordii | reverse complement strand
GATAGATAGATAGATAGATAGATAGATAGATAGATAGATAGATAGATAGATAGATAGATAGATAGATAGATAGATAGATAGATAGATAGATCTGGAAGAAGAAAAAGAAGAAGAGGATGGGGGGAAGAAAAACTAAAAAAGAGCAAAACTGAGTCCAGCAAATCATTAATCAAGAATGTTTATAGTTCTTCCAGGGAAGAGTTACATTTTGACTATCAAAACATACAGCAGAGTACCCAGAAAAGTACTTGAAAAATCATTCATCTCGTGGCAGGACTAATATACAAGCGCAGTGGATCATACACATACACACAAAGGGGCCAAACCACCTTAAAATGAACTTCTAAGCTGGGCACTGGTGACTGACTACTCAGGAGGCTGAGATCTGTGGATCTGTGTTGAAAACCAGCCCAGGCAGGAAAGTCCATGAGACTCTAATCTCCAATTAACCACCAGAAAATGGCAAGTGGAACTGTGGCTCAAAGTGGTAGAGCATTAGCCTTGGGCAAAAAGAGTTCAGGGACAATATCTAGGCCCCTAGTTCAAGTTCCATAACTGACCAAAAAAAAAAAAAAGCATTTCTAAATTCACCTGAACATTTAAAGGGAAAGTGAAGTAAGGAAAACTTTGTTTTCTATCAAAGTGTGTTGCTTAAAAGTCCTTGTTTTAAACCAGGTGCTGCTGGTGGCTCATGCCTGTAATTCTAGCTACTGAAGAGGCTGAGATCTAAGGATCTCAGTTCAAAGACATTCCGGGCAGGAAAAGCCAAGAGACTCTTAACTCCAATAAACCACCTAAAAACAGGAAGTGGTGCTGTGGCTCAAAGTGGTAGAACACTAGCCTTGAGCAAAAAAAGCTCAGGGACAGTATCCAGGCCCTGAGTTCAAGCCCCATGACTGACAAAAAAAAGTTCCTAGGACAGCATCCAAGCCCCATGACCCAAACAATAAAAAAGTTCCATGGCGGGCTGGGAAGGTGGCTCAGTGATAGAGCTCTTGCCTTGCATGCCTGAGGCCCTGGGTTTGATTCCTCAGCACCACATAAGCAAAAACAAAAAAGCCGGAAGTGGCCCTTGTGGCTCAAGTGGTAGAGCGCTAGCCTTGAGCTGAAGAGCTGAGGGACAGCTTCTTTGTACTCAAGGTTATGCTCTACCATGTGAGTCACAGCACCACTTCCAGTGTTTTCTGTTTTGTTTTGGTGCCAGTCCTGGGGACTGAACTCAGGGACTGGGCACCGTCCTTGAGCTTCTTTGGACTCAAGACTATGCTCTACCATGTGAGTCACAGCACCACTTCCAGTGTTTTCTGTTTCTATTTTGTTTTGGTGCCAGTCCTAGGGACTGAACTCAGGGCCCTGGGCACTGTCCCTGAGCTTCTTTTTGCTCAGGGCTAGCTAGTATTCTACTACTTGAGCCACAGTGTGACTTCTGGCTTTTTCTGTTTATGTGGTTCTGAGGAATCAAACCCAGAGCTTCATGCATGCTAAGCAAGCACTCTATCACTGAGCAACATTCCTAGCCCCTTCCAGTAGTAGTATAATACTACTCCTTTAGTATTATAGGTGTGAGCCACCTGCACCTGGCTATAAAACTTAAATCTTAAACTCAAGGGCCTTTCTCTCTGTGTAAGATTAACATAATCTATTAACCAAAGTTAATATTCAAATTCTGACTTCACCATCTCCAACAGCGTCTCAGAATCAATTAATCCCTTTAATCTTCAGTTTCCTCATCTGTAGAATGGGGCAATAAGTACTACAGGAAGGGTCAAGTGAGAAAATGTGTGGAATATTTGGCACACAATAAGCATTACCTATTGAAAGATAATAATATTATATTAACTCATTATAGTTAACTATTGCTATTATGACTAGCAGCATCAAGTCTTCTTAGTGGTCAATGCTAAGAGGAAAGTCAAGGTAAAATGTATGATATTTAACAGCTCTAAGCCATCAACTCAATGATAAGTACAAGTAAACTTCAAAAACATTACTTCAGAAATCAGAAATAAAATGGAGAATATCTAGCCACATTACTATTTTAAGTAATCTTTCTTCTCTGGAATTCTGACCATTTGTCCAACAAAGTAACAAGACCCAGATATTAGTTTTCTCCCCCCAGGAAACTCTGGTAGTCAACTTGTTAGATACATAAAGAAAAGGGAACAAGAAAAAGAAACCTTGTCTATGGGGATTGCTCCAGAACCTTACCGAGGATCGTTATTTTTTGTCCAGAAATAGCTCTCATTTCCAGTGAGTGAACAGTAAGGGAGAGTTAGCATCTTATTCCTATCCAACCTAAAAGCATTTAAAAATGTTTTTCCAAATAAAAATGAAAAATGTTCTCAGTCAGAAATATCTTTAGTATAGACTGGCTAAGAACAGTTTTACTGAGACATCTTGAACATGGGACACAGCTTGAAAGGGCATGAGGTTCTTCTATAGCTGTCCAGAGGACAAAGTAGTTATGAGGACCTCAACAATGAAATAACCTGGGGCAGACTGGTGACTACCAGAAAATAGCCAGTCAAAGCTCAGAAGAAAACCAGGTGCTAGGGCTGGGAAGGTGGCTCAGTGGTAGAGCGTTTGCGTTGCATGCCTGAGGCCCTGGGTTTGATTCCTCAGCACCACAAAAGAAAAAAGAAAAAAGCTGGAAGTGGCGCTGTGGCTCAAGTGGTAGAGCGCTAGCCTTGAGCTGAAGAGCTGAGGGACAGTGCCCAGGCCCAGAGTTCAGGCCCCATGACCGGATCCAAAAAAAATTTTTTTTAATTTAAAAAAACATGTGCTAGGAGCTCAGAACTATAATCTCAGCTATATGATAGCTACAGCTACAACTATAGCTATAGCTATAGTTGGTTGATCATGGAGCTTGAACTCAGGGGCCTGAGCACTATCCTTAATTTTTTTTTTTGCTCAAGGCTAGTACTCTACCACTTTGAGCTGGGCTTTAAGTGGTTAACTGGAAAAAAAAGAGTCTCACAGAATCCCTACAAGGGCTGGCTTTTGAACCCTGATCCTCAGATCTCAGCCTCGTGAGTAGCTAGGGTTACCAGTATGAGCCTCCAGCACCCAGCCACCAAGTTCTTAATACAAGTTTACAACTTTTGTTCCTAGTACAGAGTATGATTTCTGTGTGATTGTGTGTGTGTGTGTGTGTGTAAGACAGTACTTTATATACAAAGATGCCAATAAGGACAAGGAATCTGACTGTTCCATCACACAAGTAGTGACAGTTCCTGTCACTGAGAGCCTAATCTTCCAGTGACCCCTACTGGACAGATAGAGAAGACTGAATTTTTATTTATTTTTGTCCAGGTTGTGGGGCTTGAACTCAGATCCTGGTTCAGTCTCTTAAGCTTTTTTGCTCAAGGCTAGTGCTCTACTACTTGTGCCACAGCTTTACTTCCTACTTTTTGGTGGTTATTTATAGAGATAAGAGTCTCCAGTACTATTCTGCCTAGACTGGCTTCTAATCACAATCCTCAGATCTCAGTCTCCTGAAATAGATTGGACTATAGGTGTGAGCCACTGGTGCTTGGCTGAGAAGACTAAATTTTATAACCAAAAAAGAGTCCTTGTGTTATTTTTTTTTCTAGAGATGTTCTACACCCAGGACATAGAAAGCAAAAGTGCTGTTGCAGGGCACCAGTGGTTCACACCTGTAATCCTAGCTACTCAGGAGGCTGAGATCTGAGGATCGTGGTTCAAAGCCAGACATGGCAGGAAAGTCCCTAAGACTCTTATCTCCAATAAATCACCAGAAAACCAGAAGTGGTGCTGTGGCTCAAGTGGTAGAGTGCTAGCCTTGAGCTGAAGAGCTCAGAGACAGAGCCCAGGCCCTGAGTTCAAGCCTAATGGCTGCCTCAACTGTATTTATGGATCCCTAGTATGTGTGGCTTTCTGATGAGTCCTGGTGGAGGGAGGGGAGAGCAGAGAAGGCACAGTCACTGGCACCCAGTCTCCACCCACAGTGCCCTGTGACTTTCCCACTCCTGAGCTGACACATACTCAGCACAACTCAAGACTACCCCCAACCCCCAACCCCGCAGTCAGGCCACTGTGTGTGCCTATGAGTAATGCTTCCCTATTGCATCCTTCCCGCTGTCTCTGACTTAACAAGTCATAAAAGGAAATCTGGGTAGCAGTTTTCAGTTTTAAGGAGAACACACAGCTCATTGGCCAAGCAGAAACAGTTCCTCTCAATGGTTCCTTTCAGCTGGCTTGCAGTGACCCAAGAGTTGTAGAGAATTCCCTTTAATGCCAGCCAGGTGGCAATGAAACAGACAAAGGCAGAAATACCAAGGATAATAATTTTTTTCTCACTAAAATATGGAGATTACAGCTTCTGCTTTGGAGAAAACCAAAAGCAATGGGCATGAGGCAGGACCCAACCTGGCCTGTTAGGGTTCATTCAATCACAGAACGCTTTTTTTAGCAACAGCTCTGCCTAGTGGAGACTTCAAAGCTGCCCATTATCAGACCATAGCCAATACACTTGTAAGGCACAGCCCTAGTGTTGCCCATGTCTCCAAGGAAGGAGGCAGCCTCTGGTACTTGCCCACCCACCCTCAAGTGTCCACAATACGACTGGGGACAAGGACAGCATCTGGCTTTACTGAAAAGTGACTGCCACACTTGATACTCAGCAATTTACACCCTTCAATAAATATAAGTAGTTATAACTCCACTTTCCACCAACCGCAGTACCAGGAATATTGATACCGAATATTGATACCCTGAAACAATCTGTAGCACTAATTCAAACATTCTGGAAATCACTGTAGAGAGCTATGGAAAAAAATGGCACAGATGCTTTACTTCAAAGATTCTTTTTTTTTTTGGGGGGGGGGAGGGTGGGGGTCCGGTCATGGGGCCTGAACTCTGGGCCTGGTCGCTGTCCCTCAGCTCTTCAGCTCAAGTCCAGCGCTCTACCACTTGAGCCACAGCACCACTTCCGGCTTTTTTTTCCTGCTTATGTGGTGCTGAGGAATCGAACCCAGGGCATCAAACATGCAAGGCAAGCACTCTACCACTGAGCCACCTTTCCAGCCCCACTTCAAAGATTCTTTAAGCAATAATAATTGATAACTGTCAAATAGCAAAAATTAATTAAACAGGACCGAACTAGTCTTGCACTCTATTATTAGGTGAATAAATCACCCCCTTAAAATTGTTTCTAGTTTTCTTGAATTCAGGGCCCTTTCAGTACAGTTGCCTACATTTTCTCCCCTTACCTATAATCAATCATTGGTTTGCTAATACTGGTTCACCTTGCAAGTATACTATTACCTAGTCAGTTTTTGACAGAACTGAGAAATTTGACAAAATTCAGAATATACAAGTTTGTCATGTAAACCTAACTACTATAAAGCCAAAAAGATACTTAAAATTTTTCAATTTATAAATTTTTTGTTTAAATTTAAGGAAGGGGAGAGACTGCGGGAGGGAAAGCCTTGTGGAGGGCAGGGCAAGCCTTGGGAGGCCATCTGGGGCCTCCTCAGGAGGCCATTTGGGACCTTCCTCTAGAGAGGCCTGTGGAGGGCGCCTCCCGGAGCAGAGCAGGGCAGGCCTGTGGAGATGGAGAGGCCCGCAGTGGAGGAGGAAGGGAAGGAAGGGGAAAGCCTTCCCCTTTGGAGCGTTGGAGGTCAGAGGTTTGGAGCTTTGCAGACCAACTAATAAAGGTTGGGGGATCAGGACTGCCTAATGGAGGCTTGGAGGTTTGGGGGTTGAGGCTGCTCTTGGTTCTGGGTATCTAGCCTAGACAAGGTAGTCTCAGGTCCCCTCTTTGGTGTAAATACTGTAAATAAATTTCTTTTGTTCACCTTTCACTGTGTCTTGATGGACTATCTCGCTGTCCCAGGTCATAAGTCCACTATCCCTTCCCTCCCCCACAATTTATAAAAATTTTAAATAAGGGTAGGCACTAGTGGATCATGTCTGTAATCCTAGCTACTCAGGAGGCTGAGATTTGAGAATCATAGTTCAAAGCCAGCCTGGGCAGGAAAGTCTGTGAGACTCTTATCTCCAATTAACCACCAGAAAACAGGAAGTGGCACTGTGGCTCAAGTGGTAGAGCCTGAGCTGAAAAGCTGAGGGTCAGTGCCCAGGCCTAGAGTTCAAGCCCATGACTGACCAAAAAAAAAAAAAAAAAGCCCTCTGATTAACCTTAATCAAACTATCTAGTTAAGCATCTATCAAGACTATACTGATTCATTTAGCAATTTAAAAAACTAAAGAATGAGGTTATAACTCCAGTTCTGTTACTAGTTTATTGTATATTGTATATATATTTAACCACACTGGATCTATTTACGCATTCATAAAACAAGTTGACATTCTAGATTCTTTTCCAGCTCTAAAATCCCATAGTTCTATTAAATATTTTGTTGCCTACATATTATGTTAACTATTATTGGCAACAACAACAAAAGTACAAAGCCAACCTTTAAACTGTCCCTTAAGATCTTAGGATTTTCTACAGAAATAATATGTATGCAAGGAGTTTTAACATAAGGCAATAATACATTCTGTCATGATGTTGTCAAGACTACAAGAACTCAGGAATGGAACTTTAGAAATTCATATAATGAGATGGTCATTTCCAGTTGAAAGAATCAGTAAATGGCTTCCATGGATAATCAACATAAACTGGGTCTGAAAGACCATCTATGATTTCAATAGTCTGAAATAACAGCAGACATTCAAGGAGAGATGGCTCAAGGAAGAAAATGAAAAAGAGAAAGTACAAATGCTACACAGGAATCTGAGCATATCTGGCTTCAAGGGTGCTAAGGCAAAAAGTTATGGAGATCGCATCAATGAATGTGCTGTAAATGGTGTTGTAATGTTGTAGAGAGAGGCATAGTTTGGAAGATGTGGTTAAGGATAGCTCTGGTCAAAAACAAGACCCTAGCTGAAAAATAATTAAAGCAAAAAGGGCAAGGGGTGTGACTCAAGCAGTAGAGTACCTACCTACCATGCCTGAGTTCAAAACCCCAGTACCACCAAAATGAAACAAAACAGAACACAGGACTTGTGCATGGGGAGGCTGGGGCGAGGGGGTAAAATGAGGTTAACATCCTTTCTGAAACCTCAAAAAAGTGCTAGTAAATAAATGCCGTAGTATTCAGAAAATTAACCAAGTTTGATAAACTGGAAAGTAGATGAACAAATAATCACAAATTTAAATTTCTTGGGTTCATTCCCAGCATTACAAAAAAAATAGCTTATTTTGTTTTAAATTGCAGTATCTCTAATTCTTGCCTAGTAGGAATAAGTGATAAGAATCAAGGTAGGCTGGGAATGTGGCTTAGTGGTACTTACCTAGCTTGCATGAAGCCCCTTGGTTCCATTCCTCAGTATCACAGAAAAAGCCAAAAGTGGAGCTGTGGCTCAAGTGGTAGAATGCTAGCCTTGAGCAAAAGAAGCTCAGGGACAGTGCCCAGGCCCTGAGTTCAAGCCCCAGGATAGAGAGACAGACAGACAGACAGACAGACAGACAGACAGACAGACAGACAGACAGAGAGACAGAGAGAGAGAGAGACATAAAGAGAGAGAGGAGAGAGAAATATCAAGGTAAACTGCAGAACAGCATAAAGATGCAGAAAGGTTTAAGGAAAGAAAAGAAAGGCAAGGAGAGGCTAAAAGGCTGAAAATAAGATCAATTAATAGTAAGTCTTCAGGCACACAGAAGGGTAAGGGCAAGAGAAGCATCTCATGAAAACAATAGCATTAATCAAATTTTGATTAAGTGAACAATAATAGCCTCTTTCCCACTGCCCCACTGCCCCATTGCCCTGCTTGGAAATGTCAAAGCTCTGTCTGCCAGTCTTCAAAGGCCCCAGATAGGACACTGGCCAGTTCCTCTATGAGGAAACCAATCTCCTCTACCTGGTTATTCATTAAGAGCACATCAGCCAAAAAGTCTCATTATTCAACCTTTTAGGACTGAACTGTAAAACATGAAGATAACCAAGAAACTTCAGACTCCTATCTCAGCCTTCTGAGTGCTGGGGTTATAAGTGTGTACCATGCACCATCATTCCTAGCTTCATTCTAGTTTGTTTTGTTTTTTTTTTAATATATGTGAGGGCTGGGAATGTGGCTCAGTGGTAGAGTGCTTGCTTAGCTTGCATGAAGCCCTGGGTTCAATTCCTCAATAACATATAAACAGAAAAAGCCAGAAGTGATACTGTGGGACAGTGCCCAGGCCCTGAGTTCAAGCCCCAGGGGGGATGGGGAGGGATGGTACTGAAGGTTGAATGCAGGACCTACCAAGTGTTCTGACAAGAGTCCCCAGCCCTTTTGCTTTGGTTATTTTTCCTTTAGGGTCTTGGGTTTATGTCCAGGTAGGTTTGGATCATGATCCTCCTATTTACACACATTTCAGCATACCTGGGATGACAGCTAAGAATTGTTTCATTTTTCTCATTTTTGACCACTGTTTGTTACTCTTTGAATGTTTTTTATATAGTACTTGTTCTCAGTTTATGCTGATATTGCCTTTTAAGACTCTTGAGGATGTTAAGAGTTCATTTTCTCTCACTTGCTCTCTTCTTTAACCAAAAGAGAAAAGGTGATCATAGTATTCTCTCTCTCTATCTCTATCTCTCTCTGTCCTCCTCACTTAAAAAAAAAGTGTCCTGTGACGTCTACTATTGTATCTGTTTCTTTAAAGTTCCTTCTGTTCAGTTTGGTGGCCAAATCTTTTCTGTTAGAGTCACTTAAATTTAAATGTCAAATATTAGCCTAAGGAGGATCACATATTCAAGGCCAGCCAAGGCTACATAGTAAGATCCTGTCTTAAGAAAACACTGGTCACTGCAGTTATGGTTCAAATGGTAGCTGTGAGCAAAAAATAAAAATAAAAATCCCAGTGAGAGCCCAAGATCCTGAATTCAAGGCCCAGTACTGATACATACACACACAAGAACCAGAATGGGTTAGATTTCTGGACAGCAACACTGAAAACTGAAAACACGAGGGACAACTCCAAAGTCTGATAAAAAATTATTTACAAGGCCAGGCACCATTGGCTCACACCTGTAATCCTAGCTGCACTCAGGAGGTTGAGATCTGAGGATCAAGGTTCAAAGCCAGCCAGGACAGGAAAGGTCTGTGAGGTTCTTATCTCCAATAAACCACTCAGAAAACCAGAAGTGGCACTGTGGCTCAAGTGTAGAATGCTAGCCTTGAGCTGAAGAGCTCAGGGACAGCGCCCAGGCCCAGAGTTCAAGCCTCACAACTGACCAAAACAAAACAAAACAAAAGATTTACAACTCTATACCCAAACTCTGAGACAAATCTGAGACTCCTATTTCCAATTAATTAGCAAAAAATGAAGATGTGGTAGAAGTAGTAGAGCACTAGCCCTGAGTAAAAAGTTAAAACAAGAGGTCTTAGGCCCAGTACCAGCATGCATGCATACACACACACACACAGATAGATAGATGATAGAGTCTCAATAACATTTTCCTCCTATATATTCTTTCTCAGGAAACTAAAGACATGAGCCCAACTAAAAAATAGAATAAGCCATGAAATATAACAATGTCCACAAACATTAGACCCAACAAGGAAAAGAGGTGGAAGAAATTTCCTAGGACGATGCTTTTTTTTCCTTGTTATTATTAAGGTGATGTAGAAAGGGGTTACTGTTTCCTAAATCATGTAATGAGGACATTTTTCCTGGGGTGGAGCAATGTCACCAGCTTTTTCAGTACAATAGTAAACTGTGGATAGAAATGGGTTTCATCATATTGCCATATTTGCATATAATATACTTTGATATTAGTCACTCCCTCTATTATTCTTTAATATGTCCCTCTCTCACTAGATGACAGATTTAATAAAGGCATGGACACAAAAGTTAACAGTAATAATAGTAATAATATTAAGAATAGTAATAGCAATAAGAATAGTAATAAGAGAAAGCTTCTAAAAGGTATGTTCCTCTCTCTTACACACACAAAGGACTCAAGATTATTTGGTATGTTTTAGCATACTGAGTGAGACAACCTTAGAATCCCTTTGGGAAAGCTTGCAGGAATACACAGAACCATAAATAAATGACAAAACAAGACAATTCCGGGAAAAATAAAAGGTTAGTCAAAAAAGAAAATGTAATTATTGTATATTACCTGGCTCAGCTAAGCAATATTTTACATAATCAAAATAATCTGTGATAATGAGAAGAAGGGGGAAGTCAAAGTGTACGTGTTAAAGATATGGGGACAAAGAACTAAAACACATCTGTAGTGGGACATCAAGACAAAACATCAAAAAACAATCACTGAGAGGTAGGACACAGCTGGAGGTAAAGCTCAGTGACAGAAAATTTGCTCAACATTTATGAGGAACTAGGTTTGATCCTATGGGGATAAGGGGCAGGAAGCTACATACAGTTTTGAGCAGGATATGATGGCTTATACTTATAATCCAGCACTCAGGAAGCTGCCGGCAAGATAATCTGGAAGTTAGCCTGTGCCCCATAGTGAGAGATTATGTTGTTTTGAAGAAACTTGGGCTCGATTATGGGAGATCTTAAATGATGAGTTTGGATTTTATTCTATTTGAGATAATTTTTTTCTGCCCCACCAAAAAAAAAAAAAATGTCAAGATGGCTTCTCAATAAATCAGAACAGAATCTATGAAACCACATCACAAAGTTTCCTCATGGAGGTTCCAAACAAGCCTGTCCTAAGCATGATTTCTCCCTGGGTCTTTTGGCACTTTAGTGAAAAGTCTCTGCTAATGATCTGTTATTTCCCAGAGATAAATAGAGAAGCCATACTAGCAGGGATGAGGACTGGCTAAAAGCTCAGTAAGTCCAGCACCTTTCTCTAAGAAATAGGTTATCTGACTCAGTCCCTCCTGACTCACTTCCTACTAACCCAACCTCAGTGATTAGTTTCCAGCCAAGGGTTCACCTAGTAGTACCCTGTAAAAACAGAATTCATGATCAACTAGGAGGAAGTGACATCAGAGACAATGTCAAGAAATTATTTTCCTCCATCATTTTCAAACTTAATTTTTTAAAAAACTTTTCTGTCTTGCTTACAATAAATCTTAGAGAGGTAATGTATTCTGTTTCTTGGTAACATCAGTGTCCTATGCAGTCTAAAAGTTTCCATGTCCTTGCCCTTTTTTTCCCCCGTCATAGGGTTTGAACTCTGGCCTGAGCACTGTCCCTCAGTTCTTCAGCTCAAGGCAAGTGCCCTACTGCTAGAGCCACAGTGCCACTTCCAGTTTTCTGCTGGTTAACTGGAGATAAGAGTCTCACAGCCAGGAACCAGTGGCTCAGGAGCCAGTGGCTAATACCTGCAATCCTAGCTACTCAGGAAGTTGAGATCTGAAGATTGTAGTTGAAAGCCATCCCGGCAGGGAAGTCCGTGAGACTCGTATCTCCAATTAACCACCAGAAAATCAGAAGTGGTGACAAAGTGCTCCCCTTGAGCTGAAGAGCTGAGGGACAGTGCCCAGACCCAAAGCACAGTTCAAGCTCCATGACTGACCCCCCCTAACCCTCCTCTCAAAAAAAAAAAAGAGTCTCACAGATTTTCCTGCCCAGGCTGGCTTTAAACCTCGATCCTCAGATCTCAGCCTCCTGAGTAGCTAGGATTACAGGCTTGAGTCACTGGCTCCAGCTTATCTTTCCACTTTAAAATGAACAATTTGATTCTGAAACAATTGACACTAAGCCATCTTTCCCAAGACCTGAAGCAGAGCATTAATAATAAACTTTATTAACTTTTCCCTTATATAAGTCTCTTAACTTTAAAACCACACACATTCCAGTAGGTTTGAAGGCATAGGGATAACAGGGATTCTATTGCACAATTGTTGCATTAATGGGAGCCCAATACTCAACTTTACTTCTCTGCAATATACAAAGATATCAAAATTCACTATCCTTTCTGACTAACTCCTTTTGCACTTTATCAGTTTCATACGTACACACACTCCACAAGGGGCTTCTACTCAGAAGGAAAGAGTATATGTGATGAACCTTAGATAGATCTTTTTCCAAAAACACTAGAAGGAATCAGAGCACTTTGGGCAAAAAAGTCAAGTCCCTAAGATCTGGATATTTTGATGCTAAAGCAAATTTCTGTATCTAAGTGAAGAAAAAAATGCCACATCTCTAAACTAGCATCATGAGAAGGTGAGGTTCACTTCCAAAACACTGACCTTGTTAGTCATGGAAATGATGTACACAATACAAGAACCCACTTATGGCACAATGAATGTTAAAGAAGTCCATGACTTCAACAGGATGTTGTGATCCAAACAAACACACCCAGCACAGGCATAGACTTGACCACATACTCTGAGGGCACGTGAATGTCAAGTATTGCCCACATCAGGGCTCCTGAGAAAGAAATTAAAAAACAGTGATGTTTCCCATGATCTATGCCAGTCAATCATTCTGAATGCCCAGGCAACCACACCATTCAGCACTTCCTTCCAAAACCTGAATCAAGGATCCTGTTTCCACCTGCTTCTCTGACGTCATCCTGTCATTACATTTTCTTTGAAATTCCTTTGATGAAAAATGAGTCACCTCTCCTTGCCAACACAGGCCTGAGCCTCATCCAGGCATGCCATTCTTTTCCAGAAAAGCTCTGGGGGCAGGGTGCCACCCAGTGGCTCTTCCAGTTGCTCTTCCATACCACCCAAAGAAAGAACACTAAAGCAAGTGCCTAGCCTGGCAGAAGAACAGGGGAAGAAATTTCAAAAAGTGTATTTCTTAGCTGGTTGCCAGTGACTCAGGCCTGTAATCCTAGCTACTCAGGAGGCTACCAGCCCAGGCAGGAAAGGCCATAAAACTCTTATCTCCAATAAACCACCAGGAAACTGAAAGTGGTGCTGTAGCTCAAGGGGTAGAGTGCTAGCCTTGAGCTGAAGAGCTGAGGGACAGTACCCAGGCCCAGAGTTCAAGCCCCATGACTGACCAAAAAAAAACAAAAAACAAAAAGTGTATTCCTTGGTACAGCTGGGATTGGGGCTGCAAACCAGAACATAAAACAAAATTGGACCTATAATTTAAAGAATGAAGTAAGAAATAAAGTAAGGTAAGTCAACTTTGAGGTGGAAAGGCTTCAGCCTCAAGAGTATCTACCTCAAAGGGTTGATTCTTGACACAACATGCTATCAACTCTTCTCCATCAATTACTTCTTGCAAGATATAATTCCAAACCTGAAGTTTTGAACAACAGTGACCTGCCTCAAGAACTCCAAACAACTTCAAGATTCACAGTGGCAGGAATAAAGGGCCAAGTAAAAAGTGACAAAATGCAATTTATACATACAGGTGACACTAGTATTTTATTAACAGCTGCAATGAATGTTAACACACATTGCACAGCTGGGACATGTGCAACTATCACCATTATCTAATTTTAGGATACTTTATCACCCCCCACCCCCACCAAAAAGCCCTATACCCATTAGCAGTCACTTGCTTCCTATCCCCAACCCCAAGCAACCACTAATCTACTTATTGTCTCTATGGGTTTGCCTATTCTTTATAATGTTTATCCATTTGTCAGTTGGTATTGAGTTCTGTGATTACTATGAACATCTGTATTGCTATGTACATCTGTACACAAATTTTCTGAGAATATGTTTTCAATTCTCTTGGCCATATATTTAGGAGAGAGTTGCTAGGAAATACGTTAAATTTTTGAGAAACTGTTTTCTAATGCAACTGCACTACTTTTATTTGGGGGGGGGTCCAGTCGTGGGCCTGAACTCTGGGCCTGGGCGCCGTCCCTCAGCTCTTCAGCTCAAGGCTAGCACTCTACCACTTGAGACACAGCGCCACTTCCGGCTTTTTTCTTTTTGCTTATGTGGTGCTGAGGAGTCAAACCCAGGGCCTCACGCATGCAAGGCAAGCGCTCTACCACTGAGCCACCTTCCCAGCCCCATCTGCACTATTTTATATTCAGATCAGCAATGCCAGAAATGGGCCTTGAACTCAGGGCTCTTAACTGTTTTGTTCAACTCAAGGCTGGCAGTCTACCACTTAAGCCACATCACCATTTCTGCCTTTCTTCTGGTTAGCTGGACATAAAAGTCTCTAAGACTTTTCTGCCCCGGCTGGCTTCAAACTGTTATCCTCAGATCTCAGCCTCCTTATAGCTAAGATTACAAGTGTGAAGTAGCACTGTGGCTCAAGCGGTAGAGAGCTAACCTTGAGCACAAAGAGGTTCAGGGACAGCACCCAAACCCTGAGTTCAAGACCCAGAACCAACACAAAAAGAAGCAGCCACCTATAGGAACAATTCTTGTCAAACAATTTGTATTCATTTTCTTATGTAACTCCTCTGAACACCTATACAATAAGATAAATCTTTAAAAATATTAATTAAAAAAACTAAAAAACAACAAAAATAAATACCAGCAGTGAGCCACTGATATCCAGCTACCTTTTCATGTTCACTGAAGTTTTGAAAACCATCATGTTCACTGAAGCACAAAGGTTTTCAATTTTGGTCTAGTATAATATATTTTCCCCCTTTTTGTTGTTTATGTTTTCAGGGTCATATCCAAGAAACCACTGCCTAATCCAAAACTCATTCCTAAATTTTCTTCTAATTGTTCCATAATTATAACTTTTACATGTAGGTCTGTAATTGTGTGCATATTACTGCAAACTGATCACAAGGCCTTGTGCATTCTAGACAAGAATTCTACCACTTGAGGTACATTCTCAGTCTGTCTTCCTTGTTTTCTTTCTTCTTCCTTCCCTTGGTCTAACTTCTCCCTTCCTTCCCTCACTCTCTTCTCTTCCTTACCTCTCTCTCTCTCTCTCTTTGAGACAAGTCTTCCCACTACCTTTTCCCATACTAACCTTGAACTCACAATTCTTCTGCCTCTGCCTCGTAAGTTATTGGGCTAACAGGTGTGTTATCCCACCACACCCAATCCTATGATTCATTTTTAGCTAATTTTTATATATTGCAGAAATATAGGGGTCCAAATTAATTGTTTATGAAACAATATTAAATTGTCTCAGAATTACTTGTTGAAAAGACATTCTTTCCAATTAAACTATCCTGGCATCTTTATCAAAAATCATCTAACCATAAATATAAGGGTTTATTTATGGACTCTCAATTCTATTCCACTGATCAATATTGTCTTATCCATTACCATGCTGTAAACTAAGTTTTGTTTTTTGTTTTTTTTGGGGGGGGGTCCAGTCGTGGGGCCTGAACTCTAGGCCTAGGAACTGTCCCTCAGCTCTTCAGCTCAAGGCTAGTGCTCTACCACTTGAGCCACAGCACCACTTCCAGCTTTTTTTCTTTTTTGCATATGTGGTGCTGAGGAATGGAACCCAGGGCCTCATGCATGCAAGGCAAGCGCTCTACCACTTAGCCAACTTCCCAGTCCTGTAACCTAAGTTTTTAAATTAGGAAGTCTGAGTCCTCCAATTCTGTTCCTTTACATTTCCATATAAGTTTCAGGCAGCTTGCTAATTTCTAGATGAAAAAAAATCTAATTGAGAGTTGACTAGAATTGCAGCCCATAGGTTTTAGGGAATAATTATTACATCTTTCAGTGTGTGAACATAAAATAAAAGTCAATCTCAGTCATTGTTTACTGATACTTTGAAGCCAAAATACTCAAAATTTCTTCATGTTTATTAAATACTTAGCATATCGGAGATCTAAGAGAAAACAATCATAATACGCCTAAATGCTGTATTTATTTAGTAAACATTTTTTACTGAAAGTTGTTTAAAGCTAATGGGGAAGGTGATAGAGATTACAGGGACTAGAAACTCCTTTGGTTTTCTATTAAATGCTTATTAAATACTGATAAAGGCAAAAGAAAGCACAGTTTTACACTAGAATATATAAACCATGGATTGACATAATGAGAGAAAGCTAGTCAAAACAATCTAAACCAACTCTTACCTCTTTGATCACATAGGAGTTACTTCCAAACATAATCAAATGCCTAATAATGTCCATCAGGCAATGCTCTTTACATACAAAATTCCAATTCCTACTCTAACAGGTTGGTATCATCAGCCCACCTTTACACAAATAGAAAACTGAAGGTTATAGAGATTAAATAATTTGTTCAAGATCACCTAGTTAATTAACAGATTTGCAATTCAAACTCAAGTCTCTTCAACTCCCCATCTGGGGATTTTCTCACCAGTCCCATGACTTTCCAACATTCCTGCATCATCTCTACATCTTCAAGAAACAATAGGCAGAAATGTATCTGAGTCCTACCCCAAATCTATTCAATGGAACTGATTTTCCTAGGGCAATTGCAGCAATGTAGGAACTTGGCATAGTGTTTCATGCTTGTAATCCTACCTCTCAAGGAGACAGGATGAGGCCAGTCTAGGCAAAAAGTTCACAAAACCCCATCTCAACAACAGGGGGTATGCACCTGTCATCCTACCTACAGCACAACAGGAGGACTCTAGTCCAGTCTGTATAAAATGTGAGTTTATCTCAAAAATAACGAGAGCAAGCTGGTTGTTGATGGCTCATGTCTATATAATACTAGCTATTCAGTAGGCTGAGATCTGAGGATGCCAGTTCAAAGACTGCCTGGGCAGGAGACTTTCATATCCAAGTAATCACACACACACACACACACACACACACACACACACACAAGCTGAAAGTGGCAGAGCATTAGCCTTCAACAAAAAAGCTCAGGGAAGCAGGATACTGGTGGCCCATGCCTACAATCCTAGCTACTCAGAAGGCTGAGGTCTGAGGATCATGGTTCAAAGGCAGCCTGGGCAGGAAAAGCCCTGAGATCCTTATCTCCAATTAACCACCAGAAATCCAGAAGTGGACCTGTGTCTCAAAGTAGTAGACTGCTAGTCTTGAGCAAAAGAGCTCAGCTCCCAGGCCCTGAGTTGAAGCCCCATTATCGATGGGGAAGGCGGGGGGAGACAGTGCCCAGGTCCTGAGTTCAAGCCTAGGACTGACAAAAAAATAAAAATAAACAGATCAAAATGGGGTGGAGAAGTAGCTCAAAAGTGGTAGACAATTATCACTAACAAGCATGAGGCCCTGAGTTCAACCCTAATACTACCAAAAATAAGAATAGAGCAACACAGAGGTATGGAGAGAGTAGACGACAGAATATAAGACTAAGGAGAAAATCAGTAAAGAAAAGTGAGGGGGAGTTCACTTTACAGCTAAAAATGAAACTGAATTAAGGGCAGGCAGACCTGGCCTACAAAGATAACTTGAGTCAAAACAGCAAAGAAATCTTTTTCTTTCCCTAATGACTGCCATTTCTTCCCTGAAACAAGTTAAAGTATCAATCACAGTGAAAATATCACTTAATCACTGTTTAATCGTTCTCTACAAGTTCATTGCAGCTTAACTCCTTTTATCTCCAATAGGCTCCCAGAAAACTCTAGGCTATACCTAAAGAGAAATAGTTAAAACTACATAGCTCACACTTGTAATCCTAGCTACTCAGGAAGATGATATCTGACAATCACAATTCAAACCTGGAGTAGAAAAGTCTGTAAAACTCTTATATCTATAATTAACTACCAAGAAGCTGGAGTAGAGGTGTGGTTCAAGTAGTCATGCTCCAGCCTTGAGTGGCCAAAGCTGAACGAGAATATGAAGCCCTAAGTTCAAGCCCCCAAATCAGCACTCACGCACACACACACACACACACACACACACACACACACACAATAAATAAAGTGAACAAGAAAGTAGATAGAAACTTTCTCCTTTTTTGTGTGCTAGTCCTGGGGTTTGAACTCAAGGAGTCAGGCTCTTGCTTAGCTTTTTGCTCAAAGGTGGCACCCTACCACTTGAGCTGTATAGCTTGTTGCTGGTTAACTGGAGATAAGAGTTTCTTGGATTTGTCTGCTGGGCTGGCTTCAAACTCTGATCCTCAGATCTTAGTTTCTAGAGTAGCTATGATTATAGGCATGAGCCACAGATGGCTGGCTGGAAACTTTGCATATACATAAGACTACAAAACCATATTATCAGTCGGAAGTTTTATATCAAGGTCACAAGCCACTTGTTCCTTCAGCTTGCCAAGTGGATACCTAATTCATGACATGGCCTAGTCTCATGAAAGTATTTCAGGAGAGTCATCAGACCAGCATTTCACTCCTGAGAGGACTTCAAGACTGCTGGAATGTGCTGGGCAAAGATATGGTCGGGGGGGGGGGTTGGGGGGGGCAGGTTTCTGGGCAGCTGGAAGCCTCCCCAGGGGAATTCAGTGAAGACAACTGCTTTCCCTTAACCAAGAACTAGAATTTAAAAATAAACCACATTGACCCCCTCATGCCTCAAGAATCTTTGGAGAAAGAATGTTGTCAAATCCAGCAACTTTTTGCCTCACTAAAGTGAACTGTAAGAAAAAGAAGAGAAATGATCTTACTACCTCTCAAGAAGTAAGATAAGACTAAAAGGCAAGGGAAATCCAAATTGACTATTCAGGAGAAAATGCACCTATATATTTTATTTCAGATTCTAGGAAGAATGTTAAATACACGTGCATCCTCTGTGAGGCACTAAACTTTTGTTCAGTATTTTAAAGTATTTTTAAAAAAGAAAAAGTTATAAGCCAGGCACTGGTAGATCACACCTGTATTCATAACTGAGATCTGAGGATCAAGGTTCAAAGCCAGCTTGGGTAGAGAAGTCTATGACTCTTCAATTAAACACCAAAAATCTGGGAGTGGAGTTGTGGCTCAAGTGGTAGAATGCTAGCTTGAGCACAAATGCTCAGGGACAGTGCCTAGGCCCTGAGTTCAAGCCTTAGGACAGCACACACAAAAAAAGGAAAAAGTTATAATACAAGTGTGAAGTAGTGGCTAACCTCTGTGGACTCCCTGTCTTACTGAGGACAGAGACACAACCTAAAAGCCTTATGCTCTTGAGCGGCCAGTTGGAAATGACTGTTTCCCTGAAAGTCTAAATTCTTCAGAAATCCCCTTCTCTCTTGGTGATCCCATTTCTCAACTTGATTGAAATAACTACCACCTAGACTCTTGGAAATTGCCATTTTACTTATTCAATGGGGAGCTTTATTGCCATGGCAGTGCAGCTTTTCTTTAGAGCCAAATAGCTACAGGATTTTCAGCATTATTCTCACACAAATGATTCTCAAGATTTGAGGTCACTGCAAATGGTCTAAGGGCACTGTAGAAAGCAATGACTCTCCATTTACCACAGCTGCTGTAGTGGTAAACAAACACAATGCAAAACTGAGATGCTTCCCCAAAGTCACCACTTGAAGCTGACTCTGAAAGATGTCATCTGTATCACTAATGCTAATTAGAAATGGGTGTGGGTGGGAGTCTTCATTAGTAGTAAGAATCTAAGCACTACATGGATTATATGCAGAACTCTCTGATGTATCCTACTTATAAGTGAGCATGTAGGACAACTATCAGTCTTCCATCAGAAAATTCCTGCTATACAAACTCCAGCTGGTTGGCAAACTAAAGACTCTAAATTCACAGTATCATAAAAAATAAAACTGTTTCTACTCTTGCCCTCAGGTCATACAGCTAGTTTTGACACAGTAAAACTCAGGAACTGAGTTCCTGACTTATAGTTGACTGCCTTTAAAGCTTTAGATATAGGTTTTTGTAAACTCCCCCCCTGCCTCCACACTCAAGGGATTGAACTCAGGGCTAGTTTTGACACAGTAAAACTCAGGAACTGAGTTCCTGACTTACAGTTGATTGCCTTTAAAGCTTTGGATATAGGCTTTTGTAAACCCCCTCCCTGCCTCCACACTCAAGGGATTGAACTCAGGGCCATACACTTTGGCAAATGCTTGCCAGCCTTGGGCTTTATCACTTGAGCCATGTCTCCTCCAGCTCCTTTTTTCATGGGATATTTTTGAGATAGGGTCTTGTTTTATGTTAGGCAAGCCCGAGCTGCAATTCTCCTTTATAACCTAACCTCCTCCTACAGGAAGGTAAGATGAGATCACCCTGCAGGAGTGGGGAAAAGGGAGTAGAAATCCAACCAAATAGCCCTTTCTAAAAACAAAGGATAATACAGAAAGTGACAAAAGACAAAAACCTAAATTTCTGTGTCACTTCTGAGGCCACCCCAGTAACTTGGCAAAGAAGGTAGCAGTTCATAAAACAGCCCAGAGGCTTATGGCAGATCATTTTACTCTTTTTCTTGGGGCCAGGGAAATCCAGTGACTAGGTACTTACTCTAACTTCCATTAATAACACTCCTATACTTGTGGAAGTCATGGGCCAGACCCAGCCCTGTGGATACTCTCTTTACCTAAGATGCCGCCTCTTTCTTTCTCTTACTACTATGGATTTGGAGGACTAGGAGCTCTCCATAATTTGGCTCGGGCTCTTTTGTGGCACAAGAAGTATTACTGTCCTCAGAAAAACAATGAGAAAGGAGATGTCTTGTAACAGTCTATAACCACCTTGCAAATACTCTTTGTAGCCAAAGACTAAGTTCCTCACAATAAAGCAGATTGCCTTGCTGATACTCAATTGAGAATCTGAACTTTTGAGATATGTGCACACAGAAAATAAATCCTTCCCTTTGTTATAAGATCATGTCAACTGGCTCATGCCTGTAATCCTAGCTACTCGGGAGATCTGAGATCGAAGCCAGCCTGGGCAGGAAAGTCCTTAAGACTTATAAACTAGTCAGAAAAAGCTGGAAGTGGGGCTGTGGCTCAAATGGTAGAGCACAAAGAGGTCAAATCAGTAAGATAAAACATTATTACTATTAAACTATTATTACATAGGGAATGGAAGTATAGCTCAGAAAGCTTGCTGGCATGTATGAGGACCTGGGTTCAATGTGTAGCACTGTGAAAAGTTAATTAGTTAACTAATTAATTTATAAAAGTAATATTCTGTGGCTGGTAGCAATACTAATGTGAGTACTTACTGTGTACTAGGCATGCCTTCTAGCTACTTCCCACATATGAATTCATGCAATTCTCATTATAATGCTATAAAAATGATATGATATAAAGTTTTTGATTTTATAGCTACAAAACTGATCTAATGAGTCAGATTAAATGTATTAACTAGTCTGGGAAGGTAGGTCAGTGGTAGAGTGTTTGCCTAACATGCATGAAGCCCTGGGTTCAATTCCTCAGTACCATATACACAGAAATAGCCAGAAATGGCACTGTGGCTGAAGTGGTAGAGTGTTAGCCTTGAGCAAATGAAGGTTAAGGACAGCGCTCAAGCCCTGAGTTCAAGCCACAGGACTTGAAAAAAAAAAAAAGAAGTATATTAACTCTATCAAAATCATACTAAGAAATCAAGGTCAGATCACTACTACAGGCTCTGCAGGAACTACTGTTTTGGTGAAAGTCTTTCATGAAAGATTAAAGGAAGGCTGGAAGAAGTAATCGTCAAAAGTTGAACACATTTTACTGTAGTTCATCTTTGCATGAACGCACAGCAAAGCACAAAGAACCAAATTCCCACAAACAGCACTTTCTGAGGCTTCCCAAAACAGCTTAAGGAAAAGAAGAGGGGGGTAAAGGAGAGAGAGAGGGAGAGAGGGAGAGGAGAAAGGGAGAAGAGCCTTAATCAAAAGCCCTTTTCTTCTGGCAGACAAAAAGCCTTGGTGTTTCCATGGACAGACTAGTTATTCTTAACACTAACCAAAGATTCTTTGGCAGAGCAAAAAAATATGAAAATGTTAGGCTTATGCGAATGGTCTATGCTCTGGGTCTTTGTTTCCTACTCAGTAAAGGCAGCCCATTGAAAAACAAACACAGCCACCCCCAGTAATCCTAGGCCTTCGGGTTAATTCCTGGGTGTGGGGAAACAGAGGTCCTTCTCCTGACTATCCCTTCCTTTCTCAGCAGTCTTCCTGAGAAGGGACTTTCAACAGTTTTTCAAGTGGGGGCAGGTGCAGAGAAGACATCTGAAGGTATATTTCTGAAGATCAAATTCTGATTACTGGCAGGAAAAGCAACAAGTGGAGGTGGAGGAGGATAGCCATCAGGCTTACTAACTATTGGTGCTCTTTCTAGCCTCTCAGCTTTTCATCCCAAGACAACAATTCAACAATTTAACACTCTCCAATGTTTCCGGGCTTAACGATGGGTTTTGGAGGCATAGTGTGCCCATGAATGGCCTTAGGTGGTTTACATTTTCCCAGTAATTACAGAAAAATTAAGAATATTTTGCTAGGGTTGGAAATGTAGTTTAGTGACAAAGCACTCATTTAGCATTTATAAAGACCTAGGTTCAATCCCCAGCACAATAAGTAAATAAATATTTTCATGGATGGGAAGAGGAGAGCCATGTGGCTCAGGCCTCTGCATCCTCTCATTCCAGTGGAAATAAGTACTAGACTTGTTCCCAGACAATATCAAAGGCCCATGGAATAAAAGGCATTGTTTAGCCAAACCAACCCACTACCAAGTTTCAAGTATCTCAAATATTTGTTAAGTAAATTAATTTTTAAAAATTCACCTTAAATTGTTACAATCAATGCTTTTCTATACCTAAAGTGTAGAAAGAAGTATCAGAGACGAATTCTAGACAACAGAAAAAAAAAAAATTCCCTGCCATTTCCTAATGATCAAGATCTTACATTGCAAAGAATACTATATAAAATTCACTACTTGGCTGTTCACCCATAGAGATGTATAGCTAGCCAAACTGTCCTAAATCAAGGACAATGATTCTTTTGCAACTGACATGCAATATACAGATTCCTATGGGGGAAAAAAAAGCAGTACATAGTCAAAGAGATATCCCTATGGCATTTTTTTTTTCTCTTTGGCAGTACTGGGGTTTTGAACTTGTAAGGTATATTATATAGGTAGGTTTCAGTAGGCAGCCGATGAAGAGAACACCGTCAGCATGGTAGAGAAGCCTGGTTGAAAAGGAAAGGGGGAGAGGGGGACCCACCTCTGAGGCAGGACTTATCTAGGCCAGGAACAGGAAGAGGTGTGGCCAGGTGGGAGAAAGGTGTGGCCACACTGGGTCTGGAAGTGACCTCAGGGTCTGGGACCCTCCTAAGGTCAGTGGGAGGCATGTGACCAGAGGTGGCCCAGGATGTGACCTAGCAGGAGGGGAAGGTAACTGCTTCCAGGTCTGCCAGTTAGCTAGGTAACAGATACTGGGTAGAGACTTAGCCAAGAGGGAGGGAGGTGTCCCTGTGCAGACCCTACAGAACTCAGGGCCTTATGTTCAATAGGCAGGCACTATACCACTGAACCACACCTCTAGTCCTTTTTGCTGTGGTTGGTTTTGAAATATGATTGTTTTTGAAATAGGGTCTTGTTTCCTGCTAGGCCTATTTTAGGCTTCTTGGATAGCTGGAATGACAGGCATATGCTACCACAACCACAACCACAACCAGCTTCTTTCCTTTGACAAGGAATCTCATGAACCTTTTGCCCTGGCTGGCCACCAACTGTGATCCTCTCAATCTCAACTGCCCATGAAGCTGGGTGAAAAGTGAGTACCATCATCAAACTAATGAATAAGAGGTCTCATAATGTTCAAGGCTGGCCTTGAACGATTATCTCAGACACACACCCCCAAACAGGATTATAGGAGTGAACTGCTGGTATCCAGCTTCATTACAGTATTTTTTCTTATAACTGTAATATCTTGGAACAATTCAAATATTCAATAATAAGAGAATGGCTAAGTGAACATCATTATCAACAACAAAATTATATGGCTACAAGCAAACACTAAAAAAGTCCTTATAATGTTACATAAAAAAGGCTTAGGAACATATCTGTATATGCCAGGTGAAAGAAGACATAAAGATTCCATTTAAATAAAATACCCAGAATCAGCAAATTATAAAGCAGAATAGTGGCTACCAGGGACTAGGGATACAGGCAAAGACTGTTTAATGGATACAAGATTCATCTGGGATCATAAAAAGTCCTTCATTAACTAGAGTCAAAATAATTACACATTATTATGAATATAACTTAAGGTCTATGACTCTTACAGTTTAAAATTGTTACAATGGGGGCTGGGAATGTGGCTTAGTGGTAGAGTGCTTGCCTAGCATGCATGAAGCTCTGGGTTTGATTCCTCAGTACCACATAAACAGAAAAAGGCAGTAGTGGCGCTGTGACTCAAGAGGTAGAGTGCTAGCCTTGAGCAAAAAGAAGTTCAGGGACATCCCCAAGCCCTGAGTTCAAACCCTAAGACTGGCAAAAAAAAAAGGTTACAATGGTACATGTTATATTATTACACCACAAGAATTAAAATCATGTAAATGTAAATATAGGTCATAATGGAAGACAATCCCAACATCTGTTAAACTAAAATGAAACACTGTTGATGTTGGAAAATAAACAAAAATCAAGAAAGGAAAACAAAAATGGCAGTCATATAGACAGCTCTACAGCCACAATTACAAGCCAGCAAACAAGTGCCTACCAAGTAGGAGACGAGTCACATAGCTCACCAGGCGCCAGAAAAGCAGGTGTGTGTGCAATGGGGTGAGCAAGAGAGGTCTCAGGCCTTCTCAACCCAGTCCTCTAATCCCCCTTAGAAACCCTCCCTAAGGCACAGAAACCATCTGTTTCAACAAAACCTACAGACCCAGAAACAGATTAACTCCTTCATTACTGACTTCCCACATATGGATTTCATCCAACACTAAGAACTCCCCCCCCTTTGGGGGGAATGGGGGGGGGCGGGGGCAGCAGGTCAGTCATAGGGCTTGAACTCTGGGCCTGGGCCCTGTCCCAGAGCTCTTCAGCTCAAAGTGAGCACTCTACCACTTGAGCCACAGCACCACTTCTGGTTTTCTGGCTGGTTAATTGGAAATCAGAATCTCATAAACTTTCATACCTGGGCTGGCCCTGAACCATGATCCTCCTATCTCAGCCTCCTGAGTAGCTAGGATTACAGACATGAGCTACTGGCACCTGGTTAGAACTTCATTTTTTTAAAAACAAATCTAAGTGATAGAACGTAAGTTCTACAAGGGAGAGCCTTTGTCATAGTTGCTAGTATATCCCTAACACTTACAGTAAACTGATGTTGAATAAATCCATTAATTGTCTTTCTCCCATAAATTATGTATTTGTGCCTACTTTCTAAAATCTCTCACTTCTTGTCACTTGCCTGGCTTCCTCAAATTGAATCCACCAACAAATATTTGCCTAGTGTCTGCTTATATGCAGTATAATCAGTCTTGTTACTGTGTTGTTTGTTGCTGGATTCTATGTCCATCAAAGCACTGGTAGCAAGTGGTTCTATATATCTGTAGAACCAAACAATTATTTGCTTTGATTCCTATACTTTATAAGAGCTCAGTGATAATCATTTAAAGCTAGCTAGTTATATAAACTAGGCACTGTGAAGTTAAAAAAAAATAAAACTTCTATAAAATGGTCACTTCAAAAAATTCGTAATTTCAGAAAGATAAAACTACTGTGGGAAAATGATACATCAACTTGCTCTTTGATAATCAGAGAGGTATTCCTCAGAAGAAAGACCTCAAGGGCTGGGAAAGTGGCTCAGTGGTAGAGCACTTGCCTTGTATGCCTGAGGCCCTGGGTTAGATTCCTCAGCACCACATAAGCAAAAAGAAAAAAGCCGAAAGTGGTACTGTGGCTCAAGTGGTAGAGCGCTAGCCTTGAGCTGAAGAGCTGAGGGACAGTGCCCAGGCCCAGAGGTCAGGCCCCACAACCGGACCAAAAATAGAAGAAAGACCTCAAGTAAGTTTGCAAGACTGACAGATCCCAATTAACATAAAGAACAAGAGCATTCCAAGTAAAAAGAATGCACAAGAAAAGGCAAGCACCGAGAATGAATGAAAATTGCTTGAGATACAATGGGGAGATGGATTTGTTTGGACTGAAGGTGTTCTAGGAAATTATGTGAGGAAAGTAAAGATAAGGAAGAAGAGGAGCTGGGAAGGTGGAGATTTCTTAAGAAATGGGAGAACTCAGCAGGGTACTGAGAACTCAGACAGCCACGTAGGGCTATTCATCTCCAGCTAGTCCCACAGACTTATTGCTGAAATACATCACCTGAGCAGTCCCAGAAAGCACTGTATAAGAGTTGGTTTCAACTTAGGGATAAGTGGATCTCCACCTTCTAGCTACAATTCAACATAAAAGTCGTTTGCCTCTAAAAACCAATCTCTTAGAACTGGAGGGGTAGCTAAAGTAGTAGAGTGCCAACCTGGAGTGAAAAAGCCAAGTGAGAGCTTAAGGCTCTGAGTTCAAGCCCCAGTACCAGCACAAAAATAAATAAATAAATGTTAAAATTTTTAAAAATAAAACAAAAAGGGAAAGAACTGGGGCTGGGAAGGTAGCTCAGCGTTAGAATGCATGCCTTGCAAGCATGAGGTCCTGGGTTCGATTCCTCAGCACCACATAAACAGAAAAAGCCGGAAGTGGCGCTGTGGCTCAAGTGGTAGAGCGCTAGCCTTGAGCTGAAGAGCTGAGAGACAGCGCCCAGGCCCAGAGTTCAGGCCCCACGACCGGCAAAAAAAAAAAAAAAAAGAGAGAAAAAACTGTTTCGAAAGAATTCCACATGCCTGTTCTTCCCTTCTTCTCTCATCTCTTTGCATCCTATCAAACTAAATCAAGGACACACTTACTGGTTTAACTACAGCCCTATGTCCCTATAAATGATATTGACACTGCTGTGGAAATTACCCAGCCCCTGTGGCTCATGCTTGTAATCCTAGCTACTTAGGAGGCTATGATCTGAGGATCATGGTTCAAAGCCAGCATGATCAGGAAATTATGACAGATACTTATTCAGTTAACCATCAAAAAGCCAAAGCTGAGCTGTGGCTCAAGTGGTAGAGCACTAGCCTTGAGCAAAAAAAGCTCAGGGACAGTGCCCAGGCCCTGAGTGTAAGCCCCAGGACCATCACAAAATAACAACAATACAATAATAATGTCAACCAGCGTTAATAAAAGGTTGGAAGTGTGGCTCAGCAGTAGAAGGTTCACTTAGAAAGCATGAGGGTCTGAGCTCAAACCCAAGTTAAAAAAAAAATCTTCCAAATCAAAGGATTTCAAGCTTTAGTAAGTTAGAAAAGGTCCCTATATCATCTATAGTGAGTGAAAGATGATATTTAGTAACATATTCATTCAGAGGATCTGTTCCCACAGTTGCTGTGACTCTAATAGACAAACAGTTGAGGTTCCTAACAGAGCAGACAATAGACATTGTGTGACCATAACCCTGAAATACTAATACCTACTTCCAAAAACACAAGGCAGAAGATAAGGAGACACTGCAATTTATACTGTTAGCCTCACTGTCTGACAAAGAGGGAGTACACAACCACCTCCAGTTGTAACAAAAAACACGTAACTACCCTAACAAACCATCAACCGGCATTAACAAAATCTAGCCCCAAAGTGAACTTGAGTTGGTGTCTCTCTCTAGCCCAGTGATATGCAATAAGCCTAAAAATATACAATTAAGAAGAAAATAATGCAGTGAAAAACTTCCATGCATTTCAACAAGTACAGGGCCCATTAATGCCTGGTGTAGTAAAAGTAGTAGACAGGCCTCACCCCAGAAGTATGCAGACCAGCAGAGTCCCTACAGGAGAGAGAATCACCCCATTGTGACAGTTTGCTTCAGGGCTCTGGGAATGGGAGGGGCAGACAGTTCACACTGGTGAAGGATGTAATACTGTGGGTGACTCAAGCCATTTTCCACTGTTCTGGCTGTTGAGACTTTCTTGTTGACCACTGCACAATTAAGTCCCACACATGTGCTTCATCTCCAAACAGCTAGAAAACCTCCCGTTGTCTGCAAGATGTCAATTCCAAGGCAGAAACAAGAAGGTACTCTCATCAAGGCCACAACTCTACTCTAATGCTGTTGGTCTCAAGCAACAGAATCCCATTTGTACTTGACTGAAATATGTTCATTTAAACATAGAACAAGTTCTATTTCTTCCAGAGGCAGACGCCTACCATAAGCCAAGGTATTGACATAGCTGAGTTGTCAACCTATTTCTATCACTAGGCTCAATTTAAGTGCAAGTTCAGTAACAGGTATACAAAGACAATCTCAATATGGTACCAATCTGGGTTCCAATGTGAGATTTCCACACAGTACTGGCTAGGTCATTCTCTTTCCCTCTCCCTCTCCCTTCCTCTCTCTCTCTCTCTCTCTCTCTCTCTCTCTCTGGTTGGTCATGAGGCTTTAGCTCAGGGCCCCAAGTTCTGAGCTCTTTGGCTCAAAGCTAGCGCTCTACCACTTTGAGCCACAATTCCACTTCTGGCTTTTGAGTGGTTAAATGGAAATAAAAGTCTCACAGGGATGTTTCTACCCAGGACGGCTTAGCTCCACGATCCTCAGATCTCAGCCTCCTGAATAGCTAGTATTACAGGCATGAGCCACCAGTGCTCAGCTGGTTACATCATTCTTGGTACTGCAGTTTCTCAATCACCATCAGTGGTTCTCTCCCCAGCACAAGAGGGAAGCTGGGGGAGTTGGATCACTGTAATACAACAGTACAGTGATATGATGAAGACATGTGGGAGATGCTGACTAAATGAGAGAGGAACTTGGCACCTGTTGCCTCATGAAATTAAGTGGATAATAAAAACATCTGAGCCAGCTGGCCACTAAGCCTGAAGACAGGAATATTGCTGTAGCACAAGAGGTTGGGAGGTATCGGATGAGTATTCACTGTTGCAGAATATCCTCCTCTTACCCTCAGTAGCTCTTAGAAGTGAAATAAAATTTAAAATTGACATCCATGGGCTGGGAATGTGGCTCAGTGGTAGAGTGCTTGCCTAGCATGCATGAGGCCCTGGGTTCGATTCCTCAGTACCACATAAACAGAAAAAAACAGAAGTGTTGCTGTGGCTCCAAAGTTGGTGTGGTAGTACATGCCCATAATCACAGCACTTGGGAGGTGAGGCAGAGGTACATGAACTGGAGGCCAGCATGGGCTACTGAGTGAAAGTGAGAGTGAGACTGTTTAAAAAAATAATAATGAGGCAAATGCCAGTGGCTCACGCCTGTAATCCTAGCTACTCAGAAGGCTGAGATCTAAGGATCACAGTTCAAAGTCAGATTGGGTAGGAAAGTGTGTGAGACCCTTATCTCCAATTAACCACCAGAAAACTGGAAGTGGTGCTATGGCTCAAGTAGCTGAGTGCTCGCCTTGAGCTGAATTGCTGAGAGACAGCGCCCGGGCCCAGAGTTCAAGCCCCATGGCTGACAAAAAGTAAATAAATAAATAATAATAATAAAGTCCAGAGCCCTAAAAACATTTAAGATGGAATAATTCCACTTCTAGAAATCTATCAAAAACAATAAAAACCAAACACACAAAGAAAATTTTATTTACAAATATATGCATTACAAATAAAAAGCTAGAAAGGTATATACTCCACAATTGAGAAATGTTAAATAAATGGTCATGCCATTTGACAGAATTCTACCTAACTAAAAATCTCATTGTAAACCAGATTAACAGTGGTTCATGCCTGCAATCCCAGCTACTCAGGAGGCTAAAATCTAAGGATCAAGGCTCAAAGCCAGCCCAGGCAGAAAAATCTATGAGAGTCTTATCTTCAACCAATTCATTAAAAACAAAAAACAAACAACAACAACAACAAAAAAAAAACAACGTGGAAGTGAAGGTATGGATCAAGTGGTAAAGTACTATAGCCTTGAGCAAAAAAGCAAAGTGAAAAGTGAGTGCATGTGGCCCTAAGTACAAGAACCAGTACCAGTACAAAAAAGAGAAAGCAAGAAGCATGGGGCTAGGAATGTGGCTTGCCTAGCATGCATGAAACCCTGGGTTCCATTCCTCAGTATCACATACACAGAAAATGATGGAAGTGGTGCTGTCACTGAACTTCTTTTGCTCAAGGCTAGTACTCTACTTTGAGCCACAGTGCACTTCTGGCTTTTTCTGCCAGTAGCTTATGCTTATAACCCTTGCAAGGTAGGAGGCTGAGATCTAAAGAAAACAGTTCAAAATCAGACCAGGCAGGAAAGTCTGTAAGACTCTTACCTCCAATTAAGTATCAAAAAGCCAGAGTGGAGCTATGGATCAAGTGGTAGAATGCCAAGCTTGAGTGAAAAAGCTAAAAGACAGTGCCAGACTCTGAGTTCAAGCCCCAGTATCAGCATGCATGCATGCATGCATGCACACACTCCTCCCACACACACCTTCCTGTTTAATACCTACAACAATGAGTGCTTTCTGAGTCCCTCCTAAGAGGTACAGACAAAACCAGAGGACATAATATAGAGTTCCAGTGTCTAGAGTGGGGAGGGAGGAGGAGGAGTTGTGCTGTGGTCTTTTCTCTGATTTCAACCCCATAAAGGACTCTTATGATATGTACATATCTTGTCTGGTACCTGTTCGCATAATTGGGGCAATGGAGAAAGAGGAAAAACAAAACAAAACAACAGTCACCTTCTATGTGGACTCCAAAAGCAAAAATAACCTTTTGGTACAATTTCAAATCTTTTTGCCTGAGAGGATCAAGCCAGGACTGAGAAAGTCAGGAGAGCACAGGAAACTGGGGAATAAGACCACTCTTATTTAGGGAATAAAAATAGATTCTATCCTCCATGCATGTTTTATAAAAGGAGAACAAGAAGGACCCCCATCATACACTCCACCACCTATCCATCCTCAGAAAACCTTAGCCATTTTCTACCAGAAGAATGACAACACATATAACATATAACCACACCAAGAAACTAAGGATCCTAAGTGAAATTTAAAATTCCTACTCTGACCCTCTTCTTCTACTGAAGAATTATGTAGTGTTTTATAAACAAATAAAGCAAAAAGACTCCTGCTATTTTTTTTTTGGGGTCCGGTCGTGGGGCCTGAACTCTGGGCCTGGGCGCTGTCCCTCAGCTCTTCAGCTCAAGGCTAGCGCTCTACCACTTGAGCCACAGCGCCACTTC